>NC_141058.1:3713200-4118200 GCF_041138505.1 Cibotium barometz
GTTTGAAGTTAAGAAAAATAGTATTCGTTATTTTGTGTTTCGAAGGAGATTGAAGATGGCTAGGAGCTGTACATACTTGAGTTTGAACCAAGTTCGTCACCTTCGAATTTTGGATGCAACATACATGACTTGCCGTAAACGGTCACGGACAAGGACTTGCATTCGAAAATAAAATGTTGCTAATTTTACGGATTTATTTAACATAGCTGGAATTGAAACATTTGGAAGGGTTGAAAATGAGGAGCATAGTGAACCCCATTAGGGAATGCACTTGGAATCAAGAAACATAACAATTCTCAATGCTATGGTTCTTCAAGGACCTATCAATGAACATCAAAATGCCAAGCATGATATCTCTAGGAAAGGGAGGAGGCCAAATGATAGATTTGAATGTAAATAGTAATCTTGACATGTTAAAAAATTATGTTCAATAGTAGCTGAAAAAAAAATATCAACTTAGAATGGAAGTTGAATTAGGTGGAAGAAAGTCATCCACCCCCAACCCACATCTCTTACCCTTATTTCACACGACTTCCTCCTATGACTTCCATTCTCATCCCCTTACTCCCTTCCCTTTTCTACACCCCGTTTTGCACTGTGCTTTTTGACAAAACCCCCCTTTGCCATTTGTACGTCACTTCCATCTTCCATCCTCACTTAGCTACCTTTGTACAGTTTCCCCAAAGGGTGCCCCCTTAAGAATACTTACCTTCAGAAAAGAATCTTAAGAGTGCTCCCTTAAGCCACTATTCCACTTGAATACTTACCTTTTTAAAAGAACCTTTATGATTCTCTCACCTGGCACATGAGTAGGCAATAAGGTACATCACTCGTTTATAAACACATCACACATATACGAAACCCTAAAGGAGATGTATAAGAAGACAATCTTTGTGTCCAACTGCACCTCATAGTGCATCCTTGTTGGAAAGCTATGGAGCCACATAGTATTTAAGTGGACCCACAAAGATGTTGATGCCAAATCTTGGCATGCCTTTGGCATGATGGTGGTGGACTTGGAACTAGAGATCTTCTTTGAGATTTTGAGGTACTAGCCACAAGGATTCTCCTTGAGAGAAAACTAGAATAGCCACAAGGATTCTCCTTGAGAGCAAAGTAGAAAAGCTTGTGTTCCTTATGAAGGGTATTTAAGACGATCTACACATCATTCTAAGGGCACCTTCCATTTGAAGGTGATTTAAGATGGGATCAAAGTATAAAAGCTTGTGTTCCATGTAAAGGGTATGTAAGATGAGCTCAACATCATACCAAGTGTACCTTCCATGATGTTGCTCAAAAATCCACCTTTTTTACTATGTTAGAATAAGCTATGGTAACAAGTCCATAAAGATCAATCCAAAAGACCCATAAAAATCAAGCACAAACCTCTGATCCTATTCTTTAGAAAGAAAACATATCATGCCATTAGTGAACATCAAAATCGTTGAGAATAGAATCCGCATAGTGTAAGAAAACTTTCTCATGTGGTCGGTGCACCTACTTTTATCATGAAGGTTGTTTTTCACATTATATACAGTTTTCACCAACATGTGTCTTGGAAAATCTTTTCACATTAAAAATATGTCATGGTCATCATTTCTCAAGCCCAATTTTGTCCCCTTGACAATCAATGAACAATTAATACCAACTAGTGTCGAATCAATGTGAGTGAAGACATGCATGAACCCGTGGTATAAGTCTACATGGTCCGATCTGACATGTGTCCTTAAAACCATCTTCATCGAGCCCACCATGTGTGAACACTCATGTCACAAGCCAATTAGATCAAATCCATCAGGTTCCATAGATTTTGAATTCGCCATGAGCTAGATCATCAAATTTGTTGATGATTGCATTGAAACCATTGACCAGTTTAAATATGTGCCCATTCAAAACCATGCCTAATGGAAACCACCAGATTTGACTTAAAATCATTGACCTAGTCAAATCCATTGTATAAACACTTCATCAAATTTGTCATATAAGTGAATTTGTATGAACTTAAACTATCGAGTTTAAGCAGTGAACCATGATCCATTGAATACATTGACCTTATCAAACCCATCACTATTTTGAATCCATGATCCCATCGAATACATTGACCTTATCAAACCCATCACTATTTTGAATCCATGATCCCATCGAATACATTGACCTTATCAAACCCATTACTATTTTGGATCCATACTTTAAATCTATTGATATAGTCAAACTTGTGCCAATTCAAACTTGTCGATTCCAAAGTTAACACCCAGTTGTGACCATTATTGATGAATACATTTGATTGGATTGAACTCATGACACTGCAAACCCTTGATACGACCACAAAAGACCAAATATGCATGCATGTGATTAAATAGGTGCAAATTAAAATCCATGCACGATTCAATTCATTGTACAATTAGTGCAAATCCATCATATAAACAAAAAATATTCACACTGTGTACAACATAAAATCATCGGATTTCATCGAATGTCACAGGGGAGCAACTAGGCTTGTAGTGCCCACATCAATTATTGTTGTAGTTGCAAAGGTGATTGGATTTCCTCCAAAGGATCTACATTTGTGACTCATGTAAGGTCTACCTTTAGAATGCTTGTGGTGTTGATTCCATAGCATCTCCTTTAGTCATATAATATCTTAGGGACTAAGGCTTTGTAGTGGTCACCCACACGCACGTGCAATTGTGCAGCCTAGGCTGCTAAATAAGCCTGGTCCATGGTAGTTTGCTTGTAGTTTCTTCCATTTTATCTTAAAGTTTCCCAAACTTGGTATCATAGATCTAGTGGGGAGTTTCTTAGGAGGTGTCTCATCCTATTGGAAAACACATGGTATTTACATTCATGCCAATATGTAGGGCTAGGTTATAGTCATAGGCAGGCTAGGTTATAGTCACATGGTCTTTACACTCATGCCAATATGTAGGGCTAGGTTATAGTCATAGGCAGACTCGCGCACTAGCCACCAAGGCTGATAGGCATAACCTACCCAACTCTGCCAGTGGTGTGGACGATTTCATAGAGGCATCTCATCCTATTGGACAACACACGGTCTTTGCACTCATGCTAATGGATGGGGCCATTGTTCACAGGAAACTGACCTTTAGTGTATTTTTAACCAACTGAAATTCAAATTTCCTAACAAGAATTTAACGTAATCCTTAAGAAAATCGGTGGAATTTTTACATATTTAGTTATAAAACAAGAAAACCAATGAAACTTTTACATATTTAGTTATAAAACCGGCTAGTAGCAAGATTTTATAACCTAACCAACTCTGCTATATAACTACCTCTTGAGCTAGCTTCTCTTCGTTCGCTAGCCTTCTCAAGTAATGTAATACATAATTGAATAATAAAATAGTTTTCTCCTCTTCCATGCCATCGCTGTTTTTTTGTGTGCATCTCATGTGTGTGTGGGTGTGTGGGTGTGTGTGTGCGTGCGTGTGCGTGTGCGTGTGCATGTGCGTGCGTGTGTGTGTGTGTGTGTGTGTGAGAGAGAGAGAGAGAGAGAGAGAGAGAGAGAGAGAGAGAGAGAGAGAGAGAGAGAGAGAGAGAGAGAGAGAGAGAGAGAGAGGCTTGTAATTTTTCCAATAGTCCCTTTGCGCAAGGGTAAGAGATAAGGCATTTATAATACATCTTTGTACTCTTCTAATAAGCATGCCATGTTCTCATGCATAGTATGGCAGCCTTCTTCAATGCTCTTATCTTTACAAAGCTACAATGTATAAACACATCCTGCTTTCTTGAGTTCTGTTGTTGTGATGCCTTGATATGGGACCCACACATGTCATTTTGGGATGTGATTCAATCTCACCTCATGGCTCATTCATAATTAATTTGCGGCAAGGGTTCATGAGCTTTTGGTCATGCATTCCCTTCAATGTGACCTCCTTTTTGGCATTCATAAAGCTCATGAACCCTTGCTACAATTCATTGTGAAGGAGCCCAGAGTTGAGAGCCAGTCACATCCCAAAATGACATCAATGGACCCTATATCAACAAGGACTAACATATCAACCCTATTCACGTGTTCATTTAAGAGGTGCAAGGCCACATCCTTACATATCATCATGTGTTCCATTGTTCTCCATCAACCACTTGTACTTTATGCGTGTTTGGCAAAACGTGGGGGTGTAATCTTAGGCCTCTTAAAGATTGCACATTTGCAAAGCATGGGGGTGTGGGCTTAGGCCTCTCAAAGACTACACATTTTCAAAGCTATCGATGCTTCCGCCTATCAATCAGCACATGTGACAGTCTTCCATTGATACGGTCATGGATTTTCATAGTATGCACACCTTTGCAACTGGCATATGCATCATTTGACACTATACATAAACCGCTATCCTCATGATCAAAACAAGGTTGGGGTAATCCATCATCCCACATATTATGCATATCCCAGTTAGGGTAAAAAGAAAAACCTCCCTTGGTCTCCTTGTCTTCTTATTGTACCTCCTCAAGCTCCTCTTGAGTGCATTATCACATTTTTCCTCCTCCTCATCGGTGTCTAGATATGCCTTTGATAAGCACAATATGAATAGACATCCGACAAGCTTCACATGTTTTGTAATGCATTTTACTTACAAATTTTAGTTGTTCTTGATCCATTGGATTTGGTTTGAGATTCCTTATTGATGGTTTGTCTTCTTCCATATTTAGCTCCATAGTATGCTTATTACTTTCATCATTAGCAATTGGTTATGGTTCATTATGTGCTGGATATTGCAATAATGGTACCAAACCATCATTCCAAATATGTTCTTCTTGAACATTTATAATAGTTTCATGATCAAACCAATTTGAGGGAACTTTGTGTGTGTTTAATGGAGACAGTGATGGTTTATCAACTTGTTGTTGTTCTACCATTAGGACCCCATCATCCTAAATAATAACTGGTTAATCTTCAAGCAATGATGGAATTGTAACTCCAGTTGGGTTAGGTCTTTAATTAATTATAAATTCTAATAGAGGTATTTGGAGTGGCGGACCAAGATCAACATAATGATCTTGGTATTTGGAGTGGCGAACCAAGATCATCATAAGATAGCGATTCTCTCCCCTTCATCTTCAAAATCAAAAGACATTTCAACAATAAACAAATCTAAAGATCTGGATTCATGAGAAGATGTTTTCTAAGACGCACCAAAGAACATCATGGGAGGAAAGCAAGATGCTTGATCATCTTGATTAAGAACTTTAGCCTGTGTATCCTTAAGGTGGATGGTATCATGAAAACCAATAATCCTATCAAATACCATAAACAAGACTTCGTGACATTTCTAAGATCTTTGTGATAACTAGAAAAATCTCTTGGTGGAGTTCAATGATATATTTTGATTGAAAATTTATAACTCTCATTTCTAGAGTTGGTTCTTTTCTTGTTGTGGGAATTATATATGCAGCACATTAGATGCTAGTTTTCCTTGACATAAAACTCTAAATGCTTTCAATGATAACTAGAAAAATCTCTTGGTGGAGTTCAATGATATATTTTGATTGAAAATTTATAACTCTCATTTCTAGAGTTGGTTCTTTTCTTGTTGTGGGAATTATATATGCAGCACATTAGATGCTACTTTTCCTTGACATAAAACTCTAAATGCTTTCACAATCCAAGATTGCATAAACATTAGAAGAACTGGCTTCTTTTGGATCCACCAAGTAATCTTTAACAATGCTAGTAGAAGATTAGTGACCCTTTCTAAATGCTTTCTCCATAAAGATTTTTTTTTTGGCAAAACAAATAGAATTGGATCCGGATAGAATCCTTTTGCTATTAATTGGTTTTGGTGCAATGATTACATGATTATAAGGTTCCTCTAGTTCTCTAATTCTAAGAGTACTGGTATTCTATAAGGTTTTTAGTAATCAAATTGGGTGTTACGGCGTGCTCCGCATTGGAACCTACTATGGAAATCACCCTTTCTTCCTAGTACCAGTATTCTATAAGGTTTTTAGTAATCAAAGTGGGTGTTACAGCTTGCTCTACATTGGAACCTACTATGGAAATCACCCTTTCTTCCTAGCTTAGGCTAAGCCGTTGTATATTTCCCCTTTTGTAAAAACAATACCGTTTTTGGCCAAAGACATGTACCATTTTTGTAAACTAGGATTGGACCTGCTTTTTTATTAAAGCCCACCCTAATCTAGACACAAAGCCCTAGGTATCTTTAAGAAACAGGCATCTTTGAGAGCTCATTTTGCCTATAGCATGATTAGAGAGAGCTAGCTAGCATCACCTCCTCTCCTTCATTCCCCCTTTGAGCTTTATGCTCCCTATATTCATTGTAATCTTTACAAGGGATTAATCAAGGATTAATGATGTTCTCCCGTGTTGTTCTACTCTCCTCTCTTCTCTTCTTCCACTTCTCTTCTCCTCTTCCTTTCTCATATATAATAAAACATGGTTTACTTATAGCTTTTTTTGTGTAGAGAACTAATAAAATGATTACTAATTAATTTATTTTGGTTTTATTTTGTAGGCTCTTTTTCTACATCTTCAATTCAATACAAACAAGCCTCTTGAAGAGTAAGAGCTCAACACTTACACCATTCTTGATGTTTTTCATTAATGGTGCACCCCTGAGGGTGCTTGTTGGGAGTTTTTTTTTTAAATTAATTATTTGTAGCTTCATGCATAGAGCCTCATGAAGCCTCTTTGCATATAGCTTCATGAACCTCTATGCATGAAGCTCTATTGATAGAGGCTATTTGCGTGAGACTTTATGTATAGTGGCTTTGCATGAGACTCTATACCTTATGCATTATGGCTTCATACATGAAGCCTTTATGCATAAAGCCTCTTTGCATAAAGCTCATGAATCTCTACGCATCAAGCTCCATGCATAATGGCTCTATGCATGAAGCCATAATTGATTAAGCCTTATGCATAGAGGCTTTATGCTTAAGCCTCTATGCATTATGCATTAATTGTGGATGCATAATGCATAGAGGCTTAAGCATAAAACCTCAGTATACATAAAGCTTATGCATAATGTTTAATGATAATTTATAGAGGCTTAAGACTTAAGAATTATGGCTAAGCATACTTAAGCCTCTTAAGCCTTATACATAGAGGCTTTATGCTTAAGCCTCTCTGCATGAAGCCTTTATGCATAAAGCCTCTTTGCATAAGGCTCCATGCATAATGGCTTCATGCATGAGGCCTTTATGCATTATGGCTCTCTGCATGAAGTCATAATGCTTAAGCCTTATGCATAGAGGCTTAAGCATAAAGCCATTTTGCATAAGGCTTCATTACATAAACGTTTACATAGAGCCTCTATGCATAAGCCTCTACGCTTCATAATTAAGCATAGAGGCTTCATTACATAAACGTTTACTAACATACGCTTTGTTTATTTTTGTGCTTCTAAGATTGGAACTTGTCTTTTAATGAAAACTATACTTCTCAACAAACATTCAACTCCTCTAAATTAAACAATCATGGCTCATTAAAGAGTTTGGTGCACTATATATCACATAGAGGAGGAAGAGCCAAATGAAGTGGAAGTCTACAAAATGTGGTTTCCCTTTTAAAGTGCAAGTGAAATACATGGATGAGAAGGATGAGGTTTTCATTATTTTAAACCCAATACAAGGAGTGATTTGTATCACTTGCCAGTTCACCCATCCGTTATTGAAAGTTGCATGGAATATTTGTTCGATGTGGGTAGCTCCCTAGTCGTGGCACAAATGTCCTTGTCAAAAGATAAATCTCACATGGAAAGAGCCTCTTTTCTTGATTGCAGTATCTATAGGTTTTCCATGATTCCTTAAGAAATCTCCTTGTTGTCATACCGAATTCACAATGCAAGTGAAAGTCTTGTCCCTCAATTGAAAGTAGCCATTGTTTAGCCTCGAGGATGGTTTAGGGTTTCTAGGTTGACTGACATAGGGTGTCCAATAGTAAAATTTTCCTATGCCATGCATGGATTAAATCTAGCATGTAGCCAATTTGGTAGTGTGTCAAATCTTATCTAAGCCATCTCTACACCATTTTGGCCTCCTAGGTCACTATCTCATGTGAATATAGAATATTGCTCAATCATGGATTGATTTTCTGACATGATGTAGGTGGATTCTTAACGATGATTGGGCATCAATGTACATGGAGGCCTTGGTTTGCAACAACAAAAAAAGGTAGCACGCCTTACATGTACAATCTCTCTTATCTCACCCATTGTGCCATGTAGGTGTTATATTGTCAACCATATAACCCTAATGCAAAGGAGGCAAAAGATAGGCCATTCATCTTAATTATTCAAGATGAATGGATGTTTGAAATGTCCATATGTTTCTCTCGAAACAATTATTGGGCCTTAGTTAGCACCTTCAAGACAAACATATTTGGATTACCCTTGTATGCTACAATGCTACTAAATCGAGTTGGGTGTGGGCATACCAATATGGTTCATGATGTGCACATGTGATCCAGCGACCCATCAAGAGGTCATTGTCTTGGAGCTAACTCTTAGACTTATTTTCTCTAGATTAGGCTATGTCCTCCCTATAGCTCTTGTGATTGACAAGTCACAAATGGAATTAGAAGCCATGCAACATGTGGTCAATGATGACCCACATTGTTGGCTTCTTGAGGAGAGCAAAACTCGATGCCAATTTGCATATCACATTCTTTTGTGTTGGTTCCACACTAAGAAGGCATGGGTTGAGAATATTCTTCTGACAGGTAAAGGCATTTTAGTAATTTTTTAATCCAACATTGTGATGTCTGTGTACTTTGATTGTAGGGGATAAGAGTATTATTGGCATTGTGGGATTTCAAGTTCCAAAATACACATGGAATGATATATGTATTGGAATGCCAAATCTCATGCACAATGTCATAGATTGTCTTCTATTTTGAAGGAAGGTATCAACTACCTTTACAAGGTATTCAACACATAACACCATTGTCTTCTATGTCACCAATGGATGGTGCGGGCACAACTACATATGGAGGAGACGGTGGCCCAAATTTGGACATTTGTTTAACCATGGAAATGTTGATACAACAAATTTGGTGGAGAGGTTATGGTAATATATCAAATACACACACTCTTGGATGCCTGTATCAATCAGTCTACGATAGACCTTCTCCATTCACTTGTAGGAGATTCCTAAACCAGCGAGATGATCGCATGGGTGGGACCTTACTTAAGTTCTTCACCCCTCACTTGCAAGTTTTTTGTGGTTATGTGTTGGAAGCAGATTTAATCTTGGGGCATAAATGGACTGTTGTTGCCCAAGCACCATTGTGCTTTGCTAGCGATAGAGTCATCATGATGGTCAACAACAAAAAGCTGGCAGTACCATACTACGAGGAAGAGGATCCAACTTTAATGGATATCTATGATGCTGAACGCAAAAGGATACCAGTCTCTTTCACAAAAGCCTCTCTACACAATGACCTACCATCTGCATCAAACGACTGAATTAAAAACTAAGTACAATTATCTTGCCCTTGGAGTGTGGGCATCGCAATGGAAACCAGCCTTGCTTGGATAAAGTATCTACTCCTTCAATCCCATCCTCACCTATACGAAGTTCAATGCCAAGACCTCGCAATCAACATCTATTCCTGAAGAAATTCCCACAGCCAAAGCCATCTATCTCTAATAGGGAACTAAAAAGAAAGGCCCCGGATCCTATGCATCTTCATCGATAAACCTCATCCTACTTTTAAGAGCACTTAATTATGCATAAAAACATAAAAAGTATCTGGGAAGAAGAAGAGAGGATCAGGTCCTACTCAACAACATTTGACAAGAATCCTGCCACACAAAGGGACATCATCACAAGCCAATTACTTCAAATGATGAATATTGCCTTCAATGAATCAAATGAGGAATTAAGAATCAGCATCTCGTTCTAATGATTAAGTCTACGTTCCTCTGGATCCTTCTCTCTCTTCTCTCCCATTATTAACATCTCTTAATGTCTCCACTAACAAAAATCACATGTAACCTTGCCGATGAAGTGAGCCAAAAAAAAGCTCACAAAATATAAAAATGCAATCATTCGCAAAAACTCCCTGCCCCGTTAGGAATTCCCAATACATTATTAACCTCTTCATTCATTAACTATCTTTTCTTATTCCTTCTAGAGGAACAAAGACCATTGAACGTCATTCAACATCAAAGCCATCGACAAAGCTTGTTCATTCTCCCCACACAAAGGTCTTCAACACGATCATGTGGACGCTATCATCATCTCAAGAAGGGGGGAATGTTAATCCAATTCTAGGATTAACAAGAGCTACCGCCATTATCTTACATCAAGGAGTTATGGTAGATACACCAAAGGGTCATACATTCATGATATGAAGCAATAGTGTCCAAAGCTACAACTTGGACGGGCACCCGTAATGGTATGACGGAGTATTTATGGTGATTCTCGCTTTAAGAGCGTGTGGTAGCAAGATAGGATGAAGTCCTAAGTGATGTACTTCATGGATATATTATGAGAGTAGTCATTGTAATAGCATGCGGCCTCTTATGAGCCTAAAGTGCCCGGTCAGCCATAGTTTAATTGAATGTGAGCACTTATGGCCATGTATATAAGTGAATTTCTCTCATAATACAACATACTCTCCCATTGTGCAATTGAGTCTTGCTCTTGCTAATCCTCTTGCTAATCTCTCTCCCTAATGCATGCTGTGAGTGTGTGTAAGTGTGTGAGTGAAGTGAGGTGAGAGGAGGGATGAGGACCCGTAGTGCAACACGGGGGTGTGACAACGCTCGTGACGACGGGAGACGTGGCGGAATTGCTTCTCAAGGAGTTGTAGAGCTTGGAGACCTTTAGGGTTACAAGCTCGGCCATTGGAAAGATCCTCATCACCACCACGACAGTTACACTTCACCAGGTAATCTCTTTTTGGATGTGTTTCAAGGAGGGTTAGGGTGAGCCATAACAAAGATCTCCAGGATAATTTGATGCATCAGAACAAGGGTAAGGTTGAGGAGGAGTAGAATGCTATGAAAGCCCGAAGAAGCCCTCACATACTGAGATCCCTTGGATGGATAAGAAGGTAAATCACTGATCTGTAGTTTATGCTCGGATGATGAGCAAAGAAGATTCGGATGATCTAGATGGTAGTCTTAGCCATGATGATGGGCAGGTTATGCTGAAGGTGGAAGGAGCATGAAGGCCAGAAGAGCTAGGTGATGCCCTTGGATGTCTCTAGCCTTGCATTAGATTTCTCGCATGGTGTAGATATGCAGAAAAATCTAGATTCCAGTCAGGATGAGGACATACACTGGTTTGACATGTTGCTTGCCGATGATGGCGTGCCTATCCCATGGTGATAGCCTTGCCGAGGTTGATGCAGCTTGGTTTGACACCTTGTTGGAAGAGGATGTGGATCAGGCTGATTATGCTTATATACCGAATGCAGTAGAGCATGGACTGAGTGTTCTTGAGATGAGCCTACACAGCATGATGAAGATGAGGATCAAGTGCTTCATTTGCTGCTTATGCATACTCTTGTGCTATTTAGCATATTTCTTTGGAGATGATGTGCCATGTTTATCGAGTCGAGATCGAGCTGTTGTGCCATTTGGTGTACATCAGCATATAGCAGACATTGGAGCTTCATCGGAATATCTTTTTGATGGGCAGTACTATGCCTACCCTGTGTCTACTCCGTGCCAGTGAAGTCTGCACATACTGGTGACCACATGGTTCTATGTTTTCATTTTGTATGATAATGGCTGGATGGCCTTATATCTCATGGGTTCCCAACCTTGGCATGTTGCCATGAAATGGTTGCACTGTACTTGCATAGTATGTGCACGATGTTGGCATGACCCTATCATTGTGGGTTCGAGTTGTCGGATTGGGAATCCAACCCATTGGGCATGCCAATGGGTTGGATTCGAGTTGTCGGATTGGGAATCCAACCCATTGGGCATGCCAAGTGCTGGCGGCTAGATAGCCGCAGGTGGTCAGCCACCTTACTGCTGAATTGGGTCAGCACCATTGGATGTCAAAGATGGTAGAACGACGCACTTTACTATAGAGCTGGTGTGCCAGAGTTAGGTGTGCCCACCTACCTTATATTCAGGGTGCATTAAGATCGTTCACGTTAGTTGTTGAGTTGGTTGAGTAGTTGGTAGAGAGTGTGTGTGTGTGTGCTCTGCTGTATGAGATATTCACGATTATGGATTTTGGCTGAGCAACAATGGAGACTCTCTTTCTTTGTTTTCTATGTGTTTTTGCTCCTTTTTCTTGTTTCTTTTTGGTTTTCTCTATTAGGGCAGAAATGCTACTAAGAAGGGCAACGGATAGTGGTCTCATATCGTGGTAGCATTGACCTTTTTGAGGTCCACACGCACTCTCACTTTTTCACTCATTTTGGGTACTATCATAATGGCTGAGACCCATTCAGTGTGCTCTATTTGTAGATGAATCTAACATCTATGAGTCAATGATTTCTTCCCAGACCATCTTAGAGTACTTGGGGTTCATAGGATACGCTCTTTGCTTCACTAGCCTTGCTCCTTCTACCATGGGGATGGTGTGTTTAACCACTTGAGGAGGTACACCCTTCATATTTGTATATTTCTAGGCAAAGCAATCCTAAAATTCCATGAGGAGGTCAGTAAGGTCCTTTTTTTCTTCTGCAAAGAGTTCTTCCCCAATGTAGATGGGTCTCGGATCTTCCCCTAGGCCTGCCAGGTTGATCTCCTTATGGCCGGGGACCATCATAAGATGTTCTTGGCTTCCTATCATGGATTCTTTGGACCCTTTTTTATTGTACAATATAGTCTCCTAGGCCTGTTAGGTTGATCTCCTTAACCTTGGCCAGCGGACCATCATAAGATGTTCCTAGCCTCCCATCATGGATTCTTTGGACCCTTTTGTATTGTACAATACAGTCTCTTACCTTGTAGACTTTGAAGTGGTCAGTGGACTTGTTTGGTCTCTTTAGCTTTAGCGCTTTCCTCATCCATTCTTTCTTTGGCCTCCAGCAACTCAGCTTGCGCCAACTTTTTATTTTGTACTTTGTGTGCAAAGAAACGATGCTTTTGAGGTTCAGATTTGGAGTTGACTGATTCTTCTTTTTTATTGGTCATAGTGTTGACCGGAATGGGCATCTCGTTGAGCTCCTTTTGCCAGACCTAGTGCCAGACCTGGCAAAAGTCAGAATCTACATTAATAGCCTCCACATACCTCAGCCTAGTGTTCTTCCAATTTTACCAGGAAGATGTAAGCTTCCTTTCCTATGAAGCCTTTTGTTTTAAGGGTATTACAGGGAAGTTTTCCCCATAATGGCCTTACCTCTTTGGTGCTTTATAAGTTCATGGCTCATAGCATCAGCTATATAGGTGGTGTTGAGCATGTAGATGGATGTGATCTCTTGTCCATTTGCTATGGCAAATCTTGTGCCTGTGTGTTTTAGAAGTGCATCTAGTTGTTAGTGCCTTCCAGCCCTGGGAGGGCTGGAAGACTCTAGAAGTGCATCCAGTTATTAGAGTCTTCCTACGAGGGCTACGAATTCCATGTTATCTCATTCATCATCCAATGTTTTATGGCATGTTTGGCATAGGCGTACTACTGTGGACCATAGTCACTGAATCCCCCACTCATTGGATGGATCTTCCAAGTGCGTAGGCTAACCTTTAGAGTTTAATATTTTTTCCAGACATAAATGTGATCCATGTCGTCCCAGTCATGGATCATCCTGGTTTCTCTCTGAAGAGCCATCCTAGGATTAAATCATAGGAAATAGGCTGCTGGAAAAAGTTCATCACCCCAAGGTGTGTCGGAAAGTGGTTTTGAGAATCTTAATCTTTAAATCTCGCAAAAGACCTATGGGCTTTATAGTGGCTCTATTAGCTAGTTTCACAATCAACGGAGTGTCATCCATAGTAGGAGGTTTTTCCCATTTTTCCTAGCATTTATTGGTAACAATGCTCACTCCAGGCCCACCATCTAGGATGGCGGTGACTTGAAGTTCATCAAAATCTAGGGGCAGTGCTGCATTGAGTTCATCCCCTTCAAAAATATTTCCTTAACTTGTTCACATGGACTGTAGGAATGCCGGTGTTTCCATCTAGTTCTATGGACCCTTCCTCATCGATCTCATTGGAGTTTCTTGGTTCCACCTGCTCCTCCATTCCCGCTCCAAGCTTTCCTTCCATAGACTCGAGCTTCCTTTAAGTAGGGTGCCAATGGGAATCTTGACTTGTGAGAAGATAGAAAGGAAGAGAGGCCTGCAATATCTCTTAGAATGGGTGTAGGTTCATGAATTTGGTTATCCCTATTCACGCTTAGGACTTTCAAGGTGTAGGGTATATGGATATGAACATCAGTGTTTGATCTTCTTGGGTGGTGTTGTGACTTCTGGTTCAACTTCTTGGGGGATATTCTCAAGGAGTGCTCGGCCATTGAGGCCTCTATTAGGCTCCTAAGTTTCCTTGGTTAATTTTACACTAGGCATAGGGGAACTCTCATCATTTGATCTGCTTGAGGTTTCTCCTCCATTTGAGCTTGACAGTTCTTGACTAGCTCCTGAGCGGCCTTCAGCCTCCCTTTCTCCTCGCGATCAGGCAACATCAAGCAAACATTCGTTCCTCTGTGAACAAATGACCATTCTTAAACTCCCAGAGGGTAAAAATTTCCATGTTCAGAGTGTGACTGCACCATTAACACATTCATGCACCTACCCTCAAGGAAATTGGTGTGAAACAACCCCTTATTTGACGATGTTGAACCCTCCTATGCACAATCACTTGCTAAATCTAACCCTTCAATTAATACAACGTGGAGTCAAATTGTGTTGGCCTTTGATAGCACTAGTGAAAGCAAAGAACATCCAAGCACAGGACCAACCACCCCCATCTTAGAGACAAGAGGCTTGGCTTCCCAATGCATGGATAGACCATTGACTCAAGAGCAAGCCCCAAGATCCCCTACGCATTCACAAAGGACTCTGGCCTTGAGATTAATAAACTTTATCTTAGGAAATACACAATTAGAAGAGCCTCATCCCAAGGACACGGGTATAGATCATAAACCTCTAAGAGAACTGTTACATCCTTGTTGCTAGATCTGAGATCAGACTCAGGTGGCGCAAGGCCTAGATAACCTAATTCAAACCAACCCAATAGTCTGAGGAGCCATGCGAACTATTGTGTCGATAGTTTCATTCCAGAATCATAGGCTAGCGCCAAGCCTAGGATAAGAACCAGCTCATCAAGGTCCCAAAAACCTCCTATACTATAGACCCTTAGATTTGGCACAAATTTGTAACTTTTGGGGACTGTTTGGGATCTGCATGGGTCATCTTAGCTGCATTAAGACATAAATCATTGCATATTGTGGCGTGATTGTTATGATTTTGGTGTGACACATTTGCATGTATAATTGCTTGCTGATTGGAAGACGCCATTAGAATCTGGTTAAACTGCTTGGTCGTTATAAAGAAGAAGTGGAAGAGAGAGAAGATGAGGTCAAGTCTAGGCTCATACTTAGATCTATACGTGTTATTAGACATGGAGGACTCTAGTGACAATGTTGTAATATGTGTTCACTGCTGTCATACATGATAGAGATGACCATGATGTAGTTTTGTAACTGCATCTTTCTTTGAGGATAGATTTGGGTTTCCGTTGCGAACTCATTTGGACCTATTCTTTGTGGAATTAGTGGCCATGCGGTCAATGCAAAGCTTCGTCCAATCTTGGATTCATTAGGATACACATTTTGTCGTATCGGTGGCCACCCAGACTTTGCTATGTGCATTTCCATCCGAGTTGTGACTGTTTGGTATTGGCTATGGTCTTGCGTGCCTATTCCGAAAGGGTGTGGGTCTAGGTAGGATAGTGTGCGAGTGTGTGTCAGTGGTGTGAATCGGGGCTAGGGGGGCCATGCATAAATAAAGTTCTAATTAAAATAAAGGGGGATTTGAAAAGGTATGGGTTGGTTGAGAAGGAGCCAGCAGAGACTCGAGAGCAACCGGGGGGAGGCGAGACCCGCCAGTAGAGGGGGAAAGGCACCAAGGGAGAAGAGGAACCGAATGCATGGCGAGCACTGCGGATGGAGGAGGATGAGCAGGAAGGAGAAGAGGTGGGGGCGCCACCCGCCGGATGCACCAGAAGGCAGAGGAGAGAAGGGAGCAGTGTGAAGAGGGGGGAGAAGACCCGCGATGGGGGAGGCCTGCAGGCGCATGAGAAGAGGGAGAAGGAGCGTGTAAGTTAGAGGAGAAGAGGGAGAGTCGGGCAGAGAGATCTCCTGTGTGCGGGTTAGCCAAGGAAGAGAGAGAGTCAGGGGAAGTGCAACCGGCAACGTGAATGCTTGTGAGAGTGAGAAGAGGAAGATAGGAGAGAAGGAGAATGAACAAGTGAGCCTGAGAAGAAGCGAGAAAAGAGCGTAGAAGAAGACGGACTAGCAGTAAAGCCAATTGCAATTGGTTAGTGCGCTTGAATCTGTTAAATTGACTTATAAAAACATTTAAAATCGTTGCAAAAGTAAACATACACACATAAAAAATGAAGTGTGGTTATTTTGAAAGTGGTTGCATGATAATATGTGAGAGAGAGTGTATGTGAACAGAGAAGTAAAGAGAGTAGCTTATCAATTGATTGGTGAGAGGTGCTCTTTGCTACTTGTTTATTCATTGCTAGTGATATATATATATAGAGAGAGAGAGTTTGATTTGTTGGCATAATGGTTGATTGCAAAGAATGTGTGTGATTGTGCATGTTAGTGGCATTCAAAGGAAAGAGGGAGAGAATTGGATCAATAAAAGTTCAGATTTTCATGAGTTTTGTGTGAGAGTGAGTTAAGTAGCAGTGGTGTGTGGAAAATTGTGTCAGAAGTGTTAGAGAGGCAGTGTGATTAAAAGGAACCACAACACAGCACAATTGAAACGACTTAGACATGTCATAGTCCCTGAGAGAGAGAGATAGAGAATCTGGGTGACTGAGAGATTAAGGTTTGATTGTTGGACTACGCGAGGCTGTGCAGCACTGTGTTTGGGGTAGTTTTAAGCTACATTTGTGTGGGCAGTTGAGTGTATTTGGAAGTGAGTTAGGACGTAGAAGCATAGTTAGAGGGGCCGTGATAGTTGTTGGATGCTTAGCTTGGAGGCGAGTCATTTTTTGGTGCGTTCGCCGGAGCTAGTCTTTGATAGGCTATGGGTAATCCCAATGCATATATTTTGCATGCTTCCAACTCTGGTCTAGATGTCAGAGGACTATGAGTCTAGGGACTTGTTATGAGAGTACTTCCATTGATGGATCTTAGATGAGGTTGGGTTGATGAGTGACCTAGTACTAGTGGCCTCAGAGCAAACTTTACCTAGAGACTATATGGTGTTCTTGATGAAGAGATTGTGGCCACTTGAGAGAGAACCGAAATGACTATGGAGGAACGGCACGAGAGCGATTTTATGGAAGATGGTTCTAGCCAATCAACATTTGATCCTGACAAGGAGATAAGAGAATATCTTGGTAAGATGTCCTTAATGAAGATAGAGAAAGAACAAGCCCATTTGGAAGTGAGGCAAACTAGAGAGCTAGCCATATACTCGGACTCTAATTGATTGCACAAGTAGGCCACATGTCATTACATGCTGGTAAAGTGCAATAAAGCATGTCCCAAGCTTGCTTGGCAATTTTACATGAGTGAATATGAGGTATAATGCTCCTTTCCACAAAAAGTGTCACCAATGCATGTGCATGTGCATCCCTACCATCCCACCTTGTTTGTTTTATTGTGGGCATTGCGAAGGTGATGGTAGATGCCACAATTACATCTGAACTAGTATCACCATATATTATTCTACACTTAGCTAGGCATGCCTCAATGCCAATAACTACTCATCATTTTAGCCTCCGAATAGCAAATCTCTAAACAAAATGTAAGTATCCCAAAAACCTATAAGTACCATCAATGCCCACTGAACGTAACCAAGTTGATTGCAAGTAGATCATTGGTGTGAATGAAGTGACATGCAAAGTGTATGAAAAATGGTAGATTATAGATTGTAGATATGTTACTATCAAGGATGTAAAAGTTGATGACAATGCTCAAAAAGCTATTGATGTGATGAGCTCAAAGATGCTATGTCAATTGACATTTGAGAAGCGACAATAATGGCCCTGTCTACACACACCAAATTCATCTTGATGGTATACTGCAAAAAATCTAAAATCGAACAAAGGAAGTTCAAATTGAAACTCCCCTAAGATGTCTATGGTAATCTTATAGCATGGGAGAGCAGCCCTTGAAATGCGCCTGCTTAAAACAGCCCATAAAGTTAAAATTTTTTTGTTAACAAAGTTATCTAAGTTGTAAAATTTTGTTTTTAAAGTTCACTACGTCATAATTTTTTTAAAACCAAAGTTCACTAAGTCATAAAATGTTTGTGAACAAAGTTAACATCACACTATAGGATATAGCTTCTCAATATGAGACTATCAAAGCTGTAAAAAATTTGTTACCAAAGTTAACATCACACTAAGTCATTAAAAAATTATTACCAAAGTTAACATCACACTATAGGATATACCTTCTCCACCTCTGAGAGCATAGCTCGATCTGAGACTATTAAAAGAGAAGCTTAAGAGTAATAAATGGAGGTAAGAGCCAAGAGAACATACTCTGAACCAATTGTTAAAGTGGTGGAGACAAAGGAAGAAACCCACATACAGATGCAGCAAGTAAGCAAAGTTAAAGAGAAGCACAGCACTCAAAGTAGATTGATGAAAATAAGTGAAGTACAAGTGAAGTGACATGATAAGTCACTTACACAAGTAAATTGATGAAAATAAGTGAAGTACAAGTGAAGTGACATGATAAGTCACTTACACACATAAGTAAATTGATGAGAATGAGTGAAGTAAAAGTGAAGTGACATGATAAGGTTACCTACACACACTCAAGGAGGAAAACCTCCTAAAGAGGGAAAAATTGACATGGCCCATTATTAGCCTGCGTCTAGATATCACTACCATTTAAATGGCTACACTCTTGAAATAGGTTGAAATTTACAAAATCATTGCACCCAACCGGTTGGAATGGCTACACTCTTGAAATAGGTTGGAATGGCTACACTCTTGAAATAGGTTGGAATGGCTACACTCTTGAAATAGGTTGAAATTTACAAAATCATTGCACCCAACCGGTTGGATGTCGTGTTCCAGAAAGTCTCTTTATATAGCTTATAAAATTGATCAACCCAAGTTTTGCAATCCTTAATGAATTTCATTAGTTGACTGCACATGGCCAGCTGGAGGTCTTTAACTATTTCAAGTGGGTGACCTTACCCCTCATAGTGAGTGTGGACATCCAAATGGTTAGTGACAAAAAAGGATAGATTGCCAAACATGACTGGAGGGCACGGAACACGATCATCAAATTTGAGCAATGAGCCATGGATGTTTTTCTCACGAAAGGACAACTAGGACAAATCTCCTCGGAGATCCAAAAATTACTTCCTCTATTACAAATAGGTCCTATCAAGTGCTGCTAAGTTCAATTATTTGCAAGCTCCAAGCCACCTCATCAAACCAACCTTTCCCAAGCTCATTAAGAGTCAAGGCCAACAAGCTAAGTGTTTCACTTCACAAGGAGATGCTCAAGCTAAAATCAAAGAGGGACCTTAGGAGAAACTAAAGAACCACCAAGGACACTAGTCCAATCCTTGTTACCTCCACTTCACAAAGGATCCCCAAAAATATGACAAGTATGGGTAGCAAAGGCCTTACTAAACCCAACAAATGTACCCTTTACTTCTCCCAAAACCAAGGTCAAAAAGACAAAGCAGGTATGAATCCCAAAAAACAATATTCCAAGCTTGCAAATGAAGTGTAAAACAATGGTAAGTGACAACTAAAGAAAGGGAGAATCCATAAATTGTAGAATGAGCCAACCACACAAGTTTGAGCAACCACAAAAACACTCCTTAAAAGCCTAGGGCTAAGGACAAAGACTAATTTGGGTACCTAAGATAAAGCAATTCAAATTAATTAGTCTCGGCCCATTTGCTCACATAATCCAAGATTTATCCTTGACTGTAGCCTTAGCCTTGGCCTTGACTGTAGCCTTAGCCTTGGCCCATTTGGTCACATAATCCATAGCTATGATGATATATCGTGCTTACATGCTTTTAACTACATAGCTAATGGGTCCAATAAAATCCATTCCCTATTTAGCAAACGGTCTAACAGACATTATGGGTTGTAAAGGCAATTTTTCTTTTTGTTGTGGTATTATGAAGCATTGGTTGCACCTTTTGGCATACTCCATGGTAACTTCAAAGAGTGTTAGCACCCCACCACAATCTAGCATAGAGGAGTTTTTGAGTTGTAGTTTTTCCCCCAAAATGTCCTCTAGAGTTGAGCTTGTTCAAGAAAAACTACATACTCATCCTCACACATGCAAAGTCTTAAGACACCGTCTTTTTCCTTTTTATTGATCTACCTTCACAAGTTTTCTTTTTCTTTTTATGAGCATTAATTCCTCCATGGCTCAATAATTGAGCAATTTCATAACTCCATCTTGACATAAGATTGATTTGGAGAAGAGGAGTATCTCGAAGATCATCCTCAACTCTTGTCGGTGGTTCTCCAGTCAAGATTCTTGACAATGGTCAACTCTTACATACATTGACCCTTTTTCTCATAGTAGAGAAAGTAAAATCAAACTCAAGAAGAAGCAATAGCCACCACTGGTTATATTCCCCGTGGTGTAGGCTTATTCACAAGTCAAAGTAAGGCCCGATGATCAACATAAAACACAATCTTGTTTGCCAATAAATAATGTTAAAATTGATTCATAGCATGTACCATTGATAATCATTCTCTCTCAGTGGTTGTGTAGTTCTTTTTAGGCTTGTTCAACTATCTACTAGCATAGTAGACTGGGAAAATCCATGTTCTTTGGTTGAGCTAATATACATCCTATACATAAGTCGATGCATAAATTATACACATAGAAGATGACATCCCACTTTGGTGCTCTCAAAATCAAAGATGAGCTTGTTTTAGCTTGTGGAAATCTTCCTTCTATCCTTCAGTCCACATGATGTTGAAATATGGTGCCCGGCCGTCATGTCATGTATGGGGCACATGAATATGGGAGTAAGGTAGAAGAAGATTAGGATGTTGAAACGGATGCAAGCTAAGGTTATTTGGAGATGTGAATGGATGAATGTAAAAGGTAGTCAATGGTCAAAAAGTAGACACATGGAAGATGCAAGGGTGCACAAGGCATGTGAGCATTTACGAACACATGGATGGCACAAGTGTGCATAGAACATGTGGATGAGAGCTCTATAAGACCTACATATAGATGTAACAAGCTCATTCTCATAATGCAAAAACGTGATATGTTGATTAGCCTTGCCGCATATCTTAATCGCTTCTATTAGTGTTGATATCACACTCTAATGATGTCTTCCTTCATCTTTTATCCACCATAGCTCTCCCTTGCAACTCTCACACACTCTATAGCCATCTCAAATCATGCATTTTCTTAACTTAGTATCAGAGCTAGGTTAGTGCTTCACTCACAAAATTTAGCATTAACAAAAATTAGTGACTTCATTAGGCATAATTAAGTTTTTTAGAATCCTTAATCAACCTTATCCACCATAAGCTCAAAGTAGTGGGCTGTAATTGAAAACTCTGGTTCTCCTTGTTCTCCCCAACATTGGGCAAGCCCTTCTAGGAGAATGTAGAGCACCTTAGGGCAAACCCATACATTGGAGGAATCAACCAAAGACACCAAGAAGCATGCGGATTTGACGTTGCAGCAATTGATGCTACAAATTTTGGGGAAAAAAACTTGAAATCAATAAGCTCGTGCTAAATCAAACAAATTCCACCGAGTCATGGGGGTTTTTGTCAACTGCAAATCGACTTGCAGCCTCAAATTAAGCTAAAAATGCAGTGTTCTACCTCATTCAGGCCTGAGCACTTGTCAAAAAGCAAGTTTGGTGTAATACTATGATTAAGGCTTGATTAAAATGATTAATCATGTGTTTATGGGCTTAAATCTCAAGCATATTCACTGCTATTGAAGGCTACAAAGTTTTTCTTGCTCATTCATTACTAAATCTACTCAAAATTATCACCCAAAGTTGTCCAATTGTTTATATAATTAACAAAAAATCAGCATCACTAATACCTTGATTAGTGTTAATTATCAGAGGTATTATAAGCATCTTATGATTGGATTTGCAACTTTGGATGTTGTTAAATCTCGGTAATATCCTCCTGATTAAGCCATGGCTACCCAAATCCTAGTGGATAAATTTAGTGGTAAAGGATTCCATACATGGCAAACAAAATTCATGTATCTACTCATGCAAAAGGAGCTTTGGGGGGTAGTAAATGGAGATGAACTTAATGAAGGAAGTGAGGCTGAGGTCAAAGCATGAATAAATAAAGATTAAAAAAGCCATGGCCATCGTTGGGTTAAGCCTTGAGGATAATATCATTCATCACATCAGCACAAAGAGCATGCCAAGGAAGCCTGAGATGAGCTAGAGAAAGTATTTGGAGCTAGGGCAAAAAATTAAGAAATAAATCTGAGAACACAAGTCTATGGGCTTGATATAGAGTTCAAAGACTCATTTGTGGAGCATGTAGGTAAGATGAAGAGCATTATGATACAACTTATAGGTAACAACTCTTGCTAATCTTCCAAATCTTACTCTTAAAGGTGTTGAATACTCTTTGTTTAAAGAAGATAAGAAACTAAAAGGTACACAACAAAGCTCAACAAACAGTAGGGAGACTACATTCTTTAACAAATCCAATGTCAAACGTAACCATTGTGGAAGGATGGGGCATGTAATGGCCCAATGTCATCATCAAAACAAGCCCAAGCTTGTATGTGATGCATGTGGAAAAGTAGGCCACCTTGAGAAGAATTGCTGGTCAAAGAAGAAGCAACAAAGTAACTTGATGGTGGAAGCAACTCATGCTCCACAAGAACACCTTTTCTAGGTGTGATGATGTATGAGATGATATTTTATGTCATGTCTTATTTCTATGTCAACCTTGGGATTGGGTGACCCTTGGTCGAGATGTGACCATATGTGTGTGGATATGATGATGTCTATATTCATGTCCATGATGTTATGTAATCATCTCTAGCCACCAATGATGTAGGCTAAGTGATGTTTTTGTGATGTATATACGTGTGTCTCTGTTAAGGGGGGGGGGGGGGGGGCAAATGTCATGTCTATGTGTGTCACATTACCTTCTTGGGATAAGATCCATTTGGGCACCAAGGGGGGGTATTGAAATATAGTACCCATCATGTCATGTATGGGACACATGTATGTGGAAGTAAGGTAGAAGAAGACTAGGATGTTGAAATGGATGCAAGCAAAGGTTATTTGGATATGTGAATGGGTGAATGTAAAAGGTAGTCAATGGTCATAAATTAGGCACATGGAAGATGCGAGGGTACACAAGGCATGTGAGCGTTTATGAACATGTGACAAAAGTGTGCATAGAACATGTGGATGAGAGCTCTATATGGATGTAACAAGCTCATTCTCATAATTCAAAAACGTGATGTGTTGATTAGTCTTGACTCATATCTTAATCACTTCTATTAGTGTTGATATCATGCTCTAATGATGTCTTCCTTCATCTTTTATCCACCATAGCTCTCTCTTGCAACTCTCAGACACTCTATAGACATCTCAAGCCATGCATTTTCTCAACTCATGAAGCATACCAACAAGGCAAAGAAAGGTCTTGCAATCTCTACATACATAAATGCAGGTTTCTTAAATGAGATGGAGCACATAGATTGGTGTCACTAGTGATCATAGTAGAATGGCAAGATCCACGTATGCATGAACTTAAAAAAGGTAAATATTGCCACGGTTAGAGACCATTACCCATTGCCTTACACTAAACATGTGCTCAAACGAGTAGTAGGAAAAGAAGCTTATAGCTTGTTACATTGGTTCTCTAGATATTATAAAGTATCTATAGACGTAATATTACATTCACAAAACAGAGTGGGAAACATTCATATTAATGTTGTTTGGACTCACAAACACGTTAACTATGTTCCAATTATTAATGTCCATGGATTAAAAGAATTTCCTATAGAAATTATTAGAGATCTTCATGGATGGCCTCTATGTCAACTCAAAGTCGAGAATAGAGCATATCCCAGTGTTTAAAAGATGCAGAGATTATATATAGATCGTGTTGAACTCGAACAAGTGTAAATTCATGTTTAGGCATGGAATAATCTTAAGGCATATGGTGTCCACAAATGGGATAGTCATAGACAAAGAAAAGGTTGAAGTTATTATAGAACTCGAAAGACTAGAAGGCCAAAAGGCCTTCAAAGGTTTATGGGACATACTTGATATTGGTTGCATTGTAAATGTATGGCCTTTGTTTGACCAGCTTTACACCATCATGATTGGAATAGGGTGCTAGAAAACTTTTAGAGAAAATTATTTTAGATTTGAATAGCTTTAAGCAAACACATATGCAACCAAAGGAACATCCAAGGCACTGCCAATAAGAAAAAAGCCCAGGCTTCCACTTTTTGAAGCAAGTAGCCAAAGGACACTAGTTGAGCTTGATATATCTACACTCCTTGTGTCGAGCTTAACTCCATACTCAAGACTCTAAGTAATCTCATGAGCTTGCGAAGCCTCTCTGTATCCAATGCATTGTGAAGATCTCATATGCATAATGCTATGTGTTGACATAAACTAAATCCACATCACTTGCTAGACCCTTCTCCATCACCTTTGTGAAGATGTTAGATACATGATCCTTTGTGTTGATGTAAACCAAATCCACATCACCTACTATACCCTTCTCCCTCAAAAAATGATAATGCGCCTCAATGTGCTTCATCCTAGTATGCTACATTGGGTCGCTAGCCAACTAATGTATGCTACTCATATTGTCATAATAGGGTAGTTGTCATAATTAATGATAACACTGCCCTATCCATGGCTCACCCATATATGCTCTGCAAGTAGCTTGATTGCAAGTATCAAGCTACCTCACATATGCTACCATAGAAACACCCTTGTACTCGCCCTATACTCAGCCTTTGTACTTGACAAAGCAATCATTGATTGTGTCCTGTTTCTCTCCAACTACTACTAATAGTAGCACTCCCAAAAGAAAAGGTCTAACAATAGAGTCATTGTTGCTAGAGAACTCTCCTCGTCCCCCACAAAGTACATATGGTTGTTTACATAATAACAATATGTACTTAGTGGACGAGGAGTCTCCTTGTCCACTAAGTACATATTGTTGTTTACATAACCGCTCTATGAAATCCTTCACTAGTACACCAGCTATTTATCTCATCAAACACAACATCCCTTCTCTCTCACGTGTAGTGGGATTATAAAATTTATAAGCTTTCTACTCAAGGGAATATCCAATAAAGATACATTTTCTACCTTGGGATCCAATTTACTTCTCACTTTGTACATATAGGTAATGCACCCAAACACTTTCAAGTGTACTAAATCTAGTTTCCTACTAGTAAACTTCTATTCAGGCATCATGCCATGAGCTTCTATTCATAATATAAGCCATAGTTGCTATAGCTTTCAGCCCAAACTAAGTGAGGCATTCCTTTCTCATTCAATAATACATGGCTAACTTTTACAATATACATGTTCTTTTTTGCAACCCCATTTTGATGCGGGGTGTACTTGCATTTAAATTACCTCTTTATCTCTTTTTGTTGTGGGGTCTACTTGCATGTAGCTCCATTTTGTTACACGGAGTACTCGCATGTAAACTGCCTCTTTATCCCATGCTCTCTTAGATAATCATTGAATTCATTAGAGAAATATTATCCCCAACCATTTGATCTTATGAATTTTATGTGTATGCCTTTATCTTTCCCCCAACCATAGCCTTGAAGCTCTAAAAGTGTGTAAACACTTCACTTTTCACATTTCTAGTGTGATCATCAATGAAAGATACATAATAGTGACATACTTTGATTGATGCTACTTTTGTTCATCCCCAAACATCAAAATACACTATATCTAGAGGTCTTTGGCTTGCATTCTTATCATGTAAAAATGCATGCTTAGATTGTTTTCCCAATCAGCATGCTTTCCATACTTTTTGCATTCCATCCACTTTAAACTTCAATAAACCTATAACAATACTTTAGGCCTACTGAATATTTTTTAACCTTGAATATTTACATGACCAATGTGTTTATGCTAAATATCGATGTCTGCAATCACATCTATACCATGTGCAAACATTGTATTCTTCACTTCAAGCATGCTAACAATACTTTGGACTTGTATATATTTTTAACTGTTGGATATTGACATGACCAATACATTTATGCTAAATATCAATGTCTACAATCGCATATGTACCATGTGCAAACATTGTAGCCTTCACTTCAGGCATGCTTACATCTAATATATACATTCTACCAATTCTATTCTCCTTTACAACCATGCAAGAATGGTTATTAAAATATCCTACATAACACCATGAAAGTTTAACCTCACTTGTAGATCATGCTTAACCATTTTTCCAATAGAAAATGTTTGGAACATGTACATCAGCCACCAAATACTTCATTTTCTATCTTGTATAAACAATGGCACCTTACTAACATGTGCAATAGGATGCACAGTATCACCACATATTTTCACATACCCTATTTTTAAAATTTTTTGCACCTCTAAACCACTCACCATGGCTGGTTATGTGGTTAGAAGTATCCAAATCAATATATCATATATCTCTAGGATTCCACGCACCTGTTGCATCACAAAAAGATGCTCACTTCTATCTTTGGCTTTCTTGCTTGAAGATGAGTTGTTCCCTTACAACTTTCCACGTTTAATGTCATTTTTCTTTTTATAGTAGTAGTCTTATGATATATGCCCTCGTTTGCCATAGAATTAGCACTCCATGCTATTTCCACCCTAATTTCTTTACCATCCAACCCGGTCTCTCTAGCACTTGGCATGCTCGTGCTTTTGGGATGAATGATGACTGGTAGAAGTGGCTCCTAGGATTATGGCACATGTGTTGAGGTGGATGTAAGACATGCGGGCTCCTTCGATCCAGCACAGTGGTCCAGGGATTGATTTGGCTCAACGGTGCATGCCATCCTAGTTTGAGGATCACAGTCGTGGTGTAAGGAGATATATATTGATGATGTGACACTGATGTGTTGCCTTGTGATATGTGATTAGACATATGGAATTATGTATGATATGAAAAGATTTATATAACATTATGTTTTTATTTTATGAAAGGAATGTTTTCAAAGGAGTGTGTATGTGAGCAGTGTGTGTGAGTAAAATGGCAATTTTAATTATGCGTGCATGAGTTCACACTAGGTCCATAAGTCTTATGGTAGGGCGAAAGACCCATGGGATTAGATGGGGCTTGGCTGAGCCTATGGATTTGCTCTAAGCTAGAAAAGGATCAAACATTGAAAAGTGGGTGGCAAGGTGGACATGAGTTTGGGGAGTTACTTTCTAAAATGAGACAAAATTATATTTTAGAACAAGAAACTTGGGATGAGTAGTTTAGACCAACTATCATGAATGAGGATAGAAAAATTACATGTATAATCAAGGACTTAGGACATCTTGTTTTAGACTTTGGGGAGATGCTCAATGTGACTTGCTTGTGAGAATTATGAAGGGAAAACACTTACATGAATCATTCAGTTTTCCTTACATAAGGATTGTTCTAATCAAACTTAAAGGGAGCTAAACAAAATAACCAAGCGTCAGGATATTAAGATATGAAGCTCCAAGTGAGTCACCCTACCCTTAGTGTGAATTTCGTTTCCAAATATTGTATAAATAGAGGCATAGGGGTCTCACAAGTTCACGGCCATGCAATGCCAAAAGTGACCATTGCTCCAAGAGCATCACCCCCTTATGGTCATTGTAGTCAAGACTAGGACTTTTGTGGTCTTGTGTGATAACCGTAGTGCTATCGCACATAGGCTTCACCAACTGATCTAGTTTGTGCTTGTTCCCTTGCATTCTCACTAATATCTGGTTTGGTAAGCAACTTGACCCTTTTCAATCCTTCTTGTTGATGATTCACCTTGATGATTCATCAATAAATACTTGGCGCTCACTAGACTCCATTCCAACTAACAAAAGCTCTACAAGGTTTATACTCCACATCACTGATCTAGTCTCTTTTGTTGTGAAGGACTAGAGTCTCGTGTAATCGAGGAGGTCAACCCTCTAACGTATCACTCCCTAATGTCGGTGCATAAGACAAAGTCTCGTATTCGGAGGTCACATTAAAATAAGACCAAGTAATTATTCTACTTGGTCACAAATGCATAAGCACTTGAGCCAATGCCAAAATGAGATTCTTTTTATGCATATGTTGTGATTTTTAGGAGTTTTTATATATTTTAAAACTTTAAAAAAAATATTTTCAAGATTTTTCACTGCAAATCAATAAACAAACAAAGGAATAAAAATGTGCAAGGTGCTTATGAATAATGGAAATGTGTGTTTTTTTTGTTTTATTTCTTGCTTTTTGGAAATCCAGTTGGATTGGCGATCTAGATCTGGGAATTTTAGGAACGATCTAGATCTCAGATCAACAATCGAGATTATTTGAAAATTGGGGTGATTTTGAACTTGCAACAACAATTCAAAAAATAGCCGATCTAAAAAGTGGGACAATTCGAATCCTAAATGGTATGAGGGTTGGATTGACAATGTGAATTTGACAACGATATGTATTTGGAATCACACGATTTAGAAATGGATATTTAAAAGTTAGGATGGCGATCCATACTAGTGAGTTGGGATCGACAATTAAACAAACAAATAGGGATCAATAATCCAGATTTGGGACCTAGACGACTTGAAAGTACATTTAAGACAATAGATGGCATTGGTCTCTATATACTTTTTTCAGATATAACATGGGTCATTACACAACTTCATACCCTCTACAAGAGAATATTTGATCGGTACCTTGACAACCCCCTTTTTTCTAGCTCAACTGTGTGGAAATGAAGATTATTTACCAATGATTATCTAATACAATCCACTTTCAACTCTAGATAATGATATGAACTTTGGATCGGTGATCCAAATGTTGGACGATCTAAAACTGGTTGATGAGCCCAAAATTCCAAAGAGTAACTGCACATATTAACGCCTAAATTAAGATAAACCAGGCAAAAATTATGAAAAATGTTAATGTAACTAATTTAAGGCTAATGCTCGTAATAATGATGAAAGTAACCAAGTGGATAGATAACCTACCTCAATCGCACTCGGGAGAGCCTGCTCTTCATTCCATCACTCATGTGAGATAAAGAATATAATAAATTGACAACAAAAAACACAAAAAGGTTAAGGTTAGAAAGAAAACCTACTATAATAACATGAATCCAATCACAACAAACACACAAATCACACACATTAATACTCTAATCAACTCGATACCCTACTCTAAAACACATGTCCCTAATAATAGACCAAGGATTTGCATCCCAGGGGCAAGATAAAGTGAGAAAAATAGAAGATTTTTGAGAAGAGAAAGGCTTTATTTCCTTCCTTCATCCAAGACTAGTTCTTCCCCATAGTAATGCCATATGTTCATGTCAAAAAACCTTCTTACCCTCTTGCAAAGAATCATAGGATAGTGGCTAAACCACTTATCTTGGATCGTGGAAGTGCCATTGGAAGAGGTGAAAGAGGCCAAGAGGAGTGCTAATCCCTCTTGTTTGAGCTCTTGCTTTACTCTCAATCCTCTAAGGTAACCCTTCCAATGGCAATGGCTAAGCTAGAAAGTTTGAACTCCTCTCCACTTCACTATGGTTAACCAAGAGTCCCTTTATGAAAATTGACCTCCTGAAGGCCCCATTCCCTTAATCATCTCCTTGGCATTTTTGAAGGATTTTGTTGGAGCATTGGGCACCTCATGATATGTTATACGTGCCTAAGAAAGTCCTGTTTGGTTGTCAATCCTTGAAGAGGCTATGATACTTATTCCTTTTGTTTTCTCTAATCAACATGTACTTGGACTTTTGTTAGTTGATACATGTGTGTGTGTGTGTGTGTGCGCACGTGTATGTGTGTGTGTGTGTTTAATACCTATATCTTGTCGTGTCCTTCTCTTTCATGGGGTGTTAGACTATAAAAAGCCTCTTCTTGTTGTGTGTGTGTGTGTGTGTGTGTGTGTGCAAGTTGGGGAAGTTGGAAACGAAATTCCCTATTATCGCCCACAATTTTAGCCTAGTGGTAGTAGACAAATCGCTTGCACCACAATGTCTTAAGTTTAATCCCCATATCTTGCCGTGTCAAGCTCCTTTATGGAGTGTTGTCACGTTGCCACTTTCTTCTTCTTCTTCTTCTTCTTCTTCTTCTTCTCTCTCTCTCTCTCTCTCTCTAAGGTTCTCCTTGTCAACTCCTAACTACATCCACTTGAATGTTGCAATGCCATTTGATAAGAACAACTCAGTATCTAAGCATATTTAACATTGCATGATGCAACGGCGGGAAAGGGCTGCCTCAACTTAACCTTCACCCGGCCAAGAATCTTGAAGTGTTTGTTATGATTGTAACAAGAAGAAAATGAGCCGGATCCACAAAATATAAAAATAGTGTAATTATGGTAAAATTACTATCTTTTTCAAAATAGTCTCCATATTGGTTGAATGCAAACATATAATTATTGTTCCCCCCCCCAAAAAAAGACACATGTATGTTGTTGGTATGATAGTTTTCCAAACCCTACATGCACAGCCATTGTGTTTGTGATATTTACTATTCAAACTTATTCTGTATTATTTGTTGACTCAAAATGGTAGGTCAAGGCACTAGCGTGGATTTCAAAATTGAAGTCCCTGGTGTCATTGTCATTGAGGCTGGCCGGTGGTGGCATCCAGGGCCTAAATTTGATGGGTCACTGAAAATTTCAAGTGACATACACTTTTTCAAACTGCTTTTCACATGACATGAATCTCCAGAATCATGTTATTCAAATGGCAAGCAATTTATCAAAATGAAAAGCTATTTTAAAAACTAAAAAACTATATGTAATAAAACAATCAATCTACAAACAAGCTTTTTTTTAAAGTGAAAATTTAGGTATAATTGTTGATGAAACTTGTATATATATAAAGCATCCAATCTACAAACAAAAGGCTTCAATGTAATACTTATGCTATGAAAGTACTAATGCGAGAGATGCGCGATAGCTTATCCTTGTATTACATATAGTATTTCTTCTACTAGCCATCTGAAATGTGTCTAGCTGCCCAGCCATCTGAAATGTGTGTCCTACTTGCCAAAGTGGGTTTAGCCACCCTAGTACAACCTACTCACTAGTTGTGTTCAAGGAAAAATAGCTGGAGTGATGTTGTCAACCATCTTATGTACCCATACATTGCCCAACATGCTATCCAGTCAAGATGCCTTGCATGTCCAACTTGCCAAAATTAGGCCCCTAACTACTGTTTAGTTGTGTTGTTGCACTTCATGGAATTAGTGAACAAATCACTCTAATGGCATCGCCCTCCTCCTTTTTCCTTGTAACCAAATATCAAAAACATCTTTCCAACAAACTTGTGATGCATCACTTGCATTAAAGTGATAACAACATCAATGCATCAAGCGTCTCCATACACAATGCATCAAGCGTCTCCAGACACAAGCTACTCTTTATGTCATTTTGTTGAGAGAAACCTCGCTCGCATGATGCTGTACTCACTGGAACTACTATGCTTGCTTGCCATAAACGCATCAGTCCTGGAAATGTGTCCCACTAAGTCTTTGTGTTGCGGCAGATTGCCCAAGCATCATGCATACCTCTACTCCTAGCAACCCTGTACATCATGCCAACAAAATCCTCCCGTTACCCAAACATTTCCTAATGTCAATTGTTGAATCATCAACATTAAGCTTGCCAATAAGCCTATCTAACCATTCTTTAGTCCTTTTATCCCTTTCAATTACATCTGAAGGATAGGCAGATGGATTAAATAGCTTGATCAAATTGAAAACCCCAAGATCAAGAAACCTATTATTTAAAGCATTCAAAACATCTTGTACAAATGTCCTTCCAATGCAAATACATTCAGGAAGGGAACCACTTGCATTTTGAGCATCATGAGGCAGTACATTGAGATCAAGAGTTGCATCCTCCTCTTCTGAATCACTTGATGCTGCTCTGCCTCATTTCTTTCTTCGAGCTAATTTTGGAACCGGCACAAAGTGTAGCACATGCTTATGAGTAAACCCATTAGAATCAACATATAACATATTCCCATCTTTTGGCATGTTCAAAAACTTTGGAAGCTGTTTTGAACCAACACTAAATTGACCTTCATAAGATATATACCTTTTAGTGAGCTTCTCAAATGTCAAATCCAAGTAGACTCCAATCATAGTAACATCCATGTTCTTCCTCTGAAATTTTGCATTTAATTTTTTCAATTCAACTAAAACATCAGCCAACAAATGCATCATAAACTGGACTTGAAAGATTGTATCATAATTGTACCATTTTTTCTCATGCATTCTCCATTGCTCCAAAATAGCAAGCATTAAGGGAACCAATCTTTCCATTACTTGACCTAATTGCATGGATTTGTAAAACTTTCAAGTCTGCAATATGATACACATCAAGTTTCGAAGTTCGACATGTTGATTTGTTGATTTCCCTAGCCATGCATATACCTTGTTCGCAACCTTATCAACAAAAGCAAACACATGAGGATTCGATGCAAAACCATCCTTTGTTGCAAGTGCCTCATGGTGAGCAATACATGCACACCCATAATTCATGAAGCCAATGCTTGAAACCGTGACACTGCACCTATCTTATGACCTGTCATTGTTGAGGCACCATCCGTTACAAATGCAACTAGTTTCTTCAAATCTAGATTGCTCTCTAAGATCATGGCATGGACAGCATTGTAGATTGCCTCCCCAGATCCATTATCAACTAGTAGCAATCTCACAAATTTACAACTGGGCTCTCTTTGCCATTCCCAGCCAAGTACAAAATGTAGATAATCAAATGTTTCTCCATGGTTCTATCTGTACTTTCATCAATGAGGATTGAAAAAATGGACTTCCACAAACTTCAACATACAAGTCTTGTCTAGTACAATCTCTTAAAGCTATCAAGAACTCTCTTCTAGATACGGGATTGGTATATGCACCATACTCATCAGATGATGGCATATTAGGAGTGCCAAGCTCCCTTTGTAACTTTAATTGAGTGGGATATTTCTCCAATGCAATATTATTGCATGCACAAAAGTGTACCAGCTTCATACAAGTGATTATTCTAAACTGTTCCAGAATGCACCATTTTTTCAATACCCCCATCTATTGGTCCTTTGCCACCAATAGCCTTTAGCTTTGCATGATAAATACTTGCAGCTCTCCTATGATCTGCAGATTTTGCATGCTCATTCAAGGTTGAAAGCTGAATGCTTTGGGATCCACCCATTGTGAAAGCATTCACTCTTCCATCTTCTTCAAGTGCATTTTATGCGGTCCTCATTACATGTAGACTTGCATAAATATGCCCAAGGATGTAGTAGACTCCATTGAGTCTTCCACTTCCTTTTGGGTTTACTGGAAGAAGACTCTTGGGAAATCTCATTACAAGTTTCCGAGCTCCCAACACTACTCTCATGTCCTACATTGGCACTAGTCCGTCTTGTGACAAAAAAGAATCTATTGAAGGCTGTGATTTTTTCTTTTTGTCGCATCCTCTATGAGGCACTAGATTGGGACGTTCAGCCAAGACGTAAAATATAAGAATAAAATAAGAAAAAGAAGCCATGTAATCCAAGCTCTGACTGTGAGCAAACTCAAACTAAAACATACTACTCATACTAAGTTACTAACCCAAGCTCTGACGTTCTTATTTTTTGTCCCAACAATCTCCAGCAACAAACAGAAGCAAGCAACAATTTCTCGCATGCCTACGTCAGGTGGAGACGAGTAGAGTCTAGACCTGAGAGAGTTGTAAGCCTGAGGCGATTCTCTTGACTCTCGAGTCCTTGTATGCGAAGGGTGAAGACGCCTTTATGAGAAGACCAGAGAGAGTCATATTAACATCAAGAGTAGAACAACAAATCCACGAGATACTGAGGCATGGAAAAGACTCAAAAGAGACTAGCTATCTGTCTATCTCAGCATCATAGTGATCAAAGGTCACTCTCAAATCAAATTTTAAATTAAAAAAAAACCCTCATTGAGCTCTTTCTTTGGTATAGTAGGTGTGTAGGGTATGGGGGCCTGGGCGACATACAACCACGCAACAGTTCTCTTATAGAAAAGAGAGTTGCACATGAACATCTTGATTCCTACAGATTCCTAATTTCCTACTTCTTACTTTGCCAAATTCTAGTACAAAGCTCTCTTTCAGCATGCGCAAGGCTCTGGAGGACGAAGTTGCAACACAGGAGTCAGGACCAAACAATAGCTTTGGTAACCAAATTAATGTGCATGCAGCATGGTAACCACAAGGAAGTTCCTTGATTCATTTATTTTGTAAATAAAGAGAGAACCTATTGGATTGGAGGACCTTTGATTCGCGATCCCACTACTGGCGTGTGCTGGAGTAGCCGCGTATGTGGGGTGGACCAGTGGTGGTGACTCGGCTGGCCCGCTAGAGAGAGATGCAACATTGGCAACTTGCGCGAGGGCTGGCCCACTAGAGAGAGATGCAACATTGGCAACTTGCACGAGAGCTGGCCCGCTGGAGAGCGATGCAAGCCAACAAAGATGAACGAGGCAGCGAGGCCCCCCCTTTGTGTAAAAGGTCTCGAGAATCGAGATGATTTATGTAAAAGGCCCAGCCTCCTAAGCTGCAAGAAGCAAGAGTCTACAAGAGAATGAAAAAATAGAGGCTAGAGCAGCGAGCTGCAAGCCTACATGTTTTAACTTTCAAAATCGCGATTCATGAACGCCCTGGCCTGGGGCCCCTGGGCCCTTAGCAATGCACTAGAGAAATGGTAAACCAACGCCAATGGCCACTTACCTTCCAAGTTCCAAGGTTGCAAACTTGCAACTTGTAGCGGCCAGCCTGTAGAGCCGATGCAAGGCCCAGCCTCCCTACAAGCAGCAAGAGAATGAAAGAATAGAGGCTAGAGCAGCTGCCAGGCTTACTGCATGCATTATTGCTGAATCTCAATTCCCCTACACGTGTCCAGTGTCCACTAGGCTGCCCAATGCCAGGTGGCAAGTGCTAGCCTGCAGGCTGCCATGCTGAATTAGCAATTTAGCAAATAATAAATTAGCTATTAGCTAATAGCAAATTAGCAATCATGCAATAAAATGTGCCATGCAAATGATGAATTAGCAAATAATAAAGTAGCTATTAGCTAATAGCTATTAGTAATCATGCAATAAAACATGCCATGCAAATGATGAATTAGCAAATAACAAATTAGCTTAGCTATTAGCTAATAGCAATCATGCAATAAAACGTGAATATTTATTAATATTGATTAATTAATCAATTCCAATTTCCAATTCCTTTATAGTGAACTCGGAAGGTACCTAGGAATGTTTACACATCAAAAGTAAACTAGGTATTTATTAAGGAAACTAGGAATAAAAAGTAAACTAGGGATTGCATAACATGAGGAGTGATGGGGATAATAGTTTTAATTTAAAAAAAATCTATTGTGCCCTCTCCTTTCTCTTTGTCTCTTGGATCTCCATCTTGCTTAATGCCTCTGTCATACACACACACACACACACACACACACACACACACACACACACACACACACACACACACACACACACACACACACACACACACACACACACACACATCGACATCATAAAAAAAGATAGAAATCAATTAAGGAGGATTGAAATCGAAGCTTGGTGTTCTCTTTTACATGTTTGGTACTCTCTCTCTCTCTCTCTCTCTCTATATATATATATATATATATATATATATATATATATACTCACACACATGTAGATATAGCTTTATATTGATATTTCAATCATTTTAATTTATAGCAATATGCGTTCTTGATGGATTGGATTAAAGATAGTCCAAGTGATTTTGACTTTGGAGAGTGCTTTGATTATGATACAAGTTGCTACATAACAAGCAATATGCGTTCTTGATGGATTGGATTAAAGATAGTCCAAGTGATTTTGACTTTGGAGAGTGCTTTGATTATGATACAAGTTGCTACATAACAAGCAATGATAAAAATGTAGATGAGCATTCTCAACACACCGTCAAATGAAATAGAAGGCAATAATAGTATCATTACTTCAATCAATACATTCCATTATGTATCTTTGTTTTTTTCCTTTTGATATGGAAAGAGTTATGAATTGATGAAAAAAGCAACCCAAGGGGATATTTCAATGAAATTGAAGACATTGAAGTCTTGTGACACTAAGGGATGCTAGATTTGAAGAAGTGGAGAAGAAGAATGAAAGATATTCATGCATTGAAGAGTGGGGAAGCATTGTCAAAGCATGCCATAATAACAAGGAGGCTAAATATCACAAAGGGATAGATGAAACTCCTAAAACAATCAAGTCTACATAGTGTATAGACATTATAAAACATGGAATTCCTATCTTTTATGTGAAGGATTTCATTAATGCTTGTGATTGTAAGAGAGCCAATAAGCAAGTCCATTGTGGAGGTTATCCTTTATTTCTTTCCAAAAGTAACCCAAAATGGTTTCTTCCAAACATAGTAGGTAAGGTGCACGTGGAGAATGCTTTGATGGAGATAATGATTAAGCACAAAGTGAGGATTGTAAAGGTTCATTAAAGCAAAAGCCATGGTCCATCAAAGATGGTCATTGTTATTTGTGCCATAGAGGTGGAAAAGCTAATAGAAGCGGGACAATCAAGAGATCGAGGAGCTCAAAAACATTTGGTTGTCCATTCAAGGAACATGTGGAGTACTTTAATGATACAAATACAACATCCATTACATTACATTATGCTTATGAAGGACATGTCCCTAGCTCACACAATGAATTGTATCATCTACCAGTCCAAATGTCATTGAATGTTACATGGAAGACTTGTTTGATGTGGGTAGCTCTCAGCACGTAACAATCTATAGATTCTTTATGATCCCAAAGGAAGTCTCCATGTTACAGGTTACAATCTATAGATTCTTTATGATCCCAAAGGAAGTATCCATGTTATAGGTTACAATCTATAGATTCTTTATGATCCCAAAGGAAGTATCCATGTTGTCATATCAAATATATAATTAAGGTAACATGTTAAGAATTGCTTTTATTTTTTTAAATTAGTATATGAATTTGTATATGTACATATAGATTGATGTTATTCACCTTTGTAGGTAAACTTTCAAAAGGATGATTGGAAGGCAATGTCTTTATCATTTAAGGCACAAAATAAGGTCTACTCTATGTTGAAAATGGTGTCCTTTGGGTTTTTTATTTTTTTAAATAACTTACCTATACTCATTCCATAGGATTGTCATAATGCAGGTCCCAATGGAAATGTCCCAAAGGAAATGCAAGATGTTATCTACACATCAATGACTAATCTTATGCACACTGTTACAAAATTTGACTTTGAACAAATTTACCAAGATCTTCTACACACATGGCAATGTGCAACAATATGTCACAAATAGATGGTATGGGCATGATTGTATATGTGGTGGGAATGATGGCTGTTGATACAACCAACTTGGTGGAAAGGCTATGGAAATACATTAAATACACTCTCTTGGATACACAAATTAATAGATCTATCTTGGTGAAAAGGCTATGGCAATACATTAAATACACTCTCTTAGATGCACGAAATAATAGATCTATCTTAGATCTTCTACATGTGCTTGTGGGTGATTCCAAAATTGGTACTACATATGGGTGGAGCAAAAGCAATAAATAGGTGCTTTCAACATCATAGATCTAGAATACTTAATGTGATATTATCTATTGTATTACTTTCTAATTGAGTAAGTTTATTGCATGTGTTAGCTGATTTTGGATGTGTCAACATCTGTGGATCATCAAAGAGGCATACTACAAGATTGTCATAGGGGGAGAAACTCGTGTAGTGTTATGAGAGTGATCCATCTTCACTAGATACTATAAATGACATGACATTGTTATTCAAGAGATTAGAAGTACATCTATTCCAAATCATTTGTACCATGTGAGCATGTAATTGTCCTAATTGGACAAGTGATTACAAACACCTCTATGGCATACGATTAATAATCAAGGATCACTTCCCTCATTTACAAGCAATCCTCCCAATTGTTGACAATGTGTGTTCCCTGAGCATATATCAATCCAGAGGTCGCCTCGAAGCCCCAAGGAATTCAATGACACATGTATAAATGAAGAGATACACACCTACATTGAAGAAATCAAGAATCTCATTTCCACAATTGAAGCAAAGTTTAAAGAGAAAAACTCCAATGAAAAAAAATCATTTCTAAATCAACTCAAAATCTCCAAGGAGAGCCTTTCCATCTCTATTACTCCAAAAGAGACTAATATGCCAACAAGAGGAAGCACTTGACAAATCCAAGCACATGTAACACAAACAAGGCTTGGCCATGGAAAGAAAGTAGAGCCTCACAACATGTCAGTGCTTTTAGAAGAAAAGGAGACTTTCCAACCCAACAAGTGTTCTTATCAAATTGGTGTATTGAGGCAAAAGCATCGACATGGGAGATATCGTGTTCGCTTCTTCGAAAAGAGATCATGTATCTAGTGCCCACATTGTTGCACAACAACTTTGACAATAGACACTCTCATGTAGTACTTGCCATGATTTGTTACCCTTAACCGTGAGGCATGCTCCAATTGGTGTCAAAACCACTTTTATCACAATAAGAGTGTGAGAATTTGTGATGTTTCTCATAGCTTACCTTGTAAAATAATATCTTGTGAGAAAGGATCAAACCAAGATCATGGGATGACACTTCTCGTTGATTCTTGTAGATTTTTAATATTTTTGTGTCATAAGGGAGGCTTATGCTCTTGTAATAGAATCTATGCCTATTTTAAGCTATTTTTGGGAGCATGTACATGCATATAACTTTATGTGTATTTGGACCACAATATGTAAATATTCCTAGTCTTCCTATTTTACTTTGGATTTAGTAAACTAGGAATATGGTAGGGAAAAATTATGTGTATTTGGACCACAATATGTAAATATTCCTAGTCTTCCTATTTTACTTTGGATTTAGTAAACTAGGAATATGGTAGGAATAGAATCTATGCTTCTATTTTAAGCTATTTTTGGGAGCATGTTGTGCGCTCTTGCCACACGTTGTCGTGACGTGGGCGGCTTGGCTGGGAACATGCTGGGTGTTTGGCTGTGAGAGCTAGCACTCTGGATCTCGAGGGAACATGGGAGAACAGGCCGCTAGCAAAGATGGGCCTCCCTCAATTCACCGGCAGACTGGAGCGCACACACTTACCAACACTCTCTCTCTCTCTCTCTCTCTCTCATTCACTCAGCACATCCAAATAAAAATCCAAGTACATAGCCCTGTAGCCCATATCCCTGACTACGTCTTGACACCCGGGTCTCACTATAGCATGTTCTCCATGCGCACACAAAATCCACATCAAGCTGACCATTTATCATCTGCAAAACTGCTCCGGATGAAAAGTACCCACATTCGAGGCTAAAAATATCTCAAACCATAGCTCCTTTGCAAAAACTTCCTTCTGCAAAGTTGTTCCCAATATGTTTGACTACATTTCTCCAGTTCGTAGCATCTTCATCAGGCACTCCCTGCTCCTGATATTTTGCCTCCAAAATGGCTCCCTGTCCTCCTATTACCCACACAGGCTTGTATTTTAAAGCATATACACACATGTACTTCACTGTTTTCATGTCCACGCATCTCAATCCATTTAAAATAGTCTCTGAGCATGCTTTCATTGCATGGACGTGCCACAGCACGACATCCACCCCCTCTAAACCTGCACATCCTCCGGTATGTGCCACACAGTTGCACCCCTGACTTTATAATGGGCAGCTTGCTGCCCCCAACACAAATTTTATCTTCCCTTCCCATTTTGTGGGCAAGAAGCTCATGTACATCTTGTATAACACTGCACTGACCATGCCACACCTCTTGCCCAACTATTTTAAAGATACCTTCATGGTGATTAATTTTTCCAAATTGCCCTCTACACCCATATAACCACCACTGCCTTGGCATACCCATATTTTGAATTTTAGGGATGAATATCCCTTCCAATGGAGTCCTCCAAGATTCATGCTCAGTTTGCCCAGCACTTATATTGATACCCCCATAGTTGTATGCATTTGATTGCCCAAATTCACCCTGATAAGGCTCTGTGACCACACTTTGCATACCCTGCATGCTTTCATCTGATATCTCTTGATAGCTTTCTACAGATGGGCTTATAATTACGGGTTCATCACCCAAGTACCTTTGAACCTGTATGTCTACAGATTCGATTTCCCCTTTAATATCATCATCATAAATAGGCTTCCCAGCTCAAGATTGTTGCTCACAAATGTGGTTGCAAGATAACCCTGATACTGATGCCATTGCATCACCCTGCTCATCTTTGGAACACCCGGTTAACATTCCAAGATAACCCAAATCTAAAGAACCTTGACAACCAGCTTCAGACACAACATCACTGTTGGAATCACCCATATCACTCACCCCTTCTAAATCAATCACACATACCTGTTGCCCGTCCTGTAGTACATCATTATTCTCATATGCATAGTCGTGTTCACCCTCCATTAAATCCTGTTCTTTAATTAAGAAGGTGGGTGGTCCCTCACCTTCAAGATGAGAATCTTGACCCTCAATCTCCTTATAAAGACTTTGCTTCTCATCAAGCTTATACACATCACCCTGTAGGCAATCTTCATGCATTTCCACACCCCTTTGTGTTCCATTTGCAGCTAGGTTTCTTATTGAACCATCTTGATGCTGCAAAGGCTGACCTTGTATGCCCTCTGAATAGATATCCTCATCGGAAAAGCCATCTTCATTATCTCGCTCATATGCATCACATCCAGATATGAAAGCAGTAATAATAGCATCATCATCTTGTTCTGGATCTTCAAGCTCTGCATTCATGCTTTCAGCAGCAAGAATCATTGGTTCTTGCAGCTCTTCACATATGATTTGACACCTGGGGAATAGCCTTTGTACAAGCTTTTTCATCAGAGAATCTTCAAGCTCAGGCAGCTTACATGCTTCACAACCCAAGAGGAAACTATTGGCCATATCCTCTTCCTCTTGAATTAAGTCTTCAACACCTGCCTTAAAGCTTTCTGAAACAAATTCATACTTATGCATAGGCATACATACCTCATGTGGTTTAATTATAGAATCCTGCACGACTGCACCCATAAAGAAGGAAGATAAATCATACCCACAGAGTTCATCCACTGCATCATCTTCAAGCTGCAGCAAAGCATCCCTTTTGGCACTGTGAAGGCCTTGCTGCACACTACTGGCTTCTTGCGATCCCAATTTAGCATAAACAATCTCCATAATCTCTGCATCAGTCTTGAATAACAATTGCTTATCCTCTTTAAGACATACATCCAGAACTGCATCTATATTGGCCCGAGTCGTTGTCAGAGCACAGTTTACATTACACTTCATGCTATCACCTTTTGAAGCTGCAGCAGCTAGCTTTGGCAGACTCTCAGGGATGGCAGAAGTAGGAACCGCAGTATTCACTACCATCTTATCCCTTCGACGCTGCCTTTTAGCCAATAAAGAAACTGCATTTTCAACTTCACTCCATTCAGTCTTTAAACCCGACTCTGTATCCTTATCTTCAAGCAGTATTTCTAACTTTTCCTGAAGATCTTTTCCCGCGGCTTGCAGAAACAATTCTGTCTTTTCTGTGTGCAAGACTGCACGCTCAATCTGTGACAATTGTGCGTATCGCTTTTCAAACTCCCTTAGCAATTTCGTAGCAGAAATTTCATCCTTGGGTTTCATAATCCACTGCAGGAATGTTCGCTTTGTAGCCCTCTCCGAATCCTCCATGAAATAGTCATCTTTAAGGGCTTGTTTGAACTCTTCCCAGCTTCTTCCATGTGTTGCTCGAATCGCTGCTATATGCCCTCGGAGTTCTGGGACCACAGCTAGCCTAAAATTTTCAATCATTTCAGCCTCGGGCACGCGATTCAGCTCCATTTCTTTCTCATATTCATGAAGAAACCTTGTGATGTCATTCCCATGGAATTGGTTCATCTTGTTGACAACATACTGAAGTGCTTTTGTCGTCGAGAATTGCCTTCTTTTCGCCGCTTGTTGTTGTTGCATGTAGACTGCAAATGCTTGAAACATCTGCATAGTATTTAGGTCTACATGAAACCCATATTGCTCTTGATATTCCGCCATGATTTCACCTTTTCGAGATTGTCGAGAAGTTGCTCTCCCCCAGCAGTTTCATGTCGGGTTCACCAGATCTGTCGTGACGTGGGCGGCTTGGCTGGGAACATGCTGGGTGTCTGGCTGTGAGAGCTAGCACTCTGGATCTCGAGGGAACATGGGAGAACAGGCCGCTAGCAAAGAGGGGCCTCCCTCAATTCACCGGCAGACTGGAGCGCACACACTTACCAACACACACTCTCTCTCTCTCTCTCTCATTCACTCAGCACATCCAAATAAAAATCCAAGTACATAGCCCTGTAGCCCATATCCCTGACTACGTCTTGACACCTGGGTCTCACTATAGCATGTTCTCCATGCGCACACAAAATCCACATCAAGCTGACCATTTATCATCTGCAACTGCTCTGGATGAAAAGTACCCACATTCGAGGCTAAAAATATCTCAAACCATAGCTCCTTTGCAAAAACTTCCTTCTGCAAAGTTGTTCCCAATATGTTTGACTACATTTCTCCAGTTCGTAGCATCTTCATCAGGCACTCCCTGCTCCTGATATTTTGCCTCCAAAATGGCTCCCTGTCCTCCTCTATTACCCACACAGGCTTGTATTTTAAAGCATATACACACATGTACTTCACTGTTTTCATGTCCACGCATCTCAATCCATTTAAAATAGTCTCTGAGCATGCTTTCATTGCATGGACGTGCCACAGCACGACAACGTGTCGGAGCTAGGGACTTGCCAAGTACCATGTGCGAGCCACGAATGGCTGCAACAAGCACACAACCAGGAAACCAGCAAGCTCAAAACAGGGAGCAATGGTGTGTCACTCACCGCTCAGATCGCCGTCGTGAAGGATTCTCGCACCGCGATGAAGAAGGAGCTGCCGCAATGAAGAAGCAACCGCCGTTGCTGCCGCTCTACCACCGTGCCGCCACGCAATGCTCGATCGCTACACTCTCTCTCTCTCTCTCTCTCTCTCTCTCTCACACACACACACACACACACACACACGCGCGCGCGCGCGTGCGCGCACGCTGGAGAAAGAGATGGAGAAGATGAAGCAAGAGCAGTCCTTCTATTCACAACACTCAGAGAATGAGAGGTTTTAGGTTACATTTGACTTTTATATGTGATGTGGCCATTCACACATGGGTGCCCACACATGGTCGGCCGATCCTAACCCTTATCCTAATGAAATTCGAGGAGCACCTCTCATCGGCGATCACCCAATCCCCTTACCCTTTACATGTGGTGCCGAGACAAGCCCAGCCCATGACTCAGAATACGTAAAATAATTATATGATGTAAAAAGTAATACGTCTCAATGTCCGCCATAGGTTAACATGCCCCCCTTCCTGATGTAGATTCCGTCCTCGAAAGCTATGGTATGGTAAGCTCGACAGGGTTTGTTGTGGTAGACTGTATCTGCAAAACAGGGAAGTAGAGTGAAAGCATGCTTGGTCTTCAAAAGATATAGAGTGTATCAAAAATAAAATCAAGCATGTTAGACCACAATGGAAGTATGCCATGAGAACGTAGTTTAAGAGGTCACATTAAGGAGCTAGCGTAGCAAATTAACAGGAGTTTAAAACTATTGAAAGTAATTTAAGAGTTAGCAAGGTGTCGAAGGTTAATCAAGGTCTACAACTGGCCTAATCAAGGTCTACAACTGGCCTAAGTCAAGGAAAATTATCAAGCTTAATAAATAAACAGATGGCCACAATGTGTCTATTCTAAGAACAAGCTAATCCCAAGAGCCTAAGGACACAAGAAATATCAGAGTCATAGGAGTCTTTTGCCTTTATTTCTTTTATGCTGTGATAATTTTTACAAACAATGGCAACCTCCCTAAAGCAAAACTAGCATCAACTGGTGCCATGTTTACCACACAAGGCATTCTCCAGGAATCTACTAGCTCACCTTAGGCATGGATACCCCCTACCAACCCAAGGCATCAGTCTGGAGTGGAATACTCCTCTCCTACCAAGTGTCAATAGGGAAATAGGCCGACATGAAAGCACATAACAGACATACATTGCCATTTTTTGTAGGCCTTTCTTTTTATTTTTTATTTATCTCTTTGGATTTTTGCTCCCAAATTACCATGTGTTCTTACATCCTTTCGACAAAGGGGTAGAAGCTATGTCTTAGAGGTAAACACACATGGCCAAGTTGTTCAAGCATTAAGATGGTTTTAACCCTAGACCTAAGAATTCCAAGGTTAACTAAAGACATTATGCATTCCCAAGAATTTTTAAAATAAGGTTAAACTCAATTTAATGATTTACACTAACACCTTAGGCAACTTCAAAAACTAAGTAGTGCTTGACAAATTCCATGTGGTCATGCGTTATAGTTCATGCAATTAATTGAATAGTAAAAACGAAAGAGAGTGGGCATGGAAGAATTACACCTGTATTTTGGAGATCTCCTTGATTCGATGAGAAATGCTCGCAATTTGATGTAGATATCCATGTATGAACATTGGGGCAGTCCCATGACTATGAAAGCGAACCCAGCTCAAACTTTTCAACATGTACAATTAACTAACAAGCACTATACCTCGAGAGACACATTAGTGGAAAAAAATAAGGACTTGTTTAAGGACACAAAACTAGAAACAACTTGAAAGCACTAAAACCTACCTACCAGCACCACACTAATACTGAGGATCAAGGTAAGAGGATGTTATAGAGTTCTGGCTATAGCCCTATCCGCATCGTCCAAATAAATAAAATCAGCCTCAGTAGTGCCATGAGTCTCATCCGTCCATTCATCTCATCGTCAGATATATCTTCTTCGTCCTCCCATCCACGTAGACTCGTCAAGAATGTAACTATGCGAGGATAGTCATCCTGTGGAAAAGTAAAGACGGGCTATCGGCGAGGATACGTCCTCTACGGAGTAGGGGTCAGTCGTCGTGGGTGGTCAATAGGCACATTAGCCATTCTAATTCCTCAACATTTCCCTCATCGTTGGGGCTAGTACATCTATATTACCCAATTCGGTTTTAATTACAGGATAGCACATGTGAAATATCTGAGAAAGGTACAGATGATACCTCTCATCAAAGGTGGGAGTGGATGAAGTGTGTGATGCTCGTGCATCTACCATATCTGCAAACACAGATATAGCATCAGTAGGTTCATGTGAAGACAGGTCAATCTTGTTTCTAATTGTGTGCGGATAACTCTCCTCTTAATGTGCTCTTGCTCTTTTTACTTTTCTTTTCTTTTCTTTTTTGTGTATGAAGCTATATATATACATTCCCCCCTTCCTTGGGAGTTACATGGTCAGGGGAGAAGGTTAGGGAGGAAGCAATAGAATGTCGAACGTGAGTACCTGCTCCCCCTTCCTTGGGTAGATCATTTTTTTTACAATGATGTTGTAGCCCCTTGGAACCAATTTGTCCAGTGGGTTATAGGTGGTGATGTGGGCAGATAGCTTTTTATGACCCTTGTAGGCCACATCAAGTTGCAGAGATGGTAGTGTACGCTCCCATGAACGAACGGAGGATATGGCTTCCGATGATACATTTACAAGGGGAGACGTAGACTCATTGGTTTCTTGGTGGGTATTGACAAGGGTAGGTGTAGACTGTGCAGAAACTTCTATATCAACGTGTGAATGGCATGAGGAGCTAGAAGCTTCTTGTGACTCCCCCCTTCCTAAGCTAGGTGGTATCGATTGATATCGTTTGGGAATCCAAACTAGCTCTGGAAGAAGTGGTGTGGAGTACTCTGTTACCTTTCTCTTACCCACGGTCTTGAATTGTCGTTGTGGGGTGGCAACATTTGGCTTACAAGATTTTACAGGCGATGCAGAGGAATTCAGCTTATGTTTAAGGACCCAAATCTTGTCATTCCCTTCGTAGTACCCTTAGGCTGCTAATAATATTTTAGGAATCCAACATGATGTTACCTTGCCTTTTCTAGGGCGGGTAGCTGCTTTCCTACTACGAGGCTTCTTGTCTAAACGAGATTGAGCAGTAGAGGTAGCCGTTAACGAAGCTTTTGGGACCCATTTGTATGTACTCTTTGGTAAAGTAAGCGGAGCCTTGGGGACCACATTGCCTGTCTCCACTCTTGGCGTTGAAGCGTTAGAGGGGTGGCAAACAATCAAAGATGGTGTAGCCACTTGACTTTGTGATTTTTCCTTATCTAGTGTTTTGTCCAGAGTTGATGGCTTAGGTGCGGGACCTTGAGTGGTCAGGTTAAGAGCTGGTTCTTGAGTTGTAATTCGCCTGGTTGCCCAATCAATATTGCACTTGGTGGCTAACATCTATTTGCACCCTAAATTTACAGTTCCCTCCATATGGTACCAGCAGGCATAACCAAAAAGCTTTGAACCATAGTCCCCTTGTCATAGGCAACAGGAGTGTGCAGAATTCTCGAGACAGCAGTTTTCTTCTTATTGATACCCTTAACTTGGATGGTACTCTTGGATAAGGGTGATTTTCCAAGTTGACACCACACTCCATATGATAGCAAATTGTGTTGAGCTCCCGTATCCATATGACAGCAAATTGTGTTGAGCTCCCGTATCCAATAATGCATTATATAGCACCTTCCTATAATTAAGGACTCTATAGCTCAATTGGGTATCGTAGAGGTAGGTCAGATTCTATTGAATCCTCCTCTGCCTCCTCGAAAAATGCTTGCGTAATCCCCAAGTTGGCCTCTCGTTGGCGCCTAACACGCTGCTGACGTTCTTTAGCTTCAACTCTCGCTTGTATCTTCTTAAGCTCAGCCTGTTCTTTAGCTGCCTTCTTCTGATGGATTGCATGTAATTCCTCTTGGCTTAGAGGGTCATAGTATCTTTTGAATTTACTCCCATTGAGGAATCCAACGGTGCCCAGCCCTCTTGAGTAGCAACACGAAGACTAGAAATGACAAATTTCCACGGCATGACTGCTTCTTGGCCATATACCATCCTGAATGGTGTGCAATTGATAGCCACTTTTGTACGCAGTACGATAGGCCCATAAAGCTGACGTAAGCTTTAGATCCCAATCCGTGCGATGAGCCTCAACTGTCTTTGTCAGAATAGAGATTAAGGTCTTGTTGGTACTCTCGACTTGTTGGCCATTCGCTTGCGGATAATAAGGAGTAGATTTATAATGGGATATCATGAAATTTGTTGTGAGCTCCTTAATCACTTCATTTATAAAATGCGTACCACTGTCGCTCACAAGTTCAAAAGGACAACCGAAGCGTGTGATTATATTTTCAAAGAGGAACTTGGCTGTCGTCCTCGCATCTGCCTTACACTTGTCACTTTTGCTTCAGCCCATTTAGTCACACAGTCAGTGTTGAAATTATAGCAATGTGATGAGCCATGGTGGATCAAATACTAGAATCAACATCATTAACAAAGTGATTAGCAAATAATTAAGATGTAATTAGTGAAAGTGATTAGTAAATAATTAAGATGTAATTAGTGAGAAATTAATAAAGTGATTAGTAAATAATTAAGACGTAATTAGTGAGTAATTAACAAATAGTGACGAGCAAATAATTAAGACGTAAAAATTCTCATTAGGCCAATGCCTCAATTTATAGTGTTTACATCCAAGCATCTAATCCCACTGATTTCTCTTGATTCACTCCATCTCTTTTGCTTGTTTACATCCAAGCATCTAATCCCACTGATTTCTCCTTGATTCACTCCACCTCTTCACTTTTCCCAGAATATCTCCACACTTCCTAAATCTTCCCATGCTACCCTTTATTCTCTCCCAGTAGATTCTTCTCACCTTTTCACAGGTTCTTTCACATTTACACATTCTCTTTTACAGCCTCTAGCCAAGGGCTTGTTCTCGCACACACCCTATTCACTTGTATATTTCAACACCTCCCCTCAAGTGAATACTCTCTAGCACACCTGGACCCTATACCAAGTTTCCCTCTTACTTGATAGTCCGCGAGACCAGTGTTGTTGTCTAGCACACCTCCCGTCAAGTTAACTTAGCACACCTGGACCTTGTACCAGGTTTCTCTCTTACTTGATAGCCCGCGACCAGTGCCTCAAGTCCCTAAAGTCATAGTCCTTGACACACACTCTCTCTCTATGTGTCCAAGGCTTACTACAAGTGCCCGCCCGCGACCTTGACTAAAGTGCTCACACATACATCTACCACGTGGCCTACATCATCGGTGGCTCAGAGGTGGTTTTACTTTGTTGGGGCAGGGTACATTGGGTTGTGGGGTCTCTCTCTCTCTCTCTCTCTCTCAGATATTTTCACATGGCTCCTCACTCTTTGGAGCCTCACATCTTCTCTTGTCTTCAGTCTTCTTGTCGTGGCAGCTTCTCTTCACGCGTCCGTGTCTTCTTTCAGTCTTCTTGGGGCAGCTTATCTTCTCATGTCCATGTCTTTCTTCAATGATTCCTCTAGATCTTCTTGGTGTGGATCTTCTTCTTGGAAAGAGATGTTCTTCTTCTTTCATGGCTGGGGCCATGAGCTTGTCCGTCACTCAGGTCTTTTTGCTCCATGTGAGCAGCATGTTTAAATGTTTTGCTGACAGTTCCTTTGGGTTTTTTATGTTTATCTTGTATCATTATGTAATGCAAACCCAAATTTATGCGGGAGGTCTTACCTCTTACCTTATTCTGGACAAGGGCAGTGTCTGATCCCATTTTTACATTGATGTAATGTGCCCAATACATAATGCGTATAGCATTCATTCTTATGCACATTCCCAAATGCAACTCTAGCTATGAATAATCTTGAATTTGAGTGATATTTATAGGCATTAACCAAGGGTTAAATGCAAAATGATGATTATCACAAATTTATCAGCACAATTTTACCAAAAACTACATTAAATCAAGGGTAACCAGAAACTACATTAAATCAAGTTTGTACAGAATGGTTGGAGTATCAAACCAACTCCGAATTGCAATATGAAGTTATAGGGATCTGTATCAGCAGAGATACCTAATGGTTAATTGAACCCTCAATTGCAACAAAATATAGTGATTAGCATTGATTAGCAAATTAATCCTTTGTTTTGTGTGCAAAAAACAAAGTATGCAAGGAGTCCAGATCTGGGACCTTAGACTTCAAATGAGCTCAAATGCTTTCAAGGCCATTAATAGCAATGAATCTAGTAGAGGATTAAGCCAATAAACACAAGATTTGACCAAATATTGAATTCTTAATCTCTGTTTTACCAAAGTCACCTCTGCAGTTTTGATGAAGAGCTTGGATCTCACTGTAGACTTGATCAAATTGCAACAAAATATAGTGATTAGCATTGATTAATCATTGCTTAGCAAATTAATCCTTTGTTTTGTGTGCAAAAAACAAAGTATGCGGGGAGTCCAGATCTGGGGCCTTAGACTTCAAATGAGCTCAAATGCTTTCAAGGCCATCAATAGCAATGAATCTAGTAGAGGATTAAACCAATAAACACAAGATTTGACCAAATATTGAATTCTTAATCTCTGTTTTACCAAAGTCACCTCTGCAGATTTGATGAAGAGCTTGGATCTCACTGTGGACTTGATCGAATTGTAACAAAATATAGTGATTAGCACTGATTAATCATTGATTAGCAAATTAATCCTTTGTTTTGTGTGCAAAGAACAGAGTATGCGGGGAGTCTAGATCTGGGGCCTTAGACTTCAAATGAGCTAAATGCTTTCAAGGCCATCAATAGCAATGAGTCTAGAAGAGGATTAAGCTAATAAACACAAGATTTGACCAAATATTGAATGCTTAATCTCTGTTTTACCAAAGTCACCTCTGCAGATTTAATGAAGAGCTTGGATCTCACTGTAGACTTGATCAAATTGATTTCTGACTTCACCAACTTGTAGAGCATGCTTGAAAACCCCTAGAGCTATGAGGAATTAGAGCAATTTGATTGGATGAAGACAAGATCTGCAATTTCCTCAGAAAAAACTACGCTGGCTAAAATCGTGATTTCTCCTTTGTTCGTCGGCGGTTTGCGCTTCTTTCTTGATGGGCTAGATCATGGAGAGGCTGGCTATGTTGGGCTAGAAGAGTTTGGCCTAATGTTGAGTGTGCAAGGAGCTAGAGCTCCTCCACCAGCAGCTGGGAGTATAGAGGTGAGTTGAAAAAGAGGAAAAAATATTAATTTTCTACTAATCATAATTAGAAAAATGATTAGCAAGATACTAAGCTCACAAATTGATGGATTCTAGCGCTCTGATACCATATTGAAATTACAGCAATGTGATGAGCTATGGTGGATCAAATACTAGAATCAACATCATTAACAAATAATTAAGACGTAATTAGTGATTGAGCAATTAACAAATAGCTTAATGTAGGCATGGATAATCAATAACCAGCAAATTCTCATTAGCCCAATGCCTCAATTTATAGTGTTTACATCCAAGCATCTAATCCCATTGATTTTTCCTTGATTCACTCCACCTCTTTTGCTTGATTCTCTCCACCTCTTCACTTTTACCAGAATATCTCCAAACCTCCTAAATCTTCCCATGCTACCCTTTATTCTCTCCCAGTAGATTCTTCTCACCTTTTCACAGGTTCTTTCACATTTACACATTCTCTTTTACAGCCTCTAGCCAAGGGCTTGTTCCTGCACACACCCTATTCACTTGTATATTTCAACAGTAAGTGGCCACAATAATATAGCGAGATTGTGTGTTACGGGCCGCTGGGCTAATTTGACCTACAAAGTCTAAACCCCACTTTTCAAACAGTTGGTTTACTTTAATTGGATGTAAGGGCATCTGATCTTTCTGTTGGGGTTTCTTGTAGCGTTGGCATCATTCATCTCACAACCCTTCACAAAAAGTGATGCATCTTGGAACATAGTGGGCCACCAATACCTTGATTGCAATATCTTTCGCGCAGTTAAGTCTCTTAAAAAGTGACCACCGGCTATGCCCATGTGTGCCTCTTGCAAAATATATAGATACTCATCCTCTTGGGCACAACGCCTAAGAACGTCATCCTTTCCTCTTTTATAGAGTCCTGGCCATTAGGCAATAGGGTTCGCATTCCTTGATCAGCTTTCGAGCTAGATCTTTACGAAGCTCTTTGGGTGGAAAACCATTTACCAAGAAGTTAGCAATCTTCTCACTTCATTCAGGCATTGTCTCCCCCACCATAAACAAGAAAGTGTCAAGTAAGTCATCGTCAACTCCCGTAGGAGCTTCACCATTAGGTATGCGAGACAAATGAATAGCCATGACATGTTTTTTGCCAGGTCTCACAACAACAGTGAAATCAAACTCAAGAAGAATCAACAACCATCGTGTGATTCTTCCTGTGGAGCATGGTTTGTTCACCAGATACAACAATGCTTGATGATCCACATAGAAAACAAACTTGGTGGCAAGAAGGTAATAACGAAATTTCTTTACTGCATATATCATTGCCAACCCTTCTCGCTCCGTAGTGGTGTAGTTCATTTCAGCATCGTTCAACTGGCGAGACTGGGCAAAGCTAATGGGGTAGTCTAGTTTATGCTCTCCAGGTTGAGTTAGTACACACCCAATAGCAAAGTTTGATGCATCAATATGCACATGGAAGATTAAATCCTAGTTAGGCATTCACAAGATTGGAGCACTCGCCAGGGCCTTCTTTAATAACTCATATGCACGGTCACAATATTCGGTCCAAATAAACTCGATGAGAAGCTTGTATAATGGTCGAGCTATCTCAGCCGAAGAATAAAATAAACATTTGATAATAACCAACATAGCCCATAAAGTGTTGGACTCCCTTGTAGTTGGTGGGTGGGGCAATTCCATAATGACCTTGATTTTACTTTCGTCGGTGGAAATCCCATTTTTGGACACTATATGCCCTAGAATAACTCCGTGTTTAACCCAGAATTGGCATTTGAAAGGATTCAATGAAATGCGATATAATCTACACCTTTCAAATACTTTTTGTAAACACATCAAGTGCTCCTCCCAAGAGGAATGAACACAAAGATCATCTAAGAAGGCTTCACAAAAGTCCCTTAGATATTCTTTAAAGACTGTGTTTATCAATCGTTGGAATGTTGTAGGTGCATTGGTTAAGCCAAAGGCCATGATGCAAAAGGCAAACACTCCAAACTCCATTATAAAAGCTGTTTTAGCTTGGTCCTCTACTGCAATTGTGATCTGATTATTACCAGAGTACTCGTCTAAAAAGCTATAAGCCTCCTTGCCTGCAACTCTTTCAAGCACATGTTCTGAATACAGCAAGGGGTAATGATCTCTTCTGGTGGCTGCATTAACCTTTTTGAGATCAACGCACACTTTGAGTTTCCCTTTCTCCTTTGGTACAATGACTATCGGAGAAACCCATTCTCAGTGCTCAATAGGGAATATGAATCCACATTTTATAAGCTTTTCAATTTCCTCTTGTACAATCTTTGCATTCTTAGGATTCATTGGGTAGGGATGTTGCTGGACTCTGGTTTAGCAATGCTAATCATTGGAATTGTGTGTTGCACCACAGAGGGTGGAACACCCTTCATATCATGGTATGTCCAAGCAAATATGTCCTTGAATTCTTTAAGAAGCATCTTAAGTGTAGCTTCTTCCGTCTTGGTGAGGTCTTGAGCAATAAAAACTGGTTTAGACTCCTCACCTGGATCTACTAGTTCTATCTCCTTAATTATTGCCGGGCCATCGTAGACACCGCTACTCCCATTGGTAGGCATCGTTGGGCTTTTGTGTAGACGACTTTACGTTCCCCCATGGTAAAAGATTTGAAATGATGCTGAGGTGCGAGGTGTAAGTCTACCGGTTCTTGTTGTGCCATGCTTTTTTCTTTAAATTCCGCTTTCTTTTATTGCTGAGCTAACTCGGTTTTGACGCCTTCTCGCAGTTTCGGCTTCTCTTTGATTTCTAATTGGGCGATGTCATGAGGTTGCGGACTACACCACATGACACTTTGGAGGTATTCTCCCCAATTATCCACTAACTTCCGATGAGCGTCATATGCTCCTACATAACTAAGCCATTCTGCAGTGGATCTCTCTTTGTTTATTCTAGCTCGTACATTAGCTCGATAGTGTTGTCACTTATGTCTCGTCTTCTTCTTACCTAGTTTTTGATTTTTGTTTATATCATATTCAGACTCACTTGATTGATCTTCACTTATACTCCCTCACTCTCGGATGAACTGTAAGAGGTTACTGTCCTAGGCCTTGAGCACGTGGTGGCTTGGTGAATATTCAATTCATACCCTCTATCAAGCTCAGAGTCAGTTTCTTCTTGAGATTTAAACTCGGAGTCGCATTGGTCAGAGTCTTCGCTACTTTCAGTGTCAAGGGAGTTTGCCACTTTCTTGCCATCAGAAGTCAAGTGCATAACGGCTATCATGTTTACTGGCAGTAATGGTGGCATATCTTGCCCCTCAGGTGTTACCCAACTTGTGCCTCTATTTTCCCATGTGTCTATGGTTGCCGCTAGGTGTACCCAATCTATGTTATCTGACTCAGTCATGCCTGGTAGGACATCCATATAAGGAGAATCTTCCCATCATCGGTCTCTTTTTTGCATGTATAGCAATACTTTAATGGGGATGAGTGAATAGTGGTATCCAATCAATTATCAATGATAACCTTGCTTCCTAAAGGATGCGCGCGACCATTCTCAAGATCAACTTGAATGACAGAGTCCTGAAATTGTAAGTAGACATGGTTTTTCGACCAGTCATGCACCATTTGTGCTTCCCTCACATGAAAGGATGTCCTAAGATCATTTGATATGACATAGGATGCTCAGAGAAATCCATTACAATGAAGGTATGCCTTACCTTGTATCCCAGAACCTTGATCCTAAGGTCCCTTAGCATTCCAATAGATTTAGTTATAGTTCCGTTTGCCATCTTAACCACTATGTTTGTGACTTCTAGTCACAATGCTCACTCCAACACCACCATCAAGTATTCCCTTTAGAGTTAATCCCTTGGTAGTAATGGGGAGGGTTGCATTAGATTCGTCACCTTCAAAGTACTGTCCCAACTTGTTAACAGGTATTTCAATGACCGAGTCTTCATCTAGGTTGGGTTGTAGATCCAAATGTTCCTCCACATCTTGAAGCGTATCAGGTCTATTCATATTTGCAAATTGTGGTAACCCCACCTTCAGTTCTCCATTGAGAAATGCCCGAAGAGCTAAGAATAGCTCAGGATCTCTGTATAACTTGGATATGATTGTGGTTTTGATTTCAGAGGACATGAAATCCATTAGTTTGGACACATTCAATGGTACTTTTTGAGATATCGGCCCTTGACTAGGGACTAGTGAGGATGGAATCACTTCCTCTTTGATGGGGTCAGGCATTCCCTCACTAAACATTCTTTCAAGCAAGAAGGGTGTCTGCCCACTTCCTGATGTCCTATCCTCACTTTCTTCCCAAATGATACTAGGTATAGCTAATGGTTTATGGCTCCTGTGAGGCTGAACTTGTGTAGGAAACACTATGTCTAGGATCTTGATTTTTCTAGGTTCTGGCTCCAGTTCTCTTTGTGTTTCTTCCACCAAACCCCTTAAGTGTTGCACTTGTTCAATATCCTCTACTGGGTTTGGGTAAGTCCCAATCTTTTTCTTGAGGGTTTTTGGCCCACGTGACTTGTCTTTGAGAGTCTCAGTCACTCTGGGTAGCTGAGAGGGCATTAGCTCACTTGGTTGTGGGGCAGGAGGAGTTTCCTTTTGTTTCCCCCGATTTATGTCTTTGCTTTATTCTCCTTCGTTGCGCTCCCAAGTGGGTTCTTCCTTTAAAGTAGTGGCTTTGGTCTCCATGGTTTCTATTGAATCAGAATCATCTTCAGGATCATTCATATACATAGGGTCGTCTCCTGTCCCTATATTAGTCTTTGAACTAGGTTTGGAGCTTGTGGCATTAAGCGATCTCTTCCGTCGCATTTTCTTTTTCTTTGCTCGAGCAATTGATGTAGTATCCACCTCAATCAAATTCAATGGCATAATCTTGGGTGCACTTGGATTATGTGGACATTGAGCAATCAAATGATCTATGCCACAACGATTACATGTAAGTACCGGCATTCTCGACGTGCTTCCTTAATTTGGTTGCATTTGAGTAGCGATCTTCTATAGCCTATTAGGGCATTCCGCTACATGATGCAGTCCACCACAATCGTAGCATTGAAGAGGTGGTCTCCTGGCAAAGGTATTAACGTTTTTCCCTCTTGTGGGGCGAGAGCAGCCACTTGATATACAGGCTTGACTTGCCCAAAATGATCCTCCATGTAATACTGTGGAGTCATTTCAAACGTATCAATCTCGTATGGAACAGTGGGATCTATATCCTCTTCATAATCCCCACACGCACTATGTGACTCATAACCCATCTGGTTTATAGGGGTAACCCTTGGATGTGGAGGTTGTGGTCCTAGCAGCATTGGCGGTGGTAACGGCACAGACTGGACTAAATTTGGGTTCCTTGAAACTATGTGTTGTGAGACAGTTGCTCGACAGGTGGTGTAGGCATCAGTGCGGGTACTTGAGGTGTGTTTGACCAGGCTAGTGGTGCCTGATTCGCTAACATACGCTTAAGTACTAGGAAATCCTTAGATTGATGGCCATACTTACCACATGTATTGCAAGTCCCATTGAATTTAACTCTAAATGTGGGACATTCACTCGTGCTATGTGGTCCCCTAAGCAAACCGAACACCATTGTTGCTCTCTTCTTGAGTACATATGGCTATTTTGAGGAGCTCGATTACCCCTAAAGTATTCTTGGAGAGCCTTAGTAAGGTCATCTATAGACATTTCGGGTATCTTGGGCTCCTTGGGAATAGGTTTTATAGTCATTGACTCGTGCCCAGATACTTGTGAACTAATAGACTTTGTCTCCGAAGACACCTTTTTACCTGCAACAATCATCAAGTTGTCTTCTAACCAGATTGCATTGGCAGTGACTGCTTCCCACGTCGTAAGACCTCTAATGACTAGGCCATTGTATATATCCTCGTGGCGTAATCCTCGGATGAATCTATCAAGAAGTTGGTTGTTATTGAAGCACTCATCGGGAGTGTAGTGAGAATTTAGATGCTTTAGTCGACTAATAAAGTCTCTCACTAACTCTCCTTCCTCGCGTTCAGCTTTTTGGAGTTGAGATGCTACACCCCAAAGCACACCCTCACGTATGTATTCTTTCAAGAACAATCTCTTGAGAGTGGGATAGTGAGTACGCTCTTCAACCCTTAAAGTTCCATACCAATCTCCGGCTTTTCCACTCAAGGTTAAGCCTAAGGCTTTACACTTATGTAGCTCATTGTGCTCTTCCAAGGAATCACACACGTGTTCAAAAACTTCAATGTGCTTCCTAACATCTTCGTTTACCACTGAAGTTTTGAGTGAGCTTGGCAACTTGTACCGCCTTGCTTTTAGGCTCTCTCTCAAGTATGCTACGCATGTTTTCCACAATAGATCATACGATCGTTTGAGCAAACGCTGCTAGATCACCTAAGTGAGCAGGCATAGCTGGTGGAGGCACTTCTGGGGGATGGCCTGGTTGACAGGAGTTGGCATTGGTCTTGGTATGATGCAGGATATGATATGTGACTAGGCATAGCTCCTCTTGGATAAAGGTTCTGATAAGGCATTCGTGGAGCATACGCCATTGGCATAATAGGAGGTGTAGGAGCTACATGAGCATGAATAGCGATAGGTGCATATGGTTGATATGCACTGGTACTACGCACTGTTGTAGGTACTATACCACTAGGTAGCGGTGTTGTACTAACTACAGTGGTAACGGGTGCACTTTCCGTCATGCTCATCATCGGAGTAGGCATTGTGGATTCCCTAATGGAAAGTTGAGCCAAAGTTGGAAAGCTAAAGTTACTGCTCACACTCTCTCTCTCACACACACACACACGCGCGCGCGCTCGCGTGCTTGGAGAAGGAGATGGAGAAGATGAAGCAAGAGCACTCCTTCTATTCACACTCAGAGAATGAGAGGTTTTAGGTTACATTTGACTTTTATATGTGACCTGGCCGTTCACACATGGGCGCCCACACATGGCCGGCCGATCCTAACCCTTATCTTGATGAAATTCAAGGTGCGTCTCTCATCGGCAATCACCCAATCCCCTTACCCTTTACATGTGGTGCCGCGACAAGCCCGGCCCATGACTCATAATACGTAAAATAATTATATGACGTAAAAAGTAATACGTCTCAATGTCCGCCACCATAGGTTAACACATGTACATGCATATAACTTTATGTGTATTTGGACCACAATATGAAAATATTCCTAGTCTTCCTATTTTACTTTGGATTTATTAAACTAGGAATATGGTAGGAGAAAATTATGAACCTCTCTGTAACATTCGCTTTTGTAAGGAAACCTATGGTGAAACTACAATTATAGAGTAGATTAACTGCAATGTTTCTCTTTTAAATTATATACAATCATAGAGTAGATGAACTAACGTCTCTCTATTTGATTACACTTGCATAATTTTTACTCCTTTCATTCCTATATTGGTTTATTAAACAATCCTAGTTTATAGAGTAGATGAACTACAATCCTAGTTTATTAAACAATCCTAGTTTATAGAGTAGATGAACTACAATGTTTCTCTTTTAAACTATAATTATATACAATCATAGAATAGCTGAACTACAATGTCTCTCTAATTGATTACATTTGCATACTTTTTACTTCTTTCATACCTATATTGGCTTATTAACAATCCTGATTTACTCCCTAGTTTACTTTAAACATTCATAGGTCCCAGCAAGCTTGCTGATATTCATAGGCCCTTCCTAATTTACCTCTATATAGGAAACCAGGGATAGAGAAAAGTAGACATTCAACAATTATACCATCAAATCAATAATAAATTCTTAAGAGAATCCAATTTTCCTTATTGCATCATGACTACTAAAACATCCTTTTATACCTATACTAGCCTATTAATAATCATAGTTTATGTCTTAGTTTACTTGAAGTATTCCTAGTTTACTCCCTAGTTTACTTTAAACATTCATAGGTCCCAGCAAGCTTGCTGATATTCATAGGCCCTTCCTAATTTGATATAGGAAACCAGGAATAGAGAAAAGTAGACATTCAACAATTATACCATCAAATCAATAATAAATTCTTAAGAGAATCCAATTTTCCTTATTGCATCATGACTACTAAAACATCCTTTTATACCTATACTAGCCTATTAATAATCATAGTTTATGTCTTAGTTTATTTACTCCCTAGTTTACTTTGAATATTCCCAAGTCCCAGCAAACTTACTATCAATATTCCCAAGCCCTTCTTACTTTACTTGGAATATAATAAACTAGGAATAAATCAAAGTAGATATTTAACACATATAATTACAATACCATCATATAAATAAATAGTTCCTAAGAGAATCCAATTTAGTAGTCTCTTAGGATTTGAAAATGATATTATATACACATTAATAAAGTGGAAATGTGATGGCAAAATTGTATACCATTTAATAAGAATTATATACATATATTTATGGGCATTGGACTCAAAATGAGATCATTAATGACCTCAAACTTTCTTTGTCACATCAAGATGTCAGAAAGCCCAAATTTCTTATTGCTTGATCTCTTAAAAAATGAATTAATCAAGTTAATCCTTCTTACATGGTACCAAGACACCGTGCATGTAGATCCACTTTTAACTTTTTGACCTTAAACCATCTCTTTGTCAACTGTATGGAAGCAAAGGATAAATGTTTAGAAGACTTATACATAGTGGAATGTTATAATTTCTAGGTTCATAAATCATCAATTAAATAAATTTTGGTTCATATTTAATTTATGGAAGCAAAGGATAAATGTTTAAAAGACTTATACATAGTGGAATGTTATAATTTCTAAGTTCATAAATCATCAATTAAATAAATTTTGGTTCATATTTAATTTATAATGGATTTGTAAACTTACCCAATTATTAGATGAGAGCACGTTCAATGAGACATTTCATGTATGCCATAATGTAATATCCACAATCTATTGTATTTAGTTAGAGATAAGTTCATATTAAATTAAGCTATGAGTAAACAATCTTTCCTTCAAATACAAAATTATTGTAGAGAGTTTCTCTTCAACTTACTTGCATTCTCACAAGAGTTAAAGAGAGGTTAAAGATTAATATGAGGTCTCAAGATTTTTTTAAGGAAGTATCAATGAGGGGTACTAAAATAATACAAAATTAAAACGTTATTTATTGAGAGAAATTTATTAAGAAACTAATAGATAAGGTCTTAAAGAGAAAACTATACTTAGTGTATCGAATGTTGAGGATCTCATAGAGACATGGAATCAAAGAATATAATGACATCTTCATTGAGTGGCAACAAACATGACTTCTCTTGATGTGATGATTACACATCACAAAGAGAACCCAATGCAAAACTCCACTTAGGAAGGTGTAGTACTAATTCCTAAGAATCTTTTAAAAAAATAAGGTACTCATATACCTATCAAAAATAATACCCTTACCCGTGTACTTCTTCCTTGCCTCTTACTTTCCTCCTTAGCTCTCACACGAACTAGAGCTCTATTACCATAAAGAGAATGCAAGGGAGAGGGAGAGCTTGAGTTCCTTACAAGAAAAAACACACACACACACACACACAAAAGAGAGAGATGGATGGCTGAATTTTCTTCTATCTTCTTCTCTTCTCTACAACCATTAACATAAAAGAGATAAGAGTACATACTATAAGGGAAAGTACTCTCCTACTATAACATACAATAGTTGGCGGTCCATAGTGATAACATGGTGACTAAATGAGCTAGTGCTATAACTATGCCATAACTCTAGTACTCCAAAGTGGCTGTCAAACAACGTGTCCTCCATTGTGGCGACATATCAACCATAATCTCACCACCCATGCGAGTGGCATAAGTGTCGAAACTATCACCCAGGCAAATTATCAATGTCTGCAATTGAGCTCAATATCTCAACACACCCCACAAGGTTGCCACCCCAACTCCATAGCGTCCCCTTATGCTGTTATGGAGACAAAAAAAAATTCCTCTCATTTCTTCCATTATGAAGAGTAAAAAAACTTCCTTTCATTGCTTCTAATATCCTTATGTCTGCCCATGTCTAGCCTCATCATGCCAAAAGTAATTTTCTTTAGAACATGTGCTTATTGTTTGTTATTAGCACCATTGAGGTCTGAAGCAATTTTCTTTGGAACACATTGATGTGTTTGGGAGAACCTGCCTTTATAGCCCCGTCCAAAGCACACCACTGTGAGGAGGAAACTATCACCAGCACCACAACCTAGCATAAACACCAATAGAGGGAACCAACACTCCTAGCTGATTTCCCCTGATCCTCAGCCAACACACTTTAACACCCTCCCAACCTCCCAATTAAATCAATATGCCTACTCAAATTATCCTCTTAGGTGAGCTCTCGCCTCTAATACCTGCGATCTTTCAACTAAATACCCCTCCTAAGCTGACTCCCAGCTGAGAAAAATGGCTTTTAGCTACCATAGAACTGCTTATAAACTACCTCCGAAGTCCTTAACTTGTCCCCAGTTAGAAATGTGTCCTCGAGGCTCCCAGAATGTCCTCTAGAGTCAGCTAGCCTCAAATCCTTGCACATAACCTCTCTGAACCAAGCAGCTCCCTTGGCTGACCAGTATAGTTGACAGTAAATTCTCCTAGCTGCCACAAACAACTCAGATAATAACTGTCCACCTGCTTCCAAATATGATCCCTAGACCTTTCTAGACTACCTACTGACCCTCCTTCGACCTTTCTCCAATCTTCATTCTGAATTCTGCCTCAGAAGTCTGACACAGAATTGTCTGACTCAGAAGCCTATAGCAAATCAAAATCTTCTCCAAAATGTGCTTAGATATCCATAGACCCTTAGGTATCTCTCAACTTGAAGGAATAACACACAATTAGCTCTTTGCTGACTACGATTGGCACCTAGCTGCCTTCGAAAAGACCAACCAACTAAACTGATACGACGGATGCAGGTTTCCTCTCCTCTGCATCAGTTAGCACTTCTAGAGCCTCAAAACATTTATACCAAGCTAGAACCCAACCTTATAACCACTTAACTGACAACAAATGTCTCACTGCTACCACAGAAACTCCATTAGACTATAGAGCCTTCTGACTACTACTCTGACAACTGACCTGTGATAGATCTCTGACTTCTGAGAGCTGACAACTAACCTTTGATAGATCTTTGACTTCTGAGTGCTGACAACTGACCTGTGACAGACCTTCAATAGTAAGATGAGACTCAAAATCACCTCCCTTAACTCAAACAAGCTCAAACAAGATCCCTACACCATCACCAGCTGACTATATTGATACTTAGCTGGACAAAGGCTGACTTTTACAAAAGCTAACTGACCCATCGTCAGACTCAACCAAGGTCAGCTCCTCACTTACAACTTTTCCTTCAATAGAATTCTATCCAAGCAACACTAGGAGAACCAAAACAAACAAGAGAACTCTTCAATTCCACACAATCTGGCCTTTTGTGAATTTAAAGAAAACTGCACAACTCACAACAAACCCTGTGAATTGGGAATTGAGCCGATGAGAGAAAACAACAAGAGATCAAGGGAGATCTAACACAAATAACCTCAAAAGAAACTAGAATTATATTCTCAACCTTATCAAGATCAACAATAACAATGAGATCTACAACAGCTTGCAGGCATCAACCATCCAATACAACTCGGAATTGTTTTGAGCAATCCTTGATCTAATCCAAGTTCCAACAGTGATGCAACTTCAGAGATTTTGGGACACCACCTTCCAATTAGAACTCACTATATATCACCTCTGCAATCCTTGCTCTAGAAAGATCTAAGTCTCCTATAGCAGTCCCCATGCCGCCTTCTTCTCAGAATAAACCAACTGATTTCCAACAAGCTACACATCAAACAACTAGGCATAAAAACTTGCTTCTCCACACTCTTCTTCAACACAAAGCTCTCACACTGTATAACTTTCTCTCCTTCTCGCCTCCTCATGCAATTGTGCTCCCTGCCCATGCATACCCCAACTTTGTCAGCTATTCTCCATGCAACAGTCCTCCCTTCACTTAACAGTAGTTAATAACGACTACTAATGCTGCACAGATGACCATGCAACAAATACCCTACCTTCTAAGGTTCCTAACCATACTCGATTTGTTTTTTCTTCTCTTGGGGTTGGGGTGGACACCTCTATTGAGAATACCCCTTTGGGCCACAAAAAATCCTATCATAATTTGCCATACCCCATAGTTGGTTAGAGCATTTATGCACACCCACTTGTTTGGAAAAATCTATGACAAATCCTATAGCTAGCTCAAAATCTTCTAATTGATCCTACACCCGGATTAAATGAGTACATCACCTCCTCCATAGCCATCTAATTGAACTAATCCACCCACTTGGATCAAACACCAAAAGAAGGATCCAAGCCATATATGTATACCCCTCTTGGATCAAATGGCATGTCCATGGCTATGTCATGCATCAAGTCTTCATCAACAAAGTCTTCACCATCTTCTTGACCATCCGGTAAGTCCAAGGTACCATCCATAAGCATGGATATCATATTATCAAACGCTTGCGGGCTCACATTCAATTCCATGGAATCACCTTGCTCTAAAACAACTTGATTCTGAATAACAAAGGAGTCCATAGAAGCATGCAATTATTCATTAATGTCATCACAGATATCTTCATAAAACAAAGACAGGTGATTACTCTAGTTTCTTAACATAGCTACCCTAGCATATAAATGCTGCACATTCTTCTTTATCTCAAGATCTAGCTCAATTTCTAGTCCAGTTTCACTAAGATCATCAAAATCCCAACCATCACATCATTTGCAAGATTGCATTACCTCTCCCGCAGTCGTCGTCGCTCGTGAACGACCACACTACTTCTCAGGTCCATAGCAAGTGGCAAAACACTAATAAGTTATGCAGGTCTATCCTTCATACCAGAATCTATGGGCTCCTGAGATCTTGAGAAAAAGTAATGTGTCATTTCCTCCACATACAGTCCCTAGGAATCATCCAACTATATGTCCAATTCCCCAACTATACCTTGGCACATCTGCATCAATAGCCTCAGCATCTGTGTATAGATCCATACACATATCTTCAAGATACATCTCTTCTTTAATTGTCTCATATAACAAATGATTCATAGTGGATGTTGGCCAGTGAAGCTTGATATCGTGTTTGTGTTGAATCGAAATATACACGGTCTACGTTGCAGCTACAAGTCAGCATCAGCTCTCCATCAAGCTAGCTAATTTTTAAGAGAACTGTCCAAGCCTTCCTCCAGTGAAAGTTTGTGAGGCAAAGCCTTTGACAACAGCTTCCAACTATCTTTTACATGATTTGGCAAAGAAGAGTACCAAAAAGCTATAGGTCCTGAAATCCTATGTGCAAGGAACATCCTTGAGCCTTGTCATCCTCCTTAATCCTTGCATGTTTGCAATCCTTTCTTACAAGATGAACAAAAGCATAAAAATCCTCATACCCATGTCCATTGAAAACTAGTGGCTTCTCCATCAGCACACCAACCTGCCTTATATGAACAAATAGCAAACTGAAGGGTACTCCAGAGCCCTCCTCTGTGGAGGCACCAAAACAATAATGTGTCCGGGGGAGAACTTGCCTTTATAGCCTGGGAGAACTTGCAGAATTGTATGACTCATAAGCCTATAGTGAATCAAAATCTTCTCCAAAATTTTCGCAAATACCCACATACCCTCATGTATCTCTCAACTTGAAGGAATATCACACAATTAGCTCTTTTCTACCTACATCTGGCACCCAGCTGCCTTCGAAAAACCAACCAACTAAATTGATACAACGGATGCAGGTTTCCTCTCCATTGCGTAAGCTCTAGCACTTCTAGAGACTCAACACACTTAAAGAATTAACCATCCCCCAATACAACTAGGAATTGCGTAAGCTCTAGCACTTCTAGAGACTCAACACACTTAAAGAATTAACCATCCCCCAATACAACTAGGAATTGTTTTAAGAAATCCTTGTGATCCAATCAAAGTTCCAACAGTGATGCAACTTTAGAGATTCTAGGATACCACCTTCCAATCATAACTCTCTATCACCTGTACAATCCCTGCTGTCTAGAAATATCTAAGTCTCCTTTAGTAGTCCCCATGTCGCCTTCTTCTCAGAATAAACCAACTGATTTCCAACAAGCTACACAGCAAACTTCTCGACATAAAAACTTTCTTCTCTTGCCACACTCTTCTTCAACACAAAGCTCTCACACCATATAGCTTTCTCTCCTTCTCACCCCTCACGCAATTGCGCTCCCTTCTCGTGCATACCCCAACTATTCTACCCAACTTTGTTGGCTATTCTCCATGCAATAGTCCTCCCTGCACTTAACAATAGTTATTAACGACTAGTTTACTAATGCACATATGACCATGCAAAAAATCCCCTACCTTCTAAGGTTCCTAACCATTCCCAATTTGTTTTTTCTTCTCTTGGGGTTGGGTTGGACACCTCCATTGAGCATACCCCTTTGGTCCACAAAAAATCATATCAACGTCAACTTGTTGTTTGGCACCATATCTTATAGGTTTTTTTAAATCCTACACATTTGTGCCACGTCTCTGAATGCTTATGACTCTTACCTAAGGTTGTTTACAGAGTGCCTCCCTTTTCAAGTATGGACAGGGAAACTCCCTATCCACAAGGATGGGTAGGGGTGATATCCCCCTATTATAGGTTTTTTCCTTTTTCCACTCAACGTGTCAAGCACCTAAACCCCCTCTCCTTTCTTTTTCATAGACTACCTACGTTTTCTAGGATGGGTGGGTCCATGAGAAAGGGCATGGGAGATAATATCCCCCATTTTAAGGCTTTTTTCCTTTTTCCAGTGAGCATTTGCATCTAAGAACTTCTCAATTGAAGCACCATTTCCATCTAAGAACTTCTCAATTGAAGCACCATTTCCATCTCATACAATACTAAGAGTGTCTCCATCGCATTAAAATAATCTAAAGCAATCGATGAGGAGACAATGTTTGATTAAGCTAGAGTCAAATTTAAATGTGATATCAATTCTCCACCCAGATATCATAACATCGTGTGTTCCCACATAGGTGGTACAACACACCATCCCCGTGGTACCTGATGCTAAAACAGTCCAATAGCAATCCTATCCAATGAATCCCAGATGCAAGCATTGTTAAGAAAGAGTTTGATAAACTGATTGAGTGTGGATTCATCTATGAGATTGAGCTTAGAATGGGTCTCACTCATTGTGGTTGTGCCCAAGAAGAATGGAAAACTTAGAGTGTGTGTCAATCTCAAGAAAGTGAATGCTGCCACATGTAGGGATCACTACCCCTTGCCATATTTAGAACATGTACTTGAACGAGTTGCGGGCAAGGAGGCCTATAGCTTTTTGGATGGATACTCAAGCCACAATAAAATTTCAATTGCACCTGAGGACCAAGCCAAAATAGCTTTTGTCACCGAGTATGGTGTGTATGCTTATAGAGTTAAGCAATTCGATCTAACCAATGCACCAGCCACATTCTAAGGACTTACGAATACTGCTTTTAAGGACTTCTTAAGAAATTTTCTTGAAGCTTTCTTTGATGATTTATGCATTCATTTGTCTTGGAAAGAGCACCAAATGTGCCTAAAAAGGGTGTTTGAAAGGTGTCAATTTTATCGCATATCCTTAAACCCTTGCAAATTCCAATTTTAGGTGAAGCATGGAGTTGTTCTTGGGAGAAGCACGGAGTTATTCTTGGGCATGTGGTTTGAAAAAATGGGATTTCCATTGAAGAGAGAAAAATCAAGGTCATCTTGGAATTACCCCCACCAACAAACTACAAGGGAGTCCACAGATTAATGGGCCATGTGGGCTATTACCGTTGGTTTACTCTTTTCTATGAAAAAAATAGCTTGTCCTTTGTTCAAGCTATTGATTATATTTATATGTACCAAGGAGTGTCAACACGCTTATGATACGCTAAAGCAAGTCTTAGTCGGTGCTCCAACCTTGCAAGCACCTAACTGGGATGTCATCTTTCATATGCACATTGATGCCTCTAATTTTACAATTGGATATGTCCTAGCACATCAAGGGGAACACAAATTGGATTATCCTATTAGTTTTGCAAGTCGGTAACTAAATGAGGCTGAAATCAATTACACCACCACTGAGCGTGAAGGGTTAGCAAATGGTTTATGTTGTAAAGAAATTTTGGCGTTACCTTCTTGTTGCTAACATTTTTTTTTCTATGTCGATCATCAAGCCTTATTGTATCTGGTGAACAAACCATGCTCCTCCACAAGAAGAATCACAAGGTGGTTGTTGATTCTTCTTGAGTTTGATTTTATAGTAGTTGTGAGTTGGCAAGAAACATGTCATAGCGGATCATCTATCCCACATACCTAATGAGAGCTGATGACAAGTTATCAGATGCTACACTATTCAAGGTTGAGGTTATTCTAGAGTGGAGAGAGAAGCTCGTTAACTTTTTAGCTAATGGTTTTCCAAAAGGAAAGGAAATGAGGAAAGATTTAGCAAGAAAGTTCAGTAAGCCTTACCAACTTATTATCGATATGCATTATAAAAGAGGTAAGGACGGTATTCTCAGATGATGCCCACGGAGGGAGGACGAATACTTCATATTCATAGAACAAACACCTCAGGGAGCAGCAAGTGGACATTTTGCGATAGCAGAAATCACAACCAGAAAAATACTCCACTCGAGGTACTAGTGCCCAACGCTTTTTAGGGAGTGTGCACTATTTGTAAAAGGTTGTGAGTGTTGCCAAGCCACAGAAGAAGGACATGATGCCACTGCATTTTGTCATAGTCAGGGTTATTGCAAGATCAGGGTGTCCAGTCAGGGTGTCCAGTCAGGGTGTCCAGTTTATGCTGGAGTGGGATAATGTTTGGAGAGCAAATTTAGGGGGGCAAGGTACTTTAAATGAGATGAAGCAACTAATAGAAAATACACATGCACTCAAATTAATCCAATATAATTTAAATTAATATAAATTAGTCTAATTAATAAAAATTAACCAAAATATGATGAAATGATTAAAAAAATAATCTTTCCATACTTAGAGTGATTTAAATTTTTTTCCATAGATGCACTATTACAAGTACAGTAGTCCCTATAGGTTTTAGATGATTTACATCAAAAATGTAATTTTACTAATTAGATTATTAATATTTACAGGCCTTTTGATAGCCTGGAAGAATTTTGGAAAAGAGATCATTAAAAATCCAACCATTGGATTCACAATTTTGACTAACCACCACATTCTACTAATGTCTCACTATCTACCACTCTTTTGATCTACAAGATTGAGCATTTTAAGTGGTAGTTATTATGGGTACAAAAAGTGGCGTATATTATAATACTTTAAAGACCTTGAAATATTTAAAGAAAATAGACAAATAGCTTAAAATTTTCTCAAAAATCAAGTTATACTCTATATTATGTGAATATCTAAGGTACAAAGTGGGAATCTCATATGAGCTTATATGTAAAAGAGATTAGCATTTTATGGAATCAATCCAAATTTTAGACAGGGTGTATATAGTATACATTGACTTTGTACATAAGGAAATGAGGAATTTCAACTATCTAATGCTTAATTAGATTATTTAACTATATTCCCAACTTTGCATGTGATGTTCCAACAAAAGAACTTGAAAGTAAATTCCTTCGTTAGCTAGGAGAGATTAGCCACTAAAAGTAAACAAATGCATGTTTTTTTATTGTTCACAGGATGCCTGAGTGGATAAAACTCGGCACCCTGATCCTGCAACCGCCTGTCAACTAGCCTTTTAAAAAATGGCGCTAGATTTCATTGGCCCTATTAGTCCTGCTACACGTGGCACACAAGCATGCTTCGTTATTATGGCCACAGACTATATAACCAACTGGGTTGAAGTAAGAGCTTTACGAAAAGTGGATGCCGTGGCGACTGCTAAGTTTCTCTATGAGAACATCATTACTTGCTTTGGATGTCCATTTGAGCTAGTGACTAATCAAGGTAAGCATTTCATCAATGATGTTACGAAAAATCTCACTAACACATTCATGATCGTACACTGCAAGTCATAACATCATTGTTAATATCAATATAAGACTTGTCAATATCAAAATAAGAACTTTGTTGGTGCTCTCTCCTTTCGTACTTCTCATGAAAAGAAAGTCGCCATGGAAAGGGCTGCTCAAAAGAAGATCCAAGCCCAACAGGAGACAAGGGAAAGACGGGAAAAACTTTACAACGTTGAGAAGAAAACCTTGGACCTACTGCACAATCTTATGTTGGAGAGGTAATCAGTAACATGGATGATCATATCTTAGCTCTAAGAACACCCATTTAACCCTATGGTAAAGTGTTCTATAATGCTATGCTTGACATAGGTGCTAGTCTCATAATCTACTCTCCTTTACTACATGGAATGAATTGGGTAAACATAACCTTGAAAACTCTAATATGAGAGTAGAGAATATAAGTGCCAAAAATACCAAAGTATTTGGTTTTCTTAAAAATACCATCTATGGTGATAACGGGCACTTGGTAGATAGCTTTTTGGTCATGCCTCCAGGAACTTTAAAAGAACATGTCACTCTTGGATGGACCTGGATATGATAATGGCCCAATGCGGAATCAAGTAGGCAATGAGGAATGACAAAAAAAATCCTAAGCCTACACTTTTAAACTCCACAAGCATTGCCTCCACATCAGATGCGTGGACCAGTAATAGCAGTAGCAGCAGAGGCAAGAAGCATTTGAATGCCACAAGGACAAATTCTTAACATCGACACAATCTAATGTCCTTCCCTCCACATCGACATCCACTTCACCACCATCACAAAGTTCATCTTTAAGCTCCACATCTACATCTACCTCTATAAAGAACCAACAACTAGTAGGGCATCAGCAAAGAAAGCCATAACCCACCCTTAAGTGGGTCCCTAAAGCCTATCGACCAATTCTCAATCACCAACCCACTATCAAAAAACCTAGGAGGTCCCACCGCAACAAAAATCAGTCCAAACCATAGGTTATCGCTCGATGGATTCCAACTCACCTTCTTCAAGCTCAAGGCTACCAAGAGTGTAACACATGGATTTGGGTGCATATGTCTATAGTGTTATCATCCACAAACACATCCGTCGGCCAATCAACAATCTTTGCCAACCCTAATACCAGAGCAGACAAGGAAAACTAGAATGATGAACCTTCATTGCCAACATCCCAAAAGATTTGGATTCTTTAAGCTGTTCAAAAGGTGACCTGCCTCTTACCTTTTGTAACAAGTCTGGCATTGAATCTATCAGTAGATCCATTTACCTTTCTCTTGACTTTGAAAACCCACTTAGTACTAATGGCTTTCTTGCCAAGTGGTAGATTCACTAAATCCCAAGTATCAATTTTCTAAATGGAATGGATTTCATCTTGCATGGCTTTCACCTAATTTGGATCTTCTTGAGCCTCTTCAAAAGACTCGGGTTTATCCACATCATGTAGAGAACTAAGAAATGCAAAGTCAGTAATATCTACTAAAGAAGTCATTCATGCACCGGATTTAGTTCTACTTTGCACCAAGAAGTAGATAATTTGCTATCATACAAGGTGGTTCTAACCCATCTAAGCATAACCCTATATTTATTAATTGTTGATCTTTTAGCATTTACTGTATCTTCTAGTTGGTGTATTAATTCCTTGAGCATTTCCCCCCTTGCAAAACAAACAAGGATTAGTAGGCAAAATCTACTGAGAATCAATAGGAATTTGCACATGCAATAAACCATCAAACATGTCTGGAGAATTTGCATAGGCATGTTTCTTGAATTGTATTAATGTAAAAACAACACCTCTATTAACAATAATCTTCTTAGTGAGAAGATTGTAGAGACAATAATCTTTTCTTTTGGCACTGTAGCTAATAAAAATGCTTAGTTCTACTTTTTGTGCTGGCACGTGCATATGCCAAACAACCAAAAACATGCATGTGATCAACTATAGGTTTTCAATTAAGAGTCTTCAAAGCTTTAGTGGGGCATGTGCTAGAGCACATAGGTAGCACAATGAGCCTCTTCCATGTAAAACTTGTGTGGAAGCTACTGGCCTTAAGCTAACCATCTCCATGAGAGTCCTATTTTGTCTCTTAGCAACACCATTTTGTTAAGGTGTATCCTTAAGGAGTTTCACATTGATGCTTAAAATATCCGAATGCATTAGACATGTATTCCCCCCATTAGAACGGAGAGTTTGAATTATTAAGCTAGTTTCATTTTCTACCATAGCAAAAGAATGTTGAAAATGAGAAAATACCTATGATTTAGCCTTCATAGGGTAAGACCAGCCGAATCTAATGTAATCATCAATGGATGTTATAAAGTATAAATTTCTTCCCAAAGAAGTAGTCCTCATTGGACCACACACATCAATGTTTATGAACTGCAATTTGTGATCAACTTAATCTAATATATTCTTTGGGAAAGGTTAGCGATTAAGTTTTCCACAAATGTACAAACATATCTTGGTGGTTGATCAATCTAAGGAAGATCCTTTGACATCTCATGTTGCTACAAAAGGCATTGTTTCTTGCCAATTTCCCTCTCGAAGGAATGGCAAGACAACGAGTTGAAGTAATAGACCAGTTAGGAAATGCCATGGGAGGCATGTAGCCACTCGCTAGATCTTTTGGATTCGAACACCAACTCTAGAGTGGTCATGGGGACACTCAGATATACCACTCCACTTTAGAACTCCACACACTCTCACTCCGCTACGTAACTCTCTCACTCTCTTTCATGTGCACATCATGTTTATTAAAACAAAGACACGACACTCTTATTCAACACATAGCAAAGAGTACGCAGAGATATAATGAATGCAACATTGCTCCTTGTTTACTGTATTACTTCTAGGATCACGACACAAGGCTACAACTTCCTATACTATGACTATGTTAGGCTTCACATCACTGGCTATCAACCGCTAACTGTTGTGAGCTAATTATAGCGTGCAACCTCTACAACCTTCAAACTCATGCATCCTGTGAACCTTGTAGTAGTTTACTTTGCATCTTTCTTGGAAAGTGCATACAATGGGTTAGCCACATGTGCTAAATATTTTAGAAATCTTGCATGCTACTTAACCTTACCAAGGAATCTCTAGTTGCTCAATATTCCGAGGAGCAGACATTCTGGATATGGCCTCTACTTTAGCACGATCTATGGCCAATCCTTGGGCTGACACTATGTGTCCTAGCAGTGTTTCTAATCTTATTGTGCAAATGCACACTTGGCTAGATTTAGCTTACGCCTTATATCTTTGCATCTCTCTACACACATAGCCTCAAATGATAGATGTTCTTTACCTTATCTCCACACACACTGAAGTCATCTACAAAAGCTTTCATGAAGTCTGTCAGGTAATCATAGAAGATTTCTTGCACCATTCTTTGAAAAGTGACAGTCACCACACGAAGACATCCCATTCAGTGAGACGAAGGTTGTTTTCTCCCTGTCTTCTGGTGCCATTTTTACTTGGTTGTAGCCACTGAATCCATCCAGAAATGAGTACATTTCCTTCCCAGCTACCTCTCATCCCAGCAAAGAGTCTATAAATGGGAGTGGAAAGGGATCTGAGGTAATTGCAACATTCAGCTTGTGGTAGTCCACATAGATTTTGATCTTCCTGCTCTTTTTGGGAACTACCACAATTGGGGGTATCTAAGAAGCTTTCTCTACTGGCACAATGAAACCTACTATTAGTAGTCTATCAATTTCTTCTTTGACTTGTTTGGCATAGTTTGGGTTCATTTTATACCTCTGATGTCTGATTGGCTCCTTCTCTTAAATTGATGCTATGCTAGAAGAATTTAGGGTCAATGCCCTCCATGTCCTCATACAACCAAGCAAAGACATCTTGGTATTCTTTCAGTAAAAACACCAACTCTTGCTTGAATTCTTCTTCCAGTTCCAGACTAATCTTCACATGCTTTTCTTCTTTTTCATGAGGAAACTTGCTGTAACGTCCCTCCCAAGCCATGTATGTATGTGTCTCTTTTAATATAGAATTCAATAAGGGAAGAGAGTGTAATTAGAAAGAGTGAGACAATAAGGCTAGAAACATTAGAAAAGTGTTAGAATAAAAATATTAGCTCCAAAAATCCTAAAAGAAATAAGAACATAAGAATAGTTCTATTAAGAGATAAGTGTCCCCAAAAATAGAATTTCGATTTTAGGTGATAAGAGGTCATATTTAGAGTACTTTTACACATTTAGAGTCCATGCATACTAAAAATGTGGAAAAACAACGCGTTTCTAAAGATGGTGTGTTTGCGGCTATATACAGACGTTTTTGCCTATTCTGCCCGCGTTGGCTTGTAGACCAGATACCTTCCCGTTCTTTTGACTGGTTACATGACCATATTCTGAGTTTTTATCAGAGAGTTATGGCCGAAACAGTTTGCTGTTTCTGTCAGGGTCTCTACATAGAGAAAACTGTGAGAAGACAGCAAGTAGCCTCAAGGTAATCCTAGAGTTTGAGATGCATATATCCCTTCATTCTTATCTAATATCTCAGAAAAGAAGCTTAGATTGCTATAGTCTTTCGGAGGAAGAGACCAAAACTCCATAGCTTTTCTTGTAGAGAAAGAATAGTAGACCGTAGTCCTGTTAGAGAAGGTTATTTTGCCATAGATCTTAGAAAGAGAGAAGAATCACAATATGAGTAAGAGGAGATAAAGCTTGGAGATTATTGGATGATTTCAATCAAAGGACAAGGTATTAGAAGACTCTATTCTCATATGTCAAGTTTTAAAGCTCTTGTTAACAAGCAAGGACAACGAGATAAACGACAAATTTCTATAAGGTATATACATATTTTGTTTTTTATTTACATATCATTCTTAGGGGTTGAGGTATGGCCCCGGCTTCTCTATTAATTGTTAATAGTGATCTATTTGATTGATTTATCATTTAAAGTTTGTATTCTTTTAAACAACAGTATATGTCTTAATAAAGAATGTCTTATCGCAATCTCAAGTTGAAATGCTAAAATCTGTGTGAGAAAAGGATTGTTTGTTTTCTTAAGAAAGTAACATGGATCGTAGTCCTATGATTTAGTGAATAAATGGATTGTTATCTTGGTTAAATTAAGGTACAGGTACAACTTCTCCCTGCCTTGACGCTGCCCCGTTCTTGTGCTTGTATAGCCGGACGGCGGAGACGTTAGTAAGGCCCGGAGTTGGCCCATGGTATCCCTCATACCATTGGGAGAATGAGGTTTGCCGATTGAGGCAAGTGATTGTGATGATGCTGCCTAGTTCTGAGGGCCCAGGCTAGTGCGGTAAATTAGCCCACCCTAGTGCGCAGACATCCCTCTGAGGGGCGGGAGGATCGAGCGATGGAGCCTGAGAGGGCGACAGGCCGGCTTGAGTCCTCACCAGCGGCCGACGATGAGGTGTATGGTCCCGTAGGGTTTTGCCCAGCATGTGGAGGCTGGAAGGCCGAATTCTAGATCATCGGCGGTATAAAGGAAAAGAATAAGAGAGCCAGTTTGGCTTATATGAAATTGATTCATGTTTAAACTTTGTTTTTATAAATCTTATCTTTGGCATTATTGTATTGTGGAAAAAGGCAAAGGCTGTTTTAATAAACCTTGTGAAAGGGCCTTAATTAAGGAACATGTTTGTTTATGTCAAACAGTGTGGTAGGATTAATTAGAAAACAAATTGACGCGTGAGTAGGGTGGAAAGTGGGAGGATGGAATGCCCCGACGGCACCATCCTACGGACGGGTGGACCCGATTAGTCGGGTAGCTTTCCAACATATTAAGTGAAAGCCCTACGTTAGATAAATAGGTTCTCGAGTAATTCTATTCTAGAAGACTAGGCCAACGGCTGTGCCTTGCATGGATGAGGAAAAAAGCGTTGTCTCTAGGAATCAAGACTAGTAGTTGCCCAATTTATGATCAATTGCCCTATCGGTGATTTGATGTTTAGAAGACCACGCTCCCCCTGCGGGATAGAACTAGGTCTTACCTATGAATCGTATCCTTGAATCTCTGTATGGTCAAGGTGTCGATGAGTAGGAAATTTTCTCCAAGTTAAGACTTAGTGGCCTATCTTAAGCGTTTCCCCTATTTGTGGAAGGGGGGAACCTTACAAGTGGTATCAGAGCCGATCTTAGTTCCTAGGATTTGTTTTTCAAAGGTTAACTATCAAGGGATTAAAACAAGTGATTGGTTATCATATGAGGACGAATCAATCATCTCTACTGGCCATAGAAGTGATTTGAATATCCTCACATGTTGAGACAATCATCTTATGAAATTGTGCTTGTATCTTGGGGGTGCACACGCAAGATATTTGTACAATAAATTTGAGAAATGAGATTGGGGAGAAAACCTTTTGTGAGGAAAACATAGGGTGATCAAATTAAGAAACTAGTGAGAGACTGAATGACTAGAAGGATAGACCGAAACTTGTTTAGAGAAATTTTCAGGATATATCTCATTAACTTGCATATTATAAATTATTAAGATTGTAACTCTATCAAGATTTGAATAGTTGACGTGTGAATGTCATCCATTGGATGCTTTACACTAGGATAATCATCCAAGATTTTAAACCCATCTTAGACAAACATGGGTCTCGGATGTGTAATTCCCAGAGGATCATGCTCTTAGATGTGTTAATCCCAAGATACTAGATGTGTAATTTTTAGAAAACTAATCATCTCAGATATGTCAATCCTGATAATCTTTGGATGTGTCAATCCCAAGGTACCAGATGTGTAATTCTCAAAAAAATGAAGATCTCAGATGTATTTTAATCCTGACTGCCTTCAAATGTGGTGCTATGATAAGTATTTGATAGTTTTGAACTTTTAATGGATACAATGAAAGAAGTAAGTTCACCCTTGCTCATCTAAAAATCATAAGAAATGCCAAATTAGTTGGAAGCACTGTTGTCAATCTAACCACTGGAGCTAGAATTAGACGCCATGAAATTACACCTTCGTGAAAGGTTTTGTTCTCCAGGATTTTGAGAGGATAAAATGAATGAATTTTCTGAGCTAACCCAAGAAAGGAAGACCCTAAAAGAATACCACCAAACTTTTCTTAAACTTCTTCGATTTGCTCCAAAGATGGATGAGGTAACTCTTCTCCATCGATTCATTTGGAAGCTTAATCTATCTTTGAATAACCTCATCAAGAATGTGAAACCATCCTCTATTTTAGAAGTCATAATTATAGCCAGAGACTGTGATAAAGTTTTTTTTATATAGAAAGTATCGAGAAGGACATGAGTCCTTCCATGTTAATCAAGAAGAGGTCTCCTAATTGAAGAGAAACGTAAGCCCACCCCCCTGGCTACAAGGAATCATGAGCTAGAGCAAAAATTAGGTCAAGAAATAGGGATAGCAGGGTTAAACCGAATTCAACAAGTATTTCTATGAGTAAATAGAAGAGGATTGGTGCAAGATTTATGTGAAGTAATGTGCATGATGAATAGAGGTATTCTACAAGATGATACTAAGATTATGAAATTGCTATCATAGGTTAGATTGCGTAAAAGATTGATTTCCTTACGTTTTTTCATGATAATTTGTTAAGTACCATATTACATGGAGATATAGAATAAGGAATTCGAAGGTTCATTCCATATGAGAGGTATATGGATACATGAAATTAGAATAATAAAGACCTTTTGGAGGCACAACAAAACGAGCCAAGCACATGAAATAAACGAATCTTTAAGAACAATATTTAGATAAAAGAAGATTTTTACCTAGTGGTGGGGACACCACTTTTAAAGAGACAGGAGGATTTATTTAGATACTACCCCAGCTCGCGAGATGAGGACATCTCGAATCTTTTAAGTGGGGGAGATTGTAACGTCCCTCCCAAGCCATGTATGTATGTGTCTCTTTTAATATAGAATTCAATAAGGGAAGAGAGTGTAATTAGAAAGAGTGAGACAATAAGGCTAGAAACATTAGAAAAGTGTTAGAATAAAAATATTAGCTCCAAAAATCCTAAAAGAAATAAGAACATAAGAATAGTTCTATTAAGAGATAAGTGTCCCCAAAAATAGAATTTCGATTTTAGGTGATAAGAGGTCATATTTAGAGTACTTTTACACATTTAGAGTCCATGCATACTAAAAATGTGGAAAAACAACGCGTTTCTAAAGATGGTGTGTTTGCGGCTATATACAGACGTTTTTGCCTATTCTGCCCGCGTTGGCTTGTAGACCAGATACCTTCCCGTTCTTTTGACTGGTTACATGACCATATTCTGAGTTTTTATCAGAGAGTTATGGCCGAAACAGTTTGCTGTTTCTGTCAGGGTCTCTACATAGAGAAAACTGTGAGAAGACAGCAAGTAGCCTCAAGGTAATCCTAGAGTTTGAGATGCATATATCCCTTCATTCTTATCTAATATCTCAGAAAAGAAGCTTAGATTGCTATAGTCTTTCGGAGGAAGAGACCAAAACTCCATAGCTTTTCTTGTAGAGAAAGAATAGTAGACCGTAGTCCTGTTAGAGAAGGTTATTTTGCCATAGATCTTAGAAAGAGAGAAGAATCACAATATGAGTAAGAGGAGATAAAGCTTGGAGATTATTGGATGATTTCAATCAAAGGACAAGGTATTAGAAGACTCTATTCTCATATGTCAAGTTTTAAAGCTCTTGTTAACAAGCAAGGACAACGAGATAAACGACAAATTTCTATAAGGTATATACATATTTTGTTTTTTATTTACATATCATTCTTAGGGGTTGAGGTATGGCCCCGGCTTCTCTATTAATTGTTAATAGTGATCTATTTGATTGATTTATCATTTAAAGTTTGTATTCTTTTAAACAACAGTATATGTCTTAATAAAGAATGTCTTATCGCAATCTCAAGTTGAAATGCTAAAATCTGTGTGAGAAAAGGATTGTTTGTTTTCTTAAGAAAGTAACATGGATCGTAGTCCTATGATTTAGTGAATAAATGGATTGTTATCTTGGTTAAATTAAGGTACAGGTACAACTTCTCCCTGCCTTGACGCTGCCCCGTTCTTGTGCTTGTATAGCCGGACGGCGGAGACGTTAGTAAGGCCCGGAGTTGGCCCATGATATCCCTCATACCATTGGGAGAATGAGGTTTGCCGATTGAGGTAAGTGATTGTGATGATGCTGCCTAGTTCTGAGGGCCCAGGCTAGTGCGGTAAATTAGCCCACCCTAGTGCGCAGACATCCCTCTGAGGGGCGGGAGGATCGAGCGATGGAGCCTGAGAGGGCGACAGGCCGGCTTGAGTCCTCACCAGCGGCCGACGATGAGGTGTATGGTCCCGTAGGGTTTTGCCCAGCATGTGGAGGCTGGAAGGCCGAATTCTAGATCATCGGCGGTATAAAGGAAAAGAATAAGAGAGCCAGTTTGGCTTATATGAAATTGATTCATGTTTAAACTTTGTTTTTATAAATCTTATCTTTGGCATTATTGTATTGTGGAAAAAGGCAAAGGCTGTTTTAATAAACCTTGTGAAAGGGCCTTAATTAAGGAACATGTTTGTTTATGTCAAACAGTGTGGTAGGATTAATTAGAAAACAAATTGACGCGTGAGTAGGGTGGAAAGTGGGAGGATGGAATGCCCCGACGGCACCATCCTACGGACGGGTGGACCCGATTAGTCGGGTAGCTTTCCAACATATTAAGTGAAAGCCCTACGTTAGATAAATAGGTTCTCGAGTAATTCTATTCTAGAAGACTAGGCCAACGGCTGTGCCTTGCATGGATGAGGAAAAAAGCGTTGTCTCTAGGAATCAAGACTAGTAGTTGCCCAATTTATGATCAATTGCCCTATCGGTGATTTGATGTTTAGAAGACCACGCTCCCCCTGCGGGATAGAACTAGGTCTTACCTATGAATCGTATCCTTGAATCTCTGTATGGTCAAGGTGTCGATGAGTAGGAAATTTTCTCCAAGTTAAGACTTAGTGGACTATCTTAAGCGTTTCCCCTATTTGTGGAAGGGGGGAACCTTACACTTGCTAGCTTCTCCCTCATAAGTGATTAAATTTTGGAGTTCCAAGCGTTGGATTAGTAGAGCTTGAGGGCTTAACCATACCCTTGAGGTTTCCATTCCCATGTTCAATGCTTTCATGCTCTAGATGGGTTGTACTCCTTGGTGTAGACAAAGCTTATTTTGAAGCTACAACTGAACAACAGAACTAGTGCTAGAGTGGAATGGAAGCATTTTATTGATCCATTTTTTGATTTAACTTGCCCATGAGTTATAAAAATTATGAAATAGATTGATTAGGTGCTAAGTAGAAGGTGTGTTTAAGTGATTAGGAGTGAAGAATGTGAGTAGATTGAGCTTTTGATAACCCATAGCCTGTCTCTTATGTTTTTTTTTTTGCTTCATTGATGAATATGGATGGCTGAGTTGAGATCCCTCTTACAAGAATGAGGTTGGAAATCTCACTTGTTAGGCTCTTCCATTAACATCATAAGCATTAGATCAGGTCAAATAGGCTTATTAGGCTAAACTAGGAATTTTTCCATTGTATTCAAAGGATAAAAATTAGCCCATTCTTTCAAATGATTCACAATAATAAATCATATTGATGTTTATATGCTAGAACAACATCTTGGAATCATTGCTAAACTAGGTACTCAGCAAAAGACTAAAAAAGGCCAGGAATATGAAAGGAAAGAACTCACTGTAAAGTGGGATCATTTCCCAGTCATATCATTTCAATCCTACTAGTAGGATCATTTAGGGTAGAATTATATGATCTAGGTCCAAGAGTAAAATTGATTTGACCAGGCTAGCATGATCATTTGACTTGACATATGCATGCACATTAATGAGCAGTTACTAGCCATAATAGTCATGAAAGTGGGAGTCAATGCCAGCGTACTTGTCAAATCTGTAGGGAATATTGGTTGACAACATAATAATTGCACTGCACAATCAAGGAACCAGTTGGTAGTAGATAATTACATCGTGAACGATCTCAGAAGTGCAATTGTTGATCCAATCTCCGATCGTGAGCGAACTAGGATCACTACAATAATCCAAGAGTTGAATCAGCCAAGTTTTGATCGTATTGATCCCAAAAGTAGGATAGTAGGGATCGTTTTCAAGAAGGATTGTCAGAGGTGAATCGCCCAAGTAGGATTATCAATCCTACTGAGAGTAAATTCCAAAAACATTCAAATTTTTTTAAGCCAATAGTACAAGGGATTTTGGTGACCACCTCAGACCTAGACCTACTAAACACTAGAGAAAAACCATAAAAAATATAAAAATATAAAACTTCCTCAAAATATAAAAACAAGAAATGACCAAAAGAAAACTGTAAAAATCTAGAAAAATCATAGAAAACCCAACAAATTCAGAAGACCAAGGAAAATCATAAAAAGAACCTCAGCAAGTGATTATGATGTTGGACCAAGTGCTTATGTATTTATGTTTGGGCCGAATCATTGTGACTTCATACTCACAAACCCAACATTTGACCATGAAACATTATCATACTCTCGCCCAATGTTAGAGAGTGGGATAAGAACGATGATAGCCGATCTAACCACCCTAGTAGCTCCAAATTCTAGTTCGGAAGTAGACCGAGAATCATTCACAATGGAGGATAGCAAATCACCCCAAAATTCAGCGTCTAAAATCGGATATGGCTAAATGAGACCATACAATGTTCAAAGTTAAGTCATCAGAAGGAGCCGAAAGGTCCCAAGCTAGCTAGAAGACCAATGAATGAGAGAAGGACCACAAGTAAAAAGATGAGGGGCTAAGCTATAGCGACACTAAAAGCAGTGAAGCATGCATCTTATAATGTTATGGCTTCCACACAACTAACCAAATCTAATTCTTCATAGACACTAATGAGATAATCTTTGAGAGATGAAGATATGGCCAATGCTATCAGCGGCATAGAATTGATAGAGATCTCTTGGTGGCCAACCCATCAGTGGTATTAAACTATGGGTTCTATTTGGACTACGATAGAACGATGTATATCTCAACAAGGGACATATATGATGTTAGATCTTTGGTCATGGCTAATGAGATAGAAAGGCCTAGAAGATTAAGAAGCTACCAGAGCTCAAACAAAGCCGGTAAGGACTCAACTCTCTAATGTTATTGATAAATTATTCTTAAGGAGGCTTAGAGTCGACAATGAAGGAATGGTGTTGTTGTATGAGGATGCCTCATGCCACCTCTACATGATCATTGATATTCTTAGGACTTGCAAGGGTCACAATCATTTGTTTACATGTTTATATGTACTTTTCTATATTTTTAAAATGAGCGGCATGGTTGATTGTATCACATAGGCTCCCACACCTACCACTGAGAGACTCACTCATCAGGAGTTGGTAGAGGCGAGAGCGGAGATCGACCGCCTTCTTAGAGCTGCATTACGAACAGCAAAGGTAGCTACTATAGAGGCACGACATGTGAGAGAGTCTGACATCCAGCAAGTAGGTTTCTCTTGTACGTACAAGAGTTATAATTAAGATCCTAAATTATAAATGTCTTTAAGTAATACCTAATGATTGAGACTAATCAATTATTTGTAAATGCACCCCTAGTGAGAAAGTGTTACCAGTAGTTACCAATAAGTCACTGATCAAATAACATATGTTGATGAGAGGAAGGTAACTCCTATACCCCAAGACTTACCAAATACTGAAAGATATAGGCAAGGGGGAGTCACACCGCCATGATTAGCCTACCAAAGTGAGTACAACAGGAGGAAGGGAAACATGGACCTCTCAAGATGAAATCACTTCAAGAAGTGGCAGTCCAGTAGAGAAGCATGAATTCTCATTCTATAGCGATAGACATGATGCTAGCATTTACCAGGTTTTGGTTCAAGACCCTCTTATGTTTTCGTAACTAAATCACTAAACTTTTGGAGTTTCTCAATCTCCTTCTGAGGGTCAAGATAAGAGCCAAGTTTTGTCATGTGTGATCTATTTTCAGGCATTACAAGTTCCCATGAGGTCTCCTTCCTCATGCTCTTGGTTTTGGAGGGTATTTCCCTATCGTGTTCAGAATCGGCCCTTGTGTCCAAGGAGTCCAAGTCCTCATCTAGGTTCCTAATGAAGACTTGCTCTTGAGGCATCCTAAGATTTTTCTTTTTGGTTTCCTTCATTTTTCCATTCTTAACTAACTTTTTTCTCCAGTTTCCCTTCTTGTTCTTAGATTCTACTACTACCGAGGCCACAGATCGTTGCTCGAGAACATGTTAGTTTTAGGCTTGTAGCCAGGTGATAGCATTCAAAGGTGTGTGATCTAGATTTTTTAGGATCTTCCTTTGATTTTGATTACTTACCCCAATCGAGTTTAGGGGTGTGATGATGGATCCCGTCTGTGGGCTTATCACCACAATCTTGTTGGGTAAATCCTTAATCCAATGATCTATCCATAACGGTTACAAGTAGCTGGCATGTTTGAGGGCACCGCTTGGTTAAGTTGAGGAAAATTAAAAGGCCATTCCAAAGCTCGATGATGGGGATCTTGACAGTGGTAACATTAAAGAGACATTCTTCTAGCTGTAGCTGTAAGATTCCTCCCCAGCCTCTCAGGATGTCCAATATCTTCCACTGTAGTCAAATCCCTCTTCAGAAATATAAAAGATCTTGTTTCTACCAGTTTTGGCCTAGAGAGAGAGAAAATCTTCTAGAGAGTGGTAATTCAGTTTTTAAATATTTTTGGATAGAAAAATATCTCTTCTTATTAAAATAAGTTTTCCCGAAACAGAAGTTCAAAAAGATTTTCAGAAGGTGCATTAGAAATCAAGTATAATCTGTTCAAGAGACCTTATCCTGAGGGTCAAGATTTTTTTCGAAATTTTAAATTAAGGTTCCTATGGGCCAATTAGATCAATCCATGTGTGGGGAGGAGATAAATCCAATTTATAAAAGAAAAATACCCAAAAATGATTAAATGCTCACATAAGATGAAGAGTTGACTATGTACAAGGGTTATTAGTAAAAAACTGAGTATTACTAAAAAAATGAGATATTTTGGGTATAATGATTCCATTTTGACACATGTGTAAGGAAGGGGAGTCCCTTCAAGGAGGCGCCTACTTCACATGCTTGAATGAGATTTAAACTCAAAAATAATGTGATATTTTTATCTCTCCTCTCTCTTGGATCAAACCGAATCAAAACCGAATCAAAAAGGAACCAAACTAGGTCCAAATCTAGTCTAAATTCAACCAAACTGAATCTGGAAAATTCTAGAAATGAGTTGGTCTTGGTTAGAGCCTCCCTCTCCTATAAATAGAACCTGAGTCCTTTGTAAAAAAATAGGAGAATTATACTATGCCAGAATTATGCTGAAATAATGATAATTTTTACTATTCTCTAAAATTCTCTCCAAATTGAAGAAATTGGAGCTTCCCTCCTTCTTCAATCTCCATTGGTGGCTCCATCAACACACCAAACCAATTGATTGGTTGGGAGCCTCTACCGTGATCAAAGAATCAAGCAATTTGTAAGGTAAAGTGTGAATTTTGATCTTTTTTCATAATTTCTCAATGTTTCTCTCTTCTCAACCTCTCTCAAGCTTGAGAAGCTTAATTGGAATGGCTTTTTAATGCTATTGAAGTTAATTGATGAATGGTAGTAAGAAAATACATAAAATTTTTATTTAAACTTAATTTTAATGGCTTTTATTATTTTTATCTTCTCTAAAATGATTATGATGTTATGCCTCATTGAAAAAAGGCATTCCCCTCTCTTCTTTAGTAAATCCAACCATTCTTTATCCTAGATGAAGGATTAATGGATAGAATCAAGTTTTTCATAATGTTTTTCTTAAATAAGTAGAAATTGTTTACATTAGAATGATTTAAGTACTCTTGGTGAAATTCTAGTTGATTTTAGAGAATCAAAAATTGAAAAATGGTCAGCCATACAAAGGAGGTTATGGTGAAATTTTCTAAAATTGTGTAAAATAAGTTTTATTTTTTTATCAAAAAGAGTAATTCCCATCATATATGTATTCTTAAAGTGTTAATTTTCATCCTAGGTATAAGAAATTACATACTAAAAATATTTTATTAAAAAAGTGTTACTTTCTTTAGAATTAACTTCTATGCATAGAAGGAAGTATATTGACATTGTTATTCTGATTATAAAAGTGTGATTTTCATCATAAATGACTTTATGCATAAATTAGATGCATAAAAGAAATTCTTTTATATTAAAAGAGTGATTTTTATCAAAAATGATTTGTATGCATAAACATATGCATAAAAGATTAAAAAAATTATATTAAAAGTGTGATTTTTATCATAAATGATTTTATGCATAAATTAGATGCATAAAAGAAATTCTTTAATATTAAAAGAGTGATTTTCATCATAAATGATTTGTATGCATAAAAGATAATTTTTTTATATTAAAAGTGTGATTTTTATCATAAATGATTTTATGCATAAATTAGATGCATAAAAGAAATTCTTTTATATTAAAAGAGTGATTTTCATCATAAATGATTTGTATGCATAAACATATGCATAAAAGATAACTTTTTTATATTAAAAGTGTGATTTTCATCATAAATGATTTTATGCATGAATTAGATGCATAAAAGAAATTCTTTTATATTCAAAGAGTGATTTTCATCATAAATGATTTGTATGCATAAACATATGCCTAAAAGATATTTTTTATATTAAAAGTGTGATTTTCATCATAAATAGATTTTATGCATAAATTAGATGCATAAGAGAAATTCTTTTATTCTAAAAGTGTAATTCCTACTAAATTGGATTTATGCATGGAAAGATGCATAAAGAATTTTATTTTTAATTCAAAAGAGTTATTTTCATTAATTTTGATTTTTTTGCATAGAAAGATGCATAAAGAATTTTATTTTTAATTCAAAAGAGTTATTCTTATCAATATTGATTTTATGCATAGAAAGATGCATAAAAGATTTATTTTTATTTTGAAAGTATTATTTTCATTGAAATTAAATTTATGTATAGTTAGATGAATAAAAGATTTATTTTTATTTTGAAAGTGTTATTCTCATTAAAATGGAATTTATGCATAGTAAAATGCATAAAAGATTTATTTTTATTTTAAAAGTGTTATTCTCATTAAAATGGAATTTATGCATAGTAAAATGCATAAAAGGTTTATTTTTAATTCGAAAGTGTTATTTTCCTTAAAATTGAACTTATGCCTAAATAGATGCATAAAAGGATTTTTATAAAAGTGTTATTCCTACTAAAGTTATCTTTATGCCTAATTAGATGCGTAAAGAATCTTTATATCAAAAAATTAGAATTCTCCTACATTCTATAAATAGATGTGATAGGAATCATATAGATGTAAATGGATGTATGGATGTGAATGTGAATATGGATGTATGAATGTGGAATGTGAAAATGGATGTATGGATGTGAATGTAGATGTGGATGTGGATGTGGATGTGGATGTATGAATGTGGAATGTAGATGTGGATGGATGAATGTGGATGTGGATGTATGGATGTAGATGCGGCGGATGTGGATGTATGGATGTGGATGTGGATGCGGATGTGGATGTATGGATGTGGATGTGGATGTATGGATGTATGTATGTGGATGTGGATGTATGAATGAGGATGTGAAAATGGATGTATGGATGTAGATGTGGATCTGGATGTATGGATGTAGATGTGGATGTAGATGTATGTATGTGGATGTGGATGTATGAATGTGGATGTGAAAATGGATATATGGATGTAGATGTGGATGTATGGATGTAGATGTGGATGTGGATATATGGATGTATGTATGTAGGCCAAAAGAAGCTTTTCTTCACAGACGTATAGGTTTTGATGAAACCTGGATATCCTGTTGGATATCCTGCTAAGGCTGTCATGGGCTTCTTTCAGAATTCCAGAGTGATACTGTTTTGTGAGAAACAAGGATTGAATGGAAATTTTGAGTTATGACATCTGTAACCAATAATTGTTTGTCAATGGATTGTTTTATAAATTAAAGTTTAAGAGGAATTGTATGAATGAGGATGTGAAAATGGATGTATGGATGTAGATGTAGATGTGGATGTAGGTGTGGATGTGGATATATGTATGAGGATGTGGATGTGGAAATGGATATATGTATGAGGATGTGAATGTGGATATATGTATGAGGATGTGGATGTGGAAATGGATGTATGGATGTGGATGTGGATATGGATGTTTCAATGTGGATGTGGATGTAAGAATGAGAATGTGAAAATGGATGTATGGATGTATGGATGTAGATGTGGATGTGGATGTATGGATGTGGATGTGGATGTGGATGTGGATGTGGATGTGGATGTGGATGTATGGATGTGGATGTGGATATGGATGTATGAATGTGGATGTGGATGTATGGATGTGGATATGGATGTGTATGTATGAATGCGGATGTGGAATTAGATGTATGATGTGGATGTACGAATGTGGATGTGTATGTAGAATAATGAATGCGAATGAGTATGTGAAATGATGTGTCGTTGATATGAGTGAATGGATGAGATGTGATGACATGTGAATTGGGATGTGAATATATGATATGTGATGTGAACAAATCTGAGGTGATGAGATGGAAAATGATGTGATTGGATGAGAATGAGTACTTATATGAATGGAATGTGGAATAAGTAATGTGGACTGATGGGGGATAATGTGGAAAGACGAGAGTTCAATATAGAAACTATATTTGTGACTTGTTTGTAAATGACTGTTTTATGTCAAGAATGCTGGGGAAGCATTTTGACCGTCTTGTGATTAAGGTCGTGGAGACCTAACTGATAAACTTGCAACTGTTGTGATGGAGAGTCAATGGAGGACGTCTCGCGTAGCAAGGTCGGCCGAGGTCTTGACCAGCCTCGGTTCGATTTAAATGGTAAGCTTCCGATACGGTGGATGAGGGACTAAGGAAGCGGCCTATGAGTGAAGCGGTAGGTGACCTGCAAAGGATCCTAGAGGGTGCTGACCATACGGTGCTCGGGCTCTAGGTCACCGAAGATACCCACACGTGCGTCGTGAAAGATATTGGAACAAGGAGTAAGAGTTGTTTTCTGAAACCGAGTATGGATCTGATTGATTGACCTTGCTGGTCCTCAAACTGATGAGTCCATAGCTCTCTTATATGGATCTGTTGGTTGATCTTGCTGATCTTCAACGAGGATTCCATCTTGATTTTTATAAGTGAATATTTGCCGGGTACTCTGAGCTAGGAACTATCGAAAAGGCCCGTGAGTGAACAGGTGGTGAGCGTTCTAGTTGCCAATGACGCCATAGATACTCCGATGAAGGAATGATTGGAAATTAAGATTCAACCGAATACTTGGAAGTTTATCAGTAAACACTATGATTTCATTAAATGACTGATTTAAATACAGTTGAATCTGGGAAAAAGGCAATTTCATATTGGGTGTGTAAGTGGTGTGACTTGGGTTAAATTTGCTTGAAAATCCGGCTAGGGGGCCTGGGAACGCTTTTCCCTGGTACCCGAGACAAAACCTAACCAAATTCTAAATTAGATCCCATCACTACAGTGGTTGGGTGGTTGGCTAACCCATGGGACTGGATGGGGTTAGGCTGGACTCATGGATCCGTAAAATGAGACTCAATTTCTATTGTAGTACGCTAGATGAAGTAAATCCCAGATAGTAATTGTTCTATGGAAAAAGGAATCAACGGCTGTGCCTCTCGATGGGGAAAAAAGCGTTGATCTCTATGATCCAAGTGCAAGTTTCTTCCTTGATCTGACCAAGTGACTTTAGGTTCAGTTAGATCAGTTTGGTCAGTAATGACCCTGACTACGTTAGAGTAAAATTTTATCCTGGAGGAATCACCTGTGCTTTTCGAGCAAGGGAAGTTTTTCTAAGTTCGGTTTTGGAAGAACCGAGGAATTAGTCACTTGTCCGGATATCCGTGGGCGAGGCCCCGAGTGTAGGACCCTGCCCTGCGCAAGATGTGCTCCTTCCGCTACTAGCACCCAGAATCCATTGCGCGGTGGGGACAGGGATCTTACAGTTGGTATCAGAGCGAATTGACTAATGAGGATCAACCAAAGGCCAAAATGTCAAAAATTTATGAAGTAGCAGTATAAGATCAAAATTGTGTGATGAAATTCATACAAATTGTTATTTGAACTGAAATTCATAAATTAGTAATTGGGTCTTCAGGTGGAAGTATCGCAATTATATGGAATCCCTGACTTGCTTGAGGCCTAGACATGATGGTCTTTACCTTATAGTTCCAAGGACCATGACTACTCGTATATACCGAGGGTATAACTGCAGCTCTTTACTGGCAGTATATAGGAGTAAATCTAAGACTTGAAGTTATAAGTATTAATGCTATCCAGTTGATGAATTCGAATGTGATTGATATGATTTTTAAATTCTTGTTGAGATTATGGTTGAGAACTGATGAGTTGATTTGGATTCTGATTGAAAAATGATGATCCTTGAAATTTGGTTGAAATGTAATAAGCTGAGCGAAACCGCAATGAGGATGAATGGGACGAGTCCCTGTGATGATGTTCATAACTGGAATGACGTTAATAACTTCAGCAAATCACTATGAGATTAGTGGATTGTGCTGGCAGCAGATTACTACTGTTAACTTTTGCTCAGTGGATCAAGTTAAGGGTTGATAAATTAAAAATCTGAAAAATTGAAATCCCCATGGAGGATTGTTCAGATAGAAAAATTCAGTCTGATGGACCATTATTGTGTTAAAGATATGAATGAGATATTCTAAATGAATTGTCAACTGATAATGCGTTCTATATGAGTATCTTTATCCCTTGATTCTGTGGGGAGCCGACCTATTTAGAGATCCCCGAAATCAGTTGAATCAAAATTCGGATTGAATCATAAATAAAGAGACTTAACAAGAATTTTTGTATTGATAGGAACATGGACCGAGGTCGTCATGGTAGAAATGTTAACCCCCAACTCGATGAAGAAGAGCTCGACTTGGACGTTTGTAAAACTCTTCATAGTTCGCAGCCTGGACCTTTCAAAGGGTGAAGGGAAAAACTTGGGCGAGGCTGTGGAGAAGTGGATCGAATCAATGGAAGAATACTTCGATGTCACCGGGTACAATGAGAAGAGCAAAATGGCTCTTGAAAGGCTGAAGATAATGGAGACAGCTAGAATGGCATGGAGAAACCACTGCGAGACAAACCGTCTCGACCGAAATGCCCAAACCTGGACCGATCTCAAGGCTTACCTCAGAAAGAGGTTTTGTCCCCCAGGCTTTCTTGAAATTAAGATGAATGAGTTCTTAGAACTAAAGTAGGAAAGCCGGACAATTGAAGAGTACCATCAGCAGGCTTTTGCCCTTCTCCTTAAATATTCCCCTCAATTGGATGAAGAGCAGCTGATAGCCAGGTTCATTCGGGGAATGAACGAGCCATTGGATACTTTAGTCAAGAATGCCAAACCTATTTCCATGGCCGGAATGGCAAAGGATTTCGCCAAAGCCTTTGATGTCAAAGTCCCGCCAAAGCCAGCACCATCACCTTTCAAAAGGTTTTTATTCCCAGAAGATGATTCCAACCTTCCTCTGCCTAAGAGATATCAGGGTCAAACCCAGGATATGGGAAGTTCCAGAATGGAAGAAATGTCCTTTTTTCGAAACTTAATCCCCTCGATTTCAACTTCAGAAGTTCCACCCTTGAACAAGAAAGTGAACTGTTATAACTATCAAGGAATTGGACATCGCAGTATGGATTGCCTAACTCCTTTTTAATCGAAGTTTTCAAGGCAGGAAAATCAGGGATCAAGATTCCAGACTCCCGTCCCTTCCGTCCAGAGTAATCAGGGTTCTATCTGCCAAAATCAGGAAAATCCCAGAGGTAGACCCTCTATCCAACCTGCAGTTTCAATCCAAAGTAATGCAAGACCTCCACCTCAGAATAGGGGAAGTCAAAGAGAGTTGTTCCCAAATCAGCCGTCCACTTCCAAGGCAGTAACGCAGGAAGTGATTGAAGAAGAAGAAGCTGATGATTGACAGAGATCGTACTCCACCTACGAGATGAGGACATCTCGCGTTTTTTAAGTGGGGTAGAATGTAAGATTCCTCCCCATCCTCTCAGGATGTCCAGTATCTTCCCCTGTAGTCAAATCCCTCTTCAGAAATATAAAAGATCTTGTTTCTACCAGTTTTGGCCTAGAGAGAGAGAGAAAATCTTCTAGAGAGTGGTAATTCAGTTTTTAAATATTTTTGGATGGAAAAATATCTCTTCTTATTAAAATAAGTTCCCCCGAGACAGAAGTTCAAAAAGATTTTCAGAAGGTGCATTAGAAATCAAGTATAATCTGTTCAAGAGACCTTATCCTGAGGGTCAAGATTTTTTCGAAATTTTAAATTAAGGTTCCTATGGGCCAATTAGATCAATCCATGTGTGGGGAGGAGATAAATCCAATTTGTAAAAGAAAAATACCCAAAAATGAGTAAATGCTCACATAAGATGAAGAGTTGACTATGTACAACGATTATTAGTAAAAAACTATGAGTATTACTAAAAAAATAAGATATTTTGGGTATAATGATTCCATTTTAACACGTGTAAGGAAGGGGAGTCCCTTCAAGGAGGCGCCTACTTCACATGCTTGAATGAGTTTTAAACTCAAAAATAATGTGATATTTTTATCTCTTCTCTCTCTTGGATCAAACCGAATCAAAACCGAATCAAAAAGGAACCAAACTAGGTCCAAATCTAGTCCAAATTCAACCAAACTGAATCTAGAAAATTCTAGAAATCAGTTGGTCTTGGTTAGAGCCTCCCTCTCCTATAAATAGAACCTGAGTCCTTTGTAAAAAATAGGAGAATTATATTATGCCAGAATTATACTAAAATAATGATAATTTTTACTATTCTCTAAAATTCTCTCCAAATTGAAGAAATTGGAGCTTCCCTCCTTCTTCAATCTCCATTGGTGGCTCCATCAACACACCAATTGATTGGTTGGGGGCCTCTACCGTGATCAAAGAATCAAGCAATTTGTAAGGTAAAGTGTGAATTTTGATCTTTTTCCATAATTTCTCAATGTTTCTCTCTTATCAACCCCTCTCAAGCTTGAGAAGCTTAATTGGAATGGCTTTTTAATGATATTGAAGTTAATTGATGAATGGTAGTAATAAAATACATAAAATTCCCATTTAAGTTTAATTTTAATGGCTTCTATGATTTTTGTCTTCTCTAAAATGATTATGATGTTATGCCTCATTGAAAAAAGGCATTCCCCTCTCTTCTTTAGAAAATCCAACCATTCTTTATCCTAGATGAATGATTAATGGATAGAATCAAGTTTTTCATAATGTTTTTCTTAAATAAGTAAAAATTATTACATTAGAATGATTTAAATACTCTTGGTGAAATTCTAGTTGATTTTAGAGAGTCAAAGCAAAGGAGGTTATGGCAAAATTTTCTAAAATTGTGTAAAATAAGTTTTTTTTTTATCAAAAAGAGTAATTCCCATCGTATATGTATTCTTAAAGTGTTAATTTTCATCCTAGATATAAGAAATTACATACTAAAAATATTTTATTAAAAAAGTGTTACTTTCTTTAGAATTAAGTTCTATGCATAGAAGGAAGTATATTGACATTGTTATTCTGATTATAAAAGTGTGATTTTCATCATAAATGAATTTATGCATAAATTAGATGCATAAAAGAAATTCTTTTATATTAAAAGAGTTATTTTCATCATAAATGATTTGTATGCATAAACATATGCATAAAAGATTAAAAAAATTTATATTAAAAGTGTGATTTTTATCATAAATGATTTTATGCATAAATTAGATGCATTAAAGAAATTCTATTATATTAAAAGAGTGATTTTCATCATAAATGATTTGTATGCATAAACATATGCATAAAAGATAATTTTTTATATTAAAAGTGTGATTTTTATCATAAATGATTTTATGCATAAATTAGATGCATAAAATAAATTCTTTTATATTAAAAGAGTGATTTTCATCATAAATGATTTGTATGCATAAACATATGCATAAAAGATAACTTTTTTATATTAAAAGTGTGATTTTCATCATAAATGATTTTATGCATGAATTAGATGCATAAAAGAAATTCTTTTATATTCAAAGAGTGATTTTCATCATAAATGATTTGTATGCATAAACATATGCCTAAAAGATATTTTTTTATATTAAAAGTGTGATTTTCATCATAAATGGATTTTATGCATAAATTAGATGCATAAGAGAAATTCTTTTATTCTAAAAGTGTAATTCCTACTAAATTGGATTTATGCATGGAAAGATGCATAAAGAATTTTATTTTTAATTCAAAAGAGTTATTTTCATCAATTTTGATTTTTTTGCATAGAAAGATGCATAAAGAATTTTATTTTTAATTCAAAAGATTTATTCTTATCAATATTGATTTTATGCATAGAAAGATGCATAAAAGATTTATTTTTATTTTGAAAGTATTATTTTCATTGAAATTAAATTTATGCATAGTTAGATGTATAAAAGATTTATTTTTATTTTGAAAGTTTATTCTCATTAAAATGAAATTTATGCATAGTAAAATGCATAAAGATTTATTTTTATTTTAAAAATGTTATTCTCATTAAAATGGAATTTATGCATAGTAAAATGCATAAAAGGTTTATTTTTAATTCGAAAGTGTTATTTTCCTTAAAATTGAACTTATGCCTAAATAGATGCATAAAAGGATTTTTATAAAAGTGTTATTCCTACTAAAGTTGTCTTTATGCCTAATTAGATGCATAAAGAATCTTGATATCAAAAAATTAGAATTCTCCTACATTCTATAACTAGATGTGATAGGAATCAGATAGATGTAAATGGATGTATGGATGTGAATGTGAATACGGATGTATGAATGTGGAATGTGGAAATGGATGTATGGATGTGAATGTAGATGTGGATGTGGATGTGGATGTATGAATGTGAATGTGGATATGGATGTATGAATGTGGAATGTGGATGTGGATGTATGGATGTGGATGCGGATGTGGATGTATGGATATGGATGTGGATGTATGGATGTGGATGCGGATGTGGATGTATGGATATGGATGTGGATGTATGGATGTATGTATGTGGATGTGGATGTATGAATGAGGATGTGAAAATGGATGTATGGATGTGGATCTGGATCTGGATGTATGGATGTAGATGTGGATGTAGATGTATGTATGTGGATGTGGATGTATGAATGTGGATGTGAAAATGGATGTATGAATGTGGATGTGAAAATGGATGTATGGATGTAGGTGTGGATGTATGGATGTGGATGTGGATGTGGATGTGGATGTATGGATGTATGGATGTAGATGTATGTATGTGGATGTGGATGTATGGATGTGGATGTGGATGTGGATGTATGGTATGGTTGTATGTATGTGGATGTGGATGTATGAATGAGGATGTGAAAATGGATGTATGGATGTAGATGTGGATGTGGATGTATGTATGAGGATGTGGATGTGAAAATGGATGTATGGATGTGGATGTGGATGTGGATATGGATGTATCAATGTGGATGTGGATGTAAGGATGTGGATGTATGAATGAGGATGTGAAAATGGATGTATGGATGTAGATGTGGATATGGATGTATGGATGTGGATGTGGATGTGGAAATGGATGTATGGATGTGGAAATGGATGTATGGATGTGGATGTGGATATGGATGTATGAATGTGGATGTGGATGCATAGATGTGGATATGGATGTGTATGAATGTGGATGTGGATGCATAGATGTGGATATGGATGTGTATGTATGAATGCGGATGTGGAATTAGATGTATGATGTGGATGTACGAATGTGGATGTGTATGTAGAATAATGAATGCGAATGTGTATGTGAAATGATGTGTCGTCGATATGAGTGAATGGATGAGATGTGATGACATGTGAATTGGGATGTGAATATATGATATGTGATGTGAACAAATCTGAGGTGATGAGATGGAAAATGATATGATTGGATGAGAATGAGTACTTATATGAATGGAATGTGGAATAAGTAATGTGGACTGATGAGTGTGGACTGATGAGGGATAATGTGGAAAGACGAGATTTCAATATAGAAACTGTATTTGTGACCTGTTTGTAAATGACTGTTTTATGTCAAGTGTGGAATAAGTAATGTGGACTGATGAGTGTGGACTGATGAGGGATAATGTGGAAAGACGAGATTTCAATATAGAAACTGTATTTGTGACCTGTTTGTAAATGACTGTTTTATGTCAAGAAACTGTATTTGTGACCTGTTTGTAAATGACTGTTTTATGTCAAGAATGCTGGGGAAGCATTTTGACCGTCTTGTGATTAAGGTTGTGGAGACCTAACTGATAAAGTTGCAACTGCTGAGACAAAGAGTCAATGGAGGACGTCTTGCGTAGCAAGGTCGGCCGCCAAGGTCTTTACCAGCCTCGGTTCGATTTAAATGGTGAGCTTCCGGTACGGTGGATGAGGGACCAAGGAAACGGCCTATGAGTGAAGCGCTAGGTGACCTCCAAAGGATCCTAGAGGGTACTGACCATACGGTGCTCGGGCTCTAGGTCGTCGAAGATACCCACACGTGCGTCGTGGAAGATATTGGAACAAGGAGTAAGAGTTGTTTTCTGAAACCGAGTATGAATCTGGTTGATTGACCTTGCTGGTCCTCAAACTGATGAGTCCATAGCTCTCTTATATGGATCTGTTGGTTGATCTTGCTGATCTTCAACGAGGATTCCATCTTGACTTTCATAAGTGAATATTTGCCGGGTACTATGAGCTAGGAACTATCAAAAAGGCCCCTGAGTGAACAGGTGGTGAGCGCTCTAGTTGCCAGTGATGCCATAGATACTCCGATGAAGGAATGATTGGAAATTAAGATTCAACTTGATACTTGGAAGTTTATGATCAGTAACACTATGATTTCATTAAATGACTGATTTAAATACAATTGAATCTGGGAAAAAGGCAATTTCATATTGGGTGTGTAAGTGGTGTGACTGGGGTTAAATTTGCTTGAAAATCCAGCTAGGGAGCTTGGGAACGCTTTTCCCTGGTACCCGGGACAAAACCTAACCAAATTCTAAATTAGATCCCATCACTACAGTGGTTGGGTGGTTGGCTAACCCATGGGACTGGATGGGGTTAGGAGGCTGGACTGATAGATCTGTAAAATGAGACTCAATTTCTATTGTAGTACGCTAGATGAAGTAAATCCTAGATAGTAATTGTTCTATGGAAAAAGGAATCAACGGCTGTGCCTCTCGATGGGGAAAAAAGCGTTGATCTCTATGATCCAAGTGCAAGTTTCTTCCTTGATCTGACCAAGTGACTTTAGGTTCGTTTAGATCAGTTTGGTCAGTAATGACCCTGACTACGTTAGAGAGTAAAATTTTATCTTGGAGGAATCGCCTGTGCTTTCCGGGCAAGGGAAGTTTTTCTAAGTTCGGTTTTGGAAGAACCGAGGAATTAGTCACCTGTCCGGATATCCGTGGTGGGCGAGGCCCCGAGTGTAGGACCCTGCCCCGCGCAAGATGTGCTACTTCCGCTGCTAGCACCCAAAATCCATTGGGCGGTGGGGACGGGGATCTTACAGTAGCGTTAATGTCCCAGCCTCTTCCCACCACAGTAAGTTGGTAAATTGGCTTGACTCCCCCTCTCCCATCCACTACATAATAGTCCGTATGAGGGGTCCTCAAAGAGGTGGGGGTGGGTTTGGCATCACCTCATATTCTTGGTAATCAATAGGCTCCTTAAAGCTTACTTGATTAAGAGGTGTCACCCTTGGTGGAGGTGGTTGCGATCCCAAGACTAGTGGAGGTAATGGCACATTGGGTGCATGGGTGCATACCCTTTGATAGGAGTTGTTGCATGGGATGTTTAACCATTACTTGATTTGTTATAGTACCAAGGGCTAGTGTGCAATGTTGGCAATGCTAGCTACGGTCTCGTTGTATTGGGGCGATAGCCTATAGGTGTGTTTGGGCAATCGCGGGCTTCATGACCATAGCACCCACCAAAGCTATAGTTACCATTGTAAACGAACTCTTAAAATTGGACATTCGCTAGTGGTATGTCCCTGATAGTGGGTGACAAATGGAGCACCAGTGTAGCTCTCTCCTTGGGTACATGTGTGCATTGTCTGAAGCTTTGGAAGCCTTGATTTCCTCTTGGAGGGATTTTTAGAAGTCAGTCCAAGTCATTTCCACTAAAGTATTGCCTTTAGCTACAGCTACGATTGCTGGCTACTGACATAACAAACCTAGAATCTAAAGCTCTTACTCTCTTTATCATCAAGTTATCCTCAAGTTGGATGGCATTAGCCATGACATCTTCCCAGGTGGTGATACCTCTAATGACCAAACCATTATGGATATGTTCACGTTTAAGCTCGTGGATAAATCGATCAAGTAGTTGATTGTTGGAAAAGTTCTCCTGTAGAGCACATCAAGAGTACAAATCCTAAAGATGACTAATAAATCTCTCACTAACTCATCTTCTTCTCTCTCCACTCTGTGCAACTGTGAAGTCACACCCCACAAAGCTCCTTCACGCACAAACAGCTTTAAGAATAACCATCTCAAAGCCCAGTAAAGTTTAGATGTTCTTCAACTCTCGGAGTTTGATACTAATCACAACCTTGCCATCTAGTATAAGGCTGAATGCATTGGTCTTTGCAAGCTCATTCCTCTCACCTAAGGTGCCTCACAAACTCGATCAAAGATCTCGAGGTGTCGTCTAGGATATCCCTCTCCATTGAACTTATGCGTAACCTTCATGATTTGTGTAGCCTTTCCAGAGCTACTCCATTCATTATCTCTCATGAGACTGGTCCTATACTTTTAGCCATCTCTCCCCAATGTTTGCGTAAAGGCTACTAGATCAGCTACAAGGGTTGTTGCTGGGGATACTGGTACAACAGGGGCAACATGTGGTATGAAGGGTGTTGCATGCGGACATAATGGCATGAATCCCAGAGGAGTAACATGAGTCTGATAGGTGGGGGTTGTAAAGAATTTCCATAGGTACCGATGGAATATGAGCCAAGGGTATCACTGGTCTAGTCATTTGTGAGGATGTCCCCCTTGCTTTAGGGTGCATTGGCAAAGTAGAGGAAGATGCATGGAATTGAGGATCTTGGGTGAAGGTTCCTCCTTCTGTGGCCCTAGTCGATGAGGTGAATGTGTTAACTAGGCATGGAGCCATTGTTTAGGGACTGCCTACAACCGCGGTTGCCATAGTTGTAACCAAATCCATGAAACTAATGGGAAATATTGCATGGTTGGTCACAAGTGGTGTTGTTATAAGTGGTGTAGAACCCATTACCACAGAATCTAGAATTGTGCTAATAGCATCTTGGGTTGGTGCCTCTCTACTACGGTCTTAGAATGTGAAGTCTATGCTTGTAGATTCTTGAAGTCTTGTGTAACCTAGAGGAACAATAGTAGCAGTCGAGAGGCTTGGTCCATCGTGTAGTTGGGTGAAACTACAAAATTAGGATCCACTAGCTCACAGGAGATGTTACCATTTTGCTCATCATGGGCATCCTTGCTTTCAATGTCTTGACTTGCACCATAGGTCTTTGTATCCTTTCATGTTCAATGATCCTATATATGCAATCATCACAGATACCCTCCAATCGGTCCTCCTCTGTTGTGGCCCTAGATATTGATTGGATGATCCCTTCCCAACTAACACCATAATCTTGGCCTTTGGCAAAATCCATCAGAGTCTCTATTGATGCGTCATACTCCCAATCATTTGTGAGAAGACGTTGATCCAAGATTTTCAAGCCTAGCTCTTTCCGTTGAGACTGTCAGGCACTACTGTGTTATTGCTTCCATTGAGACTGTCGGGCACTACTGAGTTGTTTGGGCTGCCAACTGTTGCTGTGCCACTTGCAAAGTCTCTTCTTCCTTTACTCTAGCAGCTCGGATTATTTCCTCTACTACTACTAACTACACTTCTTCTAATTTTCTACCATCACGCATAAGCACTTATACGAGGAGTGGTTCGATAGTCATAGCATTAGGAACTCAATGGAGTCTTCTTGGGCCCTTTAATTTGGACGTTTAGTGAAATGCTTAAAATGCTAATCCATCTTTGACCAAGCCTAGAGGCCTAGTCCTAAAAGCATATATTTGATTTTTCACAAAAAAAAAAAAAGGAGATATTCTTAGATCTGGCCACCTAGGTGACTTTAAAGCTTTGTAATGGGCTGTCAGTCAGTTATCATAGCCTGCAGCAACCTTTTCAAACTCCAAACATTCCAAAAATTTGTCACTTTCTTCCCCCCTTTTTTGTGTGTACACCAGATCTCTTTCTCTCTCTAAATCTTCTCTCTAAAATGCCCTGCCCTCCTTCTCCATGGAAAAAAGCGTCTTTCTCTACTCCAGAAGCCATAGCTAGCAGATCTGTACTCCTAAATGAGCCTTCTCTCTCCAAACCCACAGTAGTAGCCATGGCTTGCACGGAAGAAGCTTACCATGAGCATTCTCTCTACAGTACTTGGTCCTCTCTCCATAGCTAGCAGGTCTGTACTCCTAAATGAGCCTTCTCTCTCCAAACCCACAGTAGTAGCCATGGCTTGCAAGGAAGAAGCTTACCAGGAGCATTCTTTCTACAATACTTGGTTCTCTCTCCAAACCCACAGTAGTAGCCTTGACTTGCACAGAAGAACCTTTTCATGATGTATTCTCTCTCTATATTGCTTAGCAGCCATAGCTTGCACTAAAGAAGCTTCCCATGATGCATTGTCTCCTTTGCATTTTCGTCTCACCATTGCCAACCCTCTCTATGTTTCTTTGGCTCCCTTTCTGGCTTCTTTCTCTGTCCACAATGCAGCTCTAGAGAAGCAACCCTCATCTCCATTCTTCCCATTATTTTTTGATACCATATCCTGCTCCTTCCACTCCTATTCAACCCAAGCTTACAAGCCTACTTTCTTGTAGATGGCACTACAAGACATCACCAATAAACCTTCTAAGATCCGCCTTCAAGTTGATTTGGAGACAGAATACGCAACCCTACACAGTAGGCATGTTGCACCCAATATTTCATACGATCAGCTTCGAATGCAAGGAGCAAAGGCCATTGATCTTTGGATTGATGGAAATCTTTATCCACCAGATCCAATATCTGGTGCCCCTCCACCATTCAAAAGCATTACAAGTTTTCTTAAGTTTGTTGGTGATGGTTTCAATGGGCTTCTTGGCTATTGTAGGAGATTACACATGTTGTGGCTAGATGAGGTAGCTGAAAAGAGGCAAACACAATTTGCCTTCGACCAGCTTCAAGCGGCATCGACTAAGCAGATCAATAGTTTGATGCAGAGGATTAAAGAGGATTAAAGAGCTCTCAGAGGAGCTTGAGGTGCAGAAGAATAATCTAGCGGATCGTGTGCGCACAATAAATCAATTTACCCATAATTATGTTCGTCTTCAACACTCCACTCGTAATCTTCGGCGTCGTGTAGGAAATCAAATAAATTGTCACACCCAAAGAGATGCTTGATATATGTGACTCAGCAGGTATTAGCCAGAAAGGTTACAGAGCAATGTACAGGTCAATCACTTTAGGGTTGCGAGCAAAGGGAGTTATGCAATCCTTGCTTCCAACACTTTATAGCTTACAGATGGCAAAGAAGTGTGCTAATGGTGATATTGCATCCATGTTCGAGGGTGGGTACAAGTGGGTGGAGGATATTATGCCAATGCCAACAATCAAACCCTTTGAATACAATGCATATAACAATGTCTACATTGACATGGAAGTGCTACAAAAAGCAATGATTCAGTACTATGGCCTCACACTTGAAGAGACAGGTGGAAATGCCGTGTTTGTCTTGAAGCTGGATGAATGTCAAGTGGTTAAAGGTCAAAGACTGGAGCGTGTTAGTTTAACCTTGATGAGCCGAGCACTTAAGAGGAAAGCCTTTAGAGACCCAAGAGTTGGATGCAACTGAAGACAGCAACAATAGGGGTCAAGGGCATAAGCAAGACTACTACGGCATTCAATCAGAGAAGAACATCTGGTGGCAAGCAGCATGGGTCCTCCCAAAAGAGAACCATGATACCTTGAGGTGGTATTTTGAACGGTCTGGCATTCAACATGTCGTCTCTTGTCAGGTCAATGGTCAAAAGCTTGATGTTCCCGGAATAGGTTGCTTTAACGTTGAATGGCACTTAGGTGGCGATCTAAAAACCTTAAAGTGTATGTTGGGTTGTAAAACAGGTGCGAATACTATATTCTCATGTGTTTACTGTTGTCATTCCAAGACAGCAGTAGACTCAAGAGTAAAAGGGAAACAACCTAGCAAAGGCAAAAGTCAAAAACAGGTGGGTGCAAAAAAAGCAATCGTTTTTTATGCTGAACAGAGGAAAGGATCAAAGGTATGGCATAATGGCATATTAAGTTGTGACCAGAGCAAGCCACCTAGTCGTGACCAGGAGGACAATGCTTGGAATCCAATCTTGGAAATTCCACTATGTCAAGTGCATGTGTGCACATTACATGCAAGACTCAGGATTTTGGATAAGCTATTGATGCTCCACATAAACTATGTCTGGAACATGGAGCCCGAAGATCGACGAGAAGAGTCAATACGTGCACTAGAGGGTGTACTTTCCTCTATGGGATTACATGCTGGAGCAGTGGTCTTGACAAAGAACAGAAAATCAAACCCTACACAAGACAACCCTAATAAAATTTGCATGGGTGGATCAAAGGCAAGACACTTGCTATCAAACCACTTGGGTTCTCATAGCCACACTGACTTTGAAATTTGGAAGAAGATATGTGATGTCACAACATATCGAGGAAATGATGCCAGGCTTGGCCTAAAACGTGCACATGTATGGGAGGTGTGTAATAAAATGGTCGATCTTCTAGAGCGACCTCACCTGGATGACCATGGTATTGAGGCACTTAAACAAGCCACTTGTAGATTTATAGAAGAAATGGTCGAGGCATGGGGAGAAACACACATTACTCACTACATGGTAATGTTGTATTTCTTGTGTCCTTGTAGTATGTTCTTCATACTGTTTGTTGACTTTTTGTAATTTTCTATGCAGCATATATTGTATGCACATGGGCCATACTTTCTCGATACATATGGCTCTTTAGCACTTTGCAGCAATCAAGGCATGGAGAAATCACATTACCAAGCAAAGGCCGTGTATTTTAAGGGCACTCGCCATGGTGGTGGCAAAGTCAAGAGTAATGCACTCCATGAAATGTTCAACTGGTTCTATCGCGTTCTGGTTGGCAAAAAAAGGCAGAAAACTCGCGGTAATTTGTCTCTTAGGCGTCAAATAATGAAAACTGTTAATGCAAGAAGAACTGAAGGATACAACAGATCAAATGCTAGGGAGAGACTACGGCAGTGGGTAGCAAGCAAGCGTCGGTGTGGTTCCTCATGGGCTTAAACTCTCTGATTATAATCTTTTTGTGTTTTTAAATTTTCTAAAAGTTTTAAAAAATTATATTTATAGACATATTTAAGTCATTTTTCATTTATAGCCACCACATTTCAATTTCTTCTTTGTGCTCTACTCTCTCTTGCCCTCCCACTATCTCTTGCACTCGTACATACCTAGGCCATGCCAGAAGAACAGGAGCAAGACTTGCGGTTTTTCGATCAACTCGGCCCACTACCTGCTACAGCAAAAAGGACAAGTCTACCTATCGTAACAAAGCAAGAGGCAAAGGAGATGAGAGAAGAAGAGCGCAGGAAGGAGGCCGAAGAAGCGCAACGCAGGAAGGAAGCTGAAGAAGCAAAGCCTAGTAGAGAAGCAAAAGAAGAGCGGCGTCGAAAAGAAGCCGAGGAAGGTCAAGGGCAACCACCGGAGATTGTTATTGAGGCCGACACCCTAGAACAGCTAGAGGTTATCTTACAGAACAGGGAGGTCAAGCTCTTGTCCTATGGCATCACTAAAGATACCATTGACAAAGAGTTTGCTCTTGTGAGGGCAGCTTGGGAGACAGAAATACAAAAGAGACAGCAGCCCAAAGAGGACGCAAGGAGGGCAAGCCAAGCACAGCCACAAGCAGCCACAACATCCAAACGTCCAGTCAAGAAGTGTGGTAAAAGAATGGAGGGCAAGTTTCGGGACCAACAAGAAGAGGAAGAGCGTGCACAAAAGAAAAAGAAGTTCAGGTCTGAACGACCACCGTGGGAGAATCAAAGACCACCACCGCCTCCACCAGTTACAAAGAAGAAGAGAAAATGGAGGCCAGGGACAGTAGCGCTACGAGAGATTAGGAAATATCAGAAAAGCACAGATCTTCTCATCCCCAAGGCACCATTCTCTCGACTGGTGAGAGAAACAATGGAAAAATATTCTGACAGGGTTGATCGCATACAGAGCACAGCTCTTGAAGCTCTTCAAGAAGCTGCTGAAGATATTGTAGTTTCTGTTTTTGAAGACTCAGTGCTGGCTATGGTACATGCCAAGAGAGTTACTTTGAAGCCTGTAGATATGTCCCTAGCCCTACGTCTACGTTTAGAGCGTAGCCTTCTACCTCAATAGGCTAACCCACTTTGTAATTCTCCCTACAAAATTTTGTAATGTTCCCAAATTCCTTTGTAGCATTTTCACACATTAATGAAAGCTTTTTGAGTTGTGTTACATTCTTTGTTGAGTCCATTTTTTTTTGTATGCTCAGTGCCAATGAACATTTCATTTAAAAAATATAAAAGCACTATACACACAGGAAAAAACACACACAAACACACACACACACACACACACACACACACATATATATATATATATATACACACACACAAACATATATACACACATATATATATATACATATACAAATATATATACATATACACACACACATATATATATATATATGTACACACACACACACACATATATATATATATATATATATTTATATATACAAAAAAGGTAGATCTTATAAAGCCACCTAGAGACCCTTATAGAGTGCCTTATGAGCCTCAAGGCCAAAAAAATAAAAAAAATAAAAAAACATGCCATGTGCGCTACGGCGCGTTAATCGCGAGTTTGACCAGGTCAAAATGTCGATTTACGCACCGTAGCACACATGGCATTTTTTTTTTTTTGATATCTTTGGTCTGGTGAGGCTCATAAGACCCTTTAGGTGCCCTAACAGCCCCAAAATCTTATATATTTATATAAGATATTATATATATTTATATATATCTTATAATAGCCTTAAAATCTTATAATATCTTATGTCTTATATGTTGAAATTTGAGCTAAATGATGAGCTATGGTGGATCAAACACTAGAATCAACATAATTAACAAAGTGATTAGTAAGTGATTAAGACGTAATTAGTGAATAATTAGCACATAGATTAATGTAGGCATGGATACTCAAAAACCAGCCAATTCTCATTAGGGCTATGCCTCAATTTATAGTGTTTACATCAAGCATCAAATCCCCTTGATTTCTCCATGATTCACTCCCTGAATATCTCCACCTTTTGCCTGATTCTCTCCACCTCTTCTCTTTTCCCTGAATATCTCCCAGAATATCTCCACACTCCTAAATTCCCTCATGCTACCCATTATTCTCTCCCAGTAGATTCTTCTAACCTTTTCACAGGTTCTTTCACAATTACATCTCCTCTTTTACAGCCTCTATCCAAGAGCTTGTTCCCACACACACCCTTTTCACTTGTATATTTCAACACCTCCCCTCAAGTGAATAATCCTAACACACCTGGACCCTGTATCAAGTTTCCCTCTTACTTGATAGCCCGCGACCAGTGCCTCAAGTCCCTAAACTCCATAGTCCTTGACACTCTCTCTCTCTATGTGTCCAAGGCTACTATAAGTGCCCGTGACCTTGACTAAAGTGCTCACACATACATCTACCACTTGGCCTACATCATCGGTGGCTCAGAGGTGGTTTTACTTTATTGGGGCAGGTTACATTGGGTTGTGGGTTCTCTCTCTCTCTCTCAGAAAAGATGATCCGACTCCACTTCTCTTGGAGCCTCCATGAAGTTTGCCGATGTCGTTCCTTCTTCACTGGGTTTGCTGTAGCAGTCTCTCGCCATGTGTCCTGGCTTTCCACATTTGTGGCAAGTGAAGGTCCTCCCTCCTACTCTGCCTCTTCCTCGTCCTCGTCCTCGAGAGAATCCTCCTCGGGTGAAGAATGCTTTTTCCTCTCCTGCTGTTGAGTCGAGCTCTTTCTTCTCTTTGCCTCTGCTCTCTTGCTCTAGTAGAGCTGCTTCTATCTCATGTATCTTCAGTTCAGGTACATTCTTTAGTGTTGCTACAATGTTTTCATAATCTCCTTTGTCCACACTCTTCAAAAGTACAGCTAATGCTTCATCATCTTCTACCTTTTTGCCAATAGCTGCCAGCTGTTGCTTAATACTTTTATATTTGTTCAAGTGTGTGATTAAGGGTTCACTTTCCTTCATGTCCAATTTGTAGAATTGCATTAATAGATTTATCTTGGAATTTTTTGCTTGTGTACCAAATAGTTTATTGAGTTCATCCCATGCATCTTTTGCCCACTGTATCCCTGTGATATGATGAATGATCTCATCATTTAAACTGAGTGCAATAAGCCCCAATGCTTTTTCATTCCTACTCTTCCACTCATTTTCCCCTCTCTCTGGGCATTCATCTCTCCCTTCAACTAATCCCCACAGATTTTTCCTCATCAGCAAATACATGGTTTTTGTTTGCCATGTATAAAACTGTTCTCCATTAAATTTGGCTATTTCCTGTGCTGAATTCATGGTGATGTGAAGGGGGTCTTACCTCTTGATCCAAATTCAAGATTCAAGGACAGTGTCTACCCTTTTACAACTCAATCTGGTGTTTAATAGATGATTACAACAATTTTATCAGCATAAAATCACCAGAAATTACATTAAATTGAGAGTAACCAATTTGTACGGGATGGTTGGAGTATCAAACCAACTCCGATTTGCAATCTGAAGCTTTAGGGATCTGTATCAGATACCTAATGGTTAATTTGAACCCTCAATTGCACCAAAGTACAGTGATTAGCACTGATTAATCATTGATTAGCAAATTAATGCTCTGGTTTGTGTGTAGAAAACAGAGTATGCGGGGAGCCCAGATCTAGTGCCTTCCACTTCAAATGAGCTCAAATGCTTTCAAAGGAATCAATAGCAATGAGTCTAGTAGAGGATTAAGCCAAGAAACACAAGATTTGACCAAATAATGAAAGCTTAATCTCTGTTTTACCAAGGTCACCTGCAGATTTGATGAAGAGCTTTGATCTCTCTGTAGACTTGATGAAATTGATTTCTGTCTTCACCAGCTTGTAGAGCATGCTTGAAAACCCCCGGGGCTAAGAGGAATTAGCTCAATTTGATTTGATGAGCTCAAGATCTGCAGAATACTCAGAAAAATCAGCGCTGAAGAAAACGGCGATTTCTCCTAAACGCCTTCGCGTTTTGCTGCGCCGTTTGATGTGCTTGTAGCTAGATGTATTAGCTAGCTTGTGCTAAGAGGGCATAGCCTAATGTTGACTGTGCATGGAGAATAGAGTCCTCCACTGGCTGGGGGTGAAGGGGAAGAGTGAAAGCTTACTAAAAAATTGATTTTTTGCTAATTATTTTACTAATCCTAATTAATTCACTAATGGGCTCATAAATCTGGTTGATTCTAGGCATGGCTCTGATACCATGTTGAAATTTGAGCTAAATGATGAGCTATGGTGGATCAAACACTAGAATCAACATAATTAACAAAGTGATTAGCAAGTGATTAAGACGTAATTAGTGAATAATTAGCACATAGATTAATGTAGGCATGGATACTCAAAAACCAGCCAATTCTCATTAGGGCTATGCCTCAATTTATAGTGTTTATATCAAGCATCAAATCCCCTTGATTTCTCCATGATTCACTCCCTGAATATCTCCACCTTTTGCCTGATTCTCTCCACCTCTTCTCTTTTCCCTGAATATCTCCCAGAATATCTCCACACTCCTAAATTCCCTCATGCTACCCATTATTCTCTCCCAGTAGATTCTTCTAACCTTTTCACAGGTTCTTTCACAATTACATCTCCTCTTTTACAGCCTCTATCCAAGAGCTTGTTCCCACACACACCCTTTTCACTTGTATATTTCAACATTATATATATATATATATATATCCTATATATCTTATATATATATATATTATATATATATATATATCTTTCAATAGTCCCAGAATCTTATATATATATATATAGGTACACACACACACACACATATATATATATGTATATATATACATATATGTACATATATACATACATATATGTGAGTGTGTATACATCTATAAATACAATATTTTTTCATACCGCTCTAACCCAATCTCGATTACTTTTTTTAATCATGATCTCATTTAAAATGAATCCTAAACAATATTTTCTATGAACACATGAACAAAATCTTAAAATTGCGAGGCTTGAAATGGTATATCACAAGTACGCCAGGAAAAATCACAACTTACAATGCACAACAAAATTTTTTTATTAAACTTGGAAGAGAAGTTTGCATTACATCTTTTTAATAAGCTCTTGAAAGAGCTCAGGAGAGAGAGTTCTAGAGGCTGGTTTCTGGCCTAAGCTTTGGAATATATCACTCGGCTCATTGATTCCTTGAGCCTGAGAAAGGGCACAATGGCCTAAAACTGAGCCGGGATGGTTGCCCGTAAAGCAATACAAGGCAGCTTCCCTAGCTACCAAAATACATTTATTTATGTTCGAGGCTAAGGGGTTCTCCGATAAGACTGCACTAAGTGCTTTACATTTTAGGAGCTCGGCATAGGCGATCTCTGCATAGTCTAAATGAAAAACCCGCACTATGTCGGCTCTGAGGGCAGGTATGTAGTGCCAAAGAGATGCATCTCGACCCTCTGACTTTGGCCGCGTTCCTCCTACACGCATAGCAAACTTGTCCACTTCAAAAGCAGTCTGTCAACATGTCAATATAGAAGTTAGGAAGCGTGAAATGATACAACTAAAAATAATTTGCTTTACAACTAAGAAGTTAGGACATACCTCAGTTGCATCGTCACTTGCAACTAGTTGCTCATTTGTCAAGTTTATGCTTCCTTGGTCTTGAGCATCGCCAGCAACCAAGGGCATGTGTGGTTCAAAGGCAGCTACGCTCTCATAGAATTGCACATCTTGCTTTATTTCAACGAGCGCTTTGGCCACTACAACTTCCAAGGTACTGCTACCAATATCGTATGCAAGCGCTTTTGTGAGGTTGTCATCTTCAAAAGAGATTTTCACTTTTCCTTTGTCTTGACCCCCAGCATTCACGGCAATAATAGAAAGTGCCTCATCCTCGCGAAACCCGAGTGTCTTGGCAATGTCATCCAAAAACAAAAACTCTTTCCCATCAATAATGATTGGATGCAAAGACATGATAACAAGGTCTGGGACCTCCTCAAGTACTTCATCGCCCTCTAGAACTAGGTCCGGAACCTCCTCGGGGACATTCTCTTGTAGAGCCACCAATGCCATTGAGGCCTCCCATTGTTCTGTAACATTCTCTTCCTCAGCATGGGCCTCTTGGACCTGCTCCATTAGCTTTACTTTGCCCTTTTCTTTTTCCTTGCCACTTTCTTTCGCCACACCCTCTTGTAACAGAAGGACCAAAACCATGTCCCAGCTCAGGAAAGAAGTGCCGATGTTGCCCATTTGTAAATCCAAGAGTAAGTCTTCCTCCTCATTTCTGTAGTCCTTTTCTGTGAGGGATTTTAAAAACCTGGATAGGCAAAATCTAAAATTCTTGTCTTCCCTGAATATGTACTTGATGAGGTCAACTGGAACCCATAGGCCCTCATCACCCTCAAACATGATGGAGTACATGCTGATGTGTTCATCCATATACTGAATGACATCTGTAAAAGCATCCGCGTGTAGATGCATTGTTGCACGCACATCAATTGCTCCCTCAAACATAGGGACGATCTCATCAACCCTATGAAGTAACTCAAGCTTTCCTAGCTGTGCAATAAGTGCGTCAAGTAGAGGTGCCATGACTATGAGTGATTGCAAGAAATAGAGAGTGTGTGATACAGAAAGGTGTGCGAAATTGAGAGCAAGTGTTAGGAGAGAACGATAATTGTCAATTGATGAAAATGAGTAAAGTATCGTTATAAATGGGCGACCTTGTTATAAAATTTTTAAAAACTTTTAAAATTTTTAAGTACCAAAAAATTTTTAAAAAATGGTATGCGAAAGCAAGAACGTATCCTTCCATCGCAAGGTCATTTCCAATTTACTAGTGGCTCAAGCCACAGATGCTTGTGTGACCAACCTTACACTATCACAAAAAAATAAAACTTGCACAAGACCATTGAAAAACCTTAATAAGACAGTGAGGCAAAAAAATTGAAATTGTATTTACTTCAATTCAAGATTACACTGATAACTACACAGCCAGGGAAAGTAATTTCTCTACAAAGAAAAGATCGTTCCTGCCTTTTGCGCACTACTCTACCATTGATTATCAAAGCAAAATCACCACTCAGTGAGAATCGAAGAACTAAGTAGTCACGTAAGTTGGCAAGGGACCAGTCATCATTCACAGTAACATCTTCTACATCCCCACCTTGCATGGATATATGTAGCACACCCTGTTCTGTAGAGGTTGTGTCGGAGTCTAACGCCTCCCATTCTCCATTTGTAAGCTTCCATCGCCTGTAAGGAAACGCAATGGACAACTGTTGCTTGGCAATATGATAGCGCATCACAACCTTCTCAACTATTACTCCGCATCTGATGGTGTCTCCATTGTGTTGAACAACTTTTTTATCCCATGCAGGTGATAAGAAAAAAGTCAGAGCTCTCTCCCCCTTTGCAATCCATAAAGTTGGGGTACGATATGTGTCACTTGTACGGAACAGGTACACAAAGAGGTGCAGAGGTATGAAGCAGGTTATGGTTGCTTTGTGAGATCCATATGTGCACTTCATAGCATTTTGCACCTTGCTTTCGATCTGCAAACAAGCCATGGCCACTGAAGCATTGTCTGGAATTGGCCATTCAATAGATGTGAGAGTTGGCGTAGGTTTTGGAACTAATTTTCCAGTACCATTTGCTGTCGTGGGAACCACATATGTATCCTCATAGAAGAAGATGTTTCGTGCAAGAAGTTGTGCAGCTGGACACCCTCCAAAGATTAAACTACCAAGCTCCACGTGGTATGCTTCAAAGGTTCCTGAAATTGCCTCCATAGGGCTCCCACTCACTGTAGTTTGAGGGAAAAATATCTACGCACAGGAACCCAAGAACAATCAAAGCAGTGCTCAGTATACCATTATTAGCACACAATTGATTTAAAAACAAGAATATAAAGTGATGAAATAACTTACAATTTGCAGGAAATCGTTGACGTTGGTCATGGTCTGCTAGTTTCAGCTCTGTTGCCTTGTAAACATGTTGGACCTTGGCTAGCTTTTTTCCATCACGATCTTGTTTGAGCTCCAATATCCGCCCTTTCCAATGGTGACTTTGTATATCAATGTATCGCTTTGACACCTTGTGGGTTCCTCTTGTACTAGGTTGTATCGTAATCCAATTCCACTTCTCGTACTGTTTGATGTTCCAGTGCCCATCCTCATCTTGACCACTGCTACAAGAGAGAGATTGAATACTGATCGGAGGCCTTCGAGCTCTAGAAGAAGACATCAGATGTATATATTAGAGAGATTATAAACCTTGATGGCAAAGGAAAATAGAATGGTGAGAAAAAAACTTAGACTAGGGAGATGTACAAAAGAGAAGGAGTTGTAGAGCAAGTTCCAAGGGCTTGGCTGTGCTATTACTGCACTTTGAAAGAGGATATTGGAGGGGGTGAGAGGAGACAATGAGTAAGATTATGAGAGCCAAAGCATTTGCAACTCAAGCTTCCATAGCTTGGCTCCACTGTTACACTCTGTAAAAGGAGGTTGGACAAGGTAGAAGGATGAAGTAAGGAAATGTAAGTGAGGATCAAACTTCCATAGCTTCTGAGAGGAGGTTGCAGATCAAGCTTCCATAGCTAAGCTCTGCTGTTACACTCTGTAAAAGGAGGTTGGACAAGGAAGAAGGATGAAGTAAGGAAATGTAAGTGAGGATCAAACTTCCATAGCTTCTGAGAGGAGGTTGCAGATCAAGCTTCCATAGCTAAGCTCTGCTGTTACACTCTGTAAAAGGAGGTTGGACAAGGAAGAAGGATGAAGGAAGGAAATGTAAGTGAGGATCAAACTTCCATAGCTTCTAAGAGGAGGTTGCAGATCAAGCTTCCATAGCTATAGATCTAGGTTTCTGAGTGAAGAGAGAGGTAGATCAAGAGGTAGATAGCTAAAAGAAGTAGTCTAGAGAGTGAAAAACGCCCTGTTATGAGAAAGGGGGAAGAGAGAGTGTTTTGGAGGGAACGTGGGAGAGAGGGATAGTGGAAAGTGAAGGGGAATGTACATTGAATGCATGGGAACTCATTTTTGGGCCTCTATCACTTTAGAGACCTTACTTAATGATGGCTGCAGGCTGCAGCTATCCTTTTCTATAAAAAATAGGGAAAAAATTCATATACGTCTAAAATTTTTGAGTTTTAGTTGATTTTGAAAATTTAAAAAGAGCCTATTTAGCCTATTATTCTAAGTTTGACCACTACCTTCTAGGCTCTTACAAACCATTGGTTTCAGTCCACATGTAATCTCCCTATAGGCAATGGCAAATTAAAGGGCCCAAAAAGACTCCATTGAGTTTCTAATGTTACAACAGGTGCAACAGGAGCTGTATGGACAAGGATATCAACGTGAATGCTCCTTGCTTGTAATGATGAGAGAACAACAGGTCTTTGGAGTTTACCTCAACTCCATCATGGGGTTTGTATGTAGTAAGATTTGGTTTAGAGGTAGCGGTTGAGGCCGAACCCCTAAGATAGCTGCGCGATCAAAAAGACTGGTAGCTGGCTTGACTGGTGAGGCCTAGTTAGGGTTCACATTTCTTGGGACTTGGGATCCTTCCATTGAATCAAAATCTGACGATGTATCACTGGCCCCTAGTGTGCAGGTCCTTGTACAATTCTAAACTGGGTTCCGACTGAAGGTCTTGAGTCTAGTGTAGGCATCTAAATAGGCCTCTAGTACACACCCAGATCGTAGGTGCTATCCAAAGTTTTTCCGAAACACATTTCTAGTGTTTCTTAACCCATCTGGCACAAAAAGAATTATACTTTTTTTGGGTCAGTCAAGCGCTATAGGTGCTGGCTCCCATAGTTAAGGAAGCTCCTTAACTATGTAAAAATGTAAAATCTTGGGGTGTTATTATACAAGTTGCGTCAACACGATAGTTCTGCCACAGTGTCATTAGTGTCTTCCTCGTCTTCCTTTGCACTTTCTTCATTATTCAATAGCACTTCAAGATGAGCGACCATGACTTCTAGATCGTATCTCTATACAATCCTTTCAATATCCACCTCAAACAGCAGATCCAGATTTTCTTTCAAGATTTGCTCTTCTTCGTCGTCTTCTACCCCTTCCAGGTAATTTAGGCCTTCTGCATGCAACGGTCGGTTGGCTAGATTCAGCTTGTATTTTTCTGCAACCGAGATGCAGACCTTCTTTTTCCCCCTCCATATTGTGATCTTGTCTGTATCCCAGTTGTGCTTGATCCTTCCACTTTTGAGACATGGTCTTCCTAACCGAATGGGATATGCACCCACTATCTCAGTTAGTGAGAGCGTGCATCCTGACACTTTGATTTGTTCTCCCCCTGATTATTCCAACTAGTTGGACTAATCAGCCATGCGGATCTCGAATGGAACCCCGACTGCATGTCCGTGATTCCTAGATTTTTGGTCAGGCTGTCTGATATTATATTCACTCCTCCCGATCCTCCATCCAGGATGACCCTTGCCACTATCTCCGCTCTGATCTTTATGGTCACCTTTGGAACGGATGTGTCACGGTCTTGGACTGTTTCCACATTCCTGCATTCTGTTGCTAGATTTTCCATTTCCTATACGCATATCTGCGTTGATCTCTCATTTGGTATTATGGCGTGAAGCAGCTTTTGCTTGTAGTTGGAAACTAGATTTGACATTTGATCCAGTGTGATTTTTAGTTTCATCTTGCTGAGATCCTCCCACAGGTCATATTCCTTAATGGAGTTGCTACTTTTCTCCTTGTCAGTGGGCATACCCTAGCCTCTGTACATTCTTCCTTCTTCCTCCTTTGCTTTCCTTTATTTTCCCGGACATTCCCTTGTCATCTTTCCTATCCGGGCTTCTTTTGGATTCCTTTCCACTTCCTTCCTCAAGACACTTCCGCTACTTTGGGTTGTAATTGGCTCCAGTTGGCACCTCAGCATTTCCTTTTTCTAGTTGCTCTATAACCGCACACTGGCTACTTTCTTACTGTGCAATTTCTTCCCTCTTCTTGACCAGGCTTGTCCTATCCATACCCTCATCAGCATGCTCTCCCAGGGAGAAGGCTTTCATGCATGTCTACACCATCCCTTATGCACTCTACACTAACTTGGTGATTTGCTCATGGACTCTTTGATGTCTACTCACTATTCTGGCTTCTGCTTCTGTTCCATCTTGGGATTCTTACCTGTCAACGTCTTGACAAGACCTTCTGATCTTGTCCACAACCATCACCTCTAGTGGCTTTTCTTGTTCTTTTCTTTCCCCCTGGTCCACTTTTACCATGTTTACAGCTACATCAACTCATGCTGGGTTTACCTCCCTTTGTTGCCTTACCTCTTGCAGTTCACATATGGTCTGTTATTTTGAGGCCCCATTGGCAACTTGGTTGATAGCTGGGACTTGCTCTACTGCTACCTTTACATCACTCTCAGATTCTTGTTCCGAGTGTTGTAAAAACATGTCTCTGTGGTGTGGTTGTACCTTCTGTAGATAGTTCATAGCTATTGCTCCATGATTTTCAATTGGCACTCCTCCTTCGTACGACCCTAATTTTTACACCTTGTGCACCAGACATCCGGGCTGAGTTTGGATCATGCGTGTCCTTTGGCAATCTTGGCTAGGGCGGCCCTTAGTTCTTGAACATCTACTGCCTACTTCCTACCTTTCTTTTTTCAAGTCTTTCGCTCTTCGGCATCCGACTCCTAACTGGACTCTTATTATGATTTCTTCGGAATCCAATTCAGAGGTTTCTTCCTTTTATCCTTCTTTTTCTTCTTGATGTCTTTGCGTGTTTACTTCAAGATCCCCTCAACTCTGGTTGCTCTCGCCACCACTTGTTCTTCGAAGGTAAGGGTATCCAAATTATACGAGGCCATCGTTGTCTGGATCTTTTCCCTTAGTCCTCTCACCATGAACCACTAACTCAGTGTGGCTAAAGCAAGTCTGTTGGGCTGATCCGAAAATTAGCAGTGCTCAAAATTCAGCTACATAATCCTCTATTGGCCTCTTCTTCTGAGAGTTAGCCTGGGCAACTTTTCCAGTACTTCTATTATGGTCTTGTCTTTCCTGAATATTTTTAGGAAGGCTTTCTTCAATTCTTCTAATGTTAGGAAGTGCTGCGGACCATATTGTGCATACCAACTAGGTGGCCTTGCCACCCAAATTTATCGCAAAATACTCTATCTTTTGCGGCAGCAGAGCTCTAGTGGCTAGTATTGTTGTTTTGAAAGCAAAGATGTGGGAATTGGATCCTCCTCGCTCTTGCCCTTGAACTTCAGGTACTTAAGAGACATTCTTCCCACAATTGCTGGTTCTTCTTCTTATTGAGCTTCCTATCTTCTATTTTGAAGCTCCTGGTAATCCCCTTCTTGATTTCTCAGTGGTTCTTGAATCTCTCATTCTAGCTACATGGAATCCCTTATGGGAGTCTTCTTGGATGATGCAGTTGTCCATGTTTTTCAGCTTTGGTTTGTCTACGGGCGGTACCACATTGCTCTGTTTGATGAGCTCCCTTCATTCTCCATGCATTCTCCATTATACTCCTATGACTTTCACGTGAACATTCCTGACACCAGCGTGTGCGTACTTCCTTTCTGGATCTATTTCAAATGGCTTTACTCTACTGACTTACCATGTAGGACTGACCTTAGAACTAGCCTCTATCTTCATGCACCCCTATTATCTATTGTACCAGTTTCCCAGCAGAATCGCCAAAAGTATCATTGTCCGGTCAAGACCTGGAACTTACGTGGTTCCAGACCACCTAGTCGGCTCCAGAAGAGCGACGACTAATGCAACTCTATCTAATGCAATAAGTCAATGCTAGGAAATTGACCTACATGTGTGCCTAAGCTCGGGGAGTTGATCACAACTACAAGAAAGTTAGCTCCAGGGTCTGTTCTGAATCTAAACAGGAGTCCACATACAAACAGGACTACACTTAACACAAGAGTGAATGTAGAATAGACAAAGATACACATAATAAAACAAAAATAAGACAAAGACCATCCCATGTGTGATTCTTGAGTAATAGTTTGAATCATACAGTATAACGCCTTAGCAAGAGCTCTGCTCATGAACTTCTCACTCAACTCTTCTATCTTCCTATTCATTACTATTCCTCTCCTTCGGCCCAAGTAGACTCACATGATTCTCGAACTATCCAAGCAAAAACACACTCTTGCTACAATCTCAACAACATAGACCAAGTCTTATCTATCCTCTAATCCACCCATCCGACTGATCCCCCTTTTCCCCTTTACAACCACATGTGTACTACCCATTCTTTAAGAAACTGTTACAAGTTTGTTACAAAACAAAAAGGCTTGATTTATTGCACACCGGTCAGTCCGAGCGGTGATCTGGGTGGTGGCCAAAGAGGATGATTGGGGCCGCCAACATCTTCTATTCCTTTCTAGACTCCTGAGCTCTAAGAGTAGCTTTCATGGTTCTTTGAATTTGGTCACCATTAGAGTCTTATGATGCATCACTAACATGTCTATGTCTCTTCTTGTTGCGGGATAACCTATCCTCTAGATCCATTCTCAACTTCTTCTCAACTAGAATCTGGTTTTGGAGTGACTAAATTTGCTCTTGAATGGTTGAGGGTAGAGGATTCATGAGGTGAAAGAGAGATGTGGAAAAGTAAAAGGTGCAGATTTTAAATGTAGAAATAAAAATTACTGAAATAATGATAATACTTAGCTCATTTGGTGCGAGGTTGAATAATAAAATATCACCGATGTGCTTGAGAAGTTGGCAAAATATTCGAGGTAGAGATTGAATGTAAAGATAAGTAGCAAAAATAATTTTGTTGATGTTGAATAATCAACAAAAATCTATGATTCCACAAGTCTTCAAAAACTTGAGAATAGTGCCCAAGAAATGCGTCTGACGTAGAAGATAACTAGCATAAGAACTCTCTGACGTCGAAATGATCCAAATAATTATGCATTGATGAAGTCTTGAAAAAGTCTGTTGTTTGCAGAAGAATCCTTCATCAAAATTGTTGTCCACTTGCTGAATTTTGGCTTTTGTAAAGCTCCGTCTCTTTTTCTTTTTCTTCTTTTTTTTTTTGTAGGCTATGAAGGCTTTTAGAGTTTGAATAAATATAAGCTTTTAGCTTATGTAAGGTAAGACACAAGCTTTTTTTAAAAGCTTATAATGGCTATCAGCTTTTTAAAAGCGTATAGCAATAAGCTTTAAAAGCGCATGAAGCTTAATCACTTAAGCTTAAAAGAAAAGCTTCTCCATGACTATATAACCGGTGACAGCACGCCAGTGAGAGAGAGAGAAGACAAATCGTCAGACTTTCGCATAGTTCGTCAGCGACCCCCATCGATGGAGAGAATAGACAAATAAGAAATTTTAATTCTCCTCTTTGAAAGATAAAATTATCCTATTAATTAAGGCTTTATTTCATGATTAATGGCTTGTAAATAATAAAAAGTGATTTTCTTCAAATAGATTTATGGGCAACTCTACATCTTCCACTATGGATTTCTATCATAAGCAAGATTGAGCTTAACCCATCAATTGCTTATTCTATCCATACGGTCGGATCATGGAGAGGCTAAGAATTGGGAAAACCCACTTTTCATGAGAGAGGGTGGTTTTGGTTTCAACAGAGGTGGTTTTTAAAGAAAAGGTGACATTAATCTCTAGTCCTTGATCTTGTTCTCCATCCTATCGCTCAGAAAATTCCCATAAACCTTCCAAGCTTTGTCCAAGAGTCCTTAATCTTTTGTCTTCTTTATCCTTTGAATTTTTATGAGCTTCTCCCTATTCTTCAAGTGCAAGTACCCATAGCTCTGATACCACTGTCTCACGGGAGCTCATGTACTTCTGAAGAATTAATCAAACTCACTTATACATCAAGGATTAAACTATAGACTTGAATCAAATCGACAAGATTAAAGCATAGCATAGAACAAGAAAATAGAGTAAACATCACCATCGACACACTATTGGGTGCAATCTTCCTACTCATGCATGTAGTTCCTCCTTTCACGACATGAGTATTTTGAGAATTGTATTTAAAATATAGCCCAAGGAGCTAATAATAGTTGTGCATACAAAAATAGGGCTTGCTTTTCCACTTTTATGAAAATAACTCAAGAACTCGAGCTTGTTCACACATTAAATGTAAAATTAAACTCTTCTAACATATATACTAGTAATATAGCAACGCCATGCACAAGCGTACATAAATAATATGTACAATAATTTGGTACATGGGTTAAAAAATAACTCATATACGAAATAATAATATTCCGAGATGATATTGACAAGATCCTCCATTACGTAACGCATGCACTACTCATCACCTATCTCACAAATGTAAACACATTATTTGTTCCAATTGATTGCTATCTCCATAATCATTAATTCCAATATAAAACGTTGATAGACACAAACACAACATACACTCACCACTTATTACACTACGATGAATCATTATACACATCATCTAACATGGAATGTATTACCACTTATTACACTACAATGAATCATTATACACATCATCTAACATGGAATGTATTACCACTTATTATACTTCAATTAGAATGACACATCATTTGCATAAACCACTTGTTACGCTTCGATCGTGTGCAGTTGTCTAGCATAGTCCACTTGTTTCACTTCTACCACACATAGTCGTCAAGCATGGCACTACTTGTTACACCTTAACAACATACACCCTTCAAGCATGGTCTCAAGCTATACCAATAATATTAGCAAACTAATATTTAATGCAGGGTCACCCACAAATACCAATTCACTAGCATGGCACGCTAGCGTTCAAGCGTCCCTGTTCAGCTAAAGGGTGGACACATTAACATTTAAAAAGACCAACGCTTACAAAGAAATCATCTATACCATGTCCAAGAGAGGTTCAAGCCCTACAATGCCTTCCACAGTCTACACACTTTGTTTTCCAAGCCAAGTATCTCAAATCCAAGTGGTTGCAGCACATACATCTCCTCCTTGAGAGAAATGCTAACTACACATCTATTTGCAATATATCAGTCCCACTAACCCCATGAGAAGCCAAGGTTAATACTCCAAGACTAGTACTAGACGAATAGTCAATCTAGCTATGAGGATAAATGACTCTTGAAAGTCAAACCCTTTAACCTGTGCAAAACCCTTCACCATGAGCCTTGCCTTTTATTTATCCAATGTACAATTAGACTTATATTTGGCCTTCCAAACCCACTTGTTTTGGTGACGTGCTGGCAAATAAAAAAATGTCCAGTCAGATTCCATGTAGAATAGTCAGATTCCATGCAGAATGGCATTCACCTACAAAGGTGGTGGCCTGACTTTCTACCACTGACCTAGATGTGATAGGGTAGGGTATGTAGGGCGTAGGTTTTTTTAATTAAAAATTATATATATATAACATAAAAAGAAGCATGAGGGATTTTTTATGTTTTGTTTTTGTGTGTGGATTTTTATAAGACTTTTTTTCTTTTTGAGAAAATAAAAAAGAAAAAAAGGAGATTGTTTGTGTGTGTGTGTGTGTGTGTGTGTGTGTGTGTGTGTGTGAAGAAAATAAATAGGAGATTTTAATTTTTAAATTATATTAATAATTTAAAAAAAATAAAAACAAGGAGAGATTTTTGAAAAATGAGAGAAGAGAAGAAAATTATTGGGGGGGGGGAGAGAAGCATGTAGGGGAGAGGATGAGCTTAAGTTCCTTGCAAGAAAACACACACACAAAAGTAGACAAGCAAACAAGAGAGATGGATGACTGAATTTTCTTCTATTCTCTTCTCTTCTTGTGAGACAATGATAAACTAAAGAGATAAGAGTACATACTATAAAGGAAAGTACTCTCTTATTTTAAAATACAATGATTGGTCCACAATGTGAAACTCTAGTACACCAAAGTAGTTGCCACATAACCTATAAACCACTGGCGGCATATCACCCATAATCTCACCAACCATGCTAGCGGTGTAAGTGTGAAAGCTATCACATCATCAATGTCTGTAGCACAAGTTAAGCTTGATATCCCAACACTCCTCCTCGAGCTTCACTCTACACACTCCCACTCCAGGTAAGCTCCTAAACTTGCAAAACTTTTTTATACCTAGTAGTGCCTTTGTGAAGATGTCAACCACCATTTGATCCTCTATGCTAGCATATACCAGCTCCACATCACCTGTTAGAACCTCCTGCCTCATAAATGATAATACATCTCTCAATGTGCTTTATCCTAGTATAACATACTGTGTTACTTACTAGCTATATGTTGCTCATGTTGTCACAATGAATGACAACGGCCCTATCTATGAGCTCACCCAATCACCAAGTAGCTTCTAAAACCAAGCTACCTCACAAGCTATCATAACACCCATGTACTCTAACTCTATGCTTGATAAGATAACTATCAGTTATTTCTTACTGCTCCCAACTCACAGTAAGTACTCCCAAAAGAGGATATAAAGCCACTGGTAGATCTCCTGTCTAAGACAACAGTACCATCCCAATCAACATATGTATACCAGCAAGTACTCCCAAAAGAGGATATAAAGCCACTGGTAGATCTCCTGTCTAAGACAACACTACCATCCCAATCAACATATGTATACCCATGCAGTTGTCTCTCTTTACCAGCCTTATAGAAAAGTCCAAAATCAATGGTGGACTTTCTATATCTAATAATCCACCAAGCCACATTTAAGTGTGGCTTCCTGGCCTAATAATGATCATGTAGATCAAGGTACTACTCACAATGTGCCTGTACATAGTGGGGTCCTCCAAAGGCTCGCCTATAGCTATGGAAAGCTTAGTGTTCTACTCTAATGGCACTGAGGCTTACAGCCTATCATACCATACTTAGACAACATGTTCAAGCCTTACTGTCTCTGTAAGAGCAAAATGCCATAAGGTGATCTCACCACCTTATACCAAAAAAATATCGCAGTTTCAGGATGTGAAGATTCAAATAGAGAATGACACCATAGTAAAGATCAGTGGTGACGTGAAGAGAGATTTGGATGAACAAGATGTGGACACCAAGAATGTTCGTGTGGGGGGAACCTTAGATGGGCATAGTAGCCATTCAAAGAGGTAATTTTAATAAGTGAAAGAAAAACGCATGGAGATATACACCTTTTTGTTGAGAACAACCGTCGTGTAGAGAGGTGTGTGGGGAGACAACAAAAAAGAGAAACGACGATCAAGAACCACCGTATGAGCAACAAAGACCACCTCAACAACAAGAAGCACCACATCAATAGGCACCACAACAAAGCCACAACAAGCACAAAACAAAGCCGCCATAGAGCACGCATCGACAACGCAACCAAGACACAAACCGGCAACAACACCGAGAGATGCAAACGACGCACACAACCGCGAGGAGAGAAACATCTCTCTCTCTCTCTCTCTCTTACACGATGAAAGGAATTAAAGTCTAAAGTTATATAAAAACCCTAATATACAAAGTCTCAAAATACAATATGGGATTATACAAACTACATGTGACAATTTGTGAGGAGTTCTCCCCCTTTTTAAAAAAAAGACCCATGCACACATTGTGATTTCACGCATACACAAGCCCTACTAAAAATTGTATAATTCTATTGATTTTGTATCTCGAGCATTGAGAGGATTCACACCCAAGAATGGCGACATCAACAACACAAACAAATTTAGCAACACATAGCGAAAGAAGATGCTCTTTTCTTTTTCCCTCTTCATTTGAGCCAAAGTATATTTGTGATAAACATTGATAAACAACAATTTTAAAAATTCCATCATCACACATCTTAAATATTTTGCCAAATTCTCGTGATATAATATTTTTGCACACTCGTCAACATCATCATTGTGAATTCAATGCGAAATATTTATACTCAAACTTGATTTGCTTTCAGTGATTGCATGATACATTATAAACATTACAAGAATATTTGTCATATAGCATTTTTGGAAAGGTGTGGGAGTTGAGTTTGATTGCATTGCATACTCCTCGCGGATAGTGAACATAGACGCGCACTCCAAACATAGGTCCTTTTCTTGTCGCGCTTCGCTTTGGGAGTTGAGGAGAGTTGTTAGTTTTAAGTAGCTTTCTTTGCTAGGTATTCTTGGGCTTGGGTATAGCTCCATAGCTTAAGCTCAAGAATATTTTCCTGACAAGGAGTCCCCTGGCTTGGTCCCCGTCCATTTTTGCCTGTCGCCTACACTTTTGACATTGTTGTTTACATGTTGACACGTGAGTAGCCTACTGTAGACCAACTGCTCTTGCCAGCCTGCACTGAGTGTCGACATGGCAGTTGTGCGTACCTATATCTTCTTGGGCCTTGTCCTGACAAGGAGTCCCCTGGCTTGGTCCCCGTCCATTTTTGCCTCTCGCCTACACTTTTGACATTGTTGTTTACATGTTGACACGTGAGTAGCCTACTGTAGACCAACTGCTCTTGCCAGCCTGCACTAAGTGTCGACATGGCAGTTGTGCGTACCTATATCTTCTTGGGCCTTGTGCTATGGCCTCCTCTGTCGTGCACCGTGGGAAGACTGTCTGAGAACCCATAGCACACCACACCCCTTTTCTTGAGATGCTACCGAAAAACTTGGCGCCGAGAATTTCCACTAGCTCTAGTATCACAATGATAAAGGAAGAGATGCGAGGAGCTTGAAAGCGTTACTTGATTACTATGAGAGCCAATAGCCTTTTATATACAACTTATGAAAAGAAAAATTCTAAAAACAACGGAAAGCCCTTTGCTAAAAACACTTTAATGGGAAAAAGCTTAGTCTTAAAGGCCCACACACACTAACATGCTAGAGTGCTCCAATTTTGATACCGTTTAATCCGTTGGCTTTGTCTTGATCTTCTTTTTTTTCTCGAGATAAAGATCCTTCTATAAGTTGACAAAAAACCAACCATGAAGGGCTAAATACAACCACGAATGGCTAGATACAACCCCGCCTCCATGTACAAGGCGGGGGTCAAAAGATCCAAGGTGGAGAAAGATGCACTTCTTCTCAAGAAGGCCGCTCTATGAGAAGAAGGCTATCTCATATAGCGGGGGGGGAGGGGGGGGGGGGGGGGGGGGGGGGGGGGGGGATAACCACACACGTGATTTGAAATGCCAAGTGGGTTCACCAACTCTATCTGTGAGAAAAGGACCAGGCCGCCAAAGCCTCGAGAAAGCCTCCCGCCACTTCTGCATGCCGTCAGAGCCACCTTGCAACTTCTCCCACTCATCGTGGAGGGTATGAATGATGTCAAGCCAAATGCTCCTAATGGACTCCGCAAGCGGAGCGTGGGTACCCTCGATGGCTTCATTGTAGCAAGCTCTCTATATGTGCCAAGCTGCAATGCTACTACAAATCTCCCATCTCTGGCACGAGCCCGGAGTCTAATAAGCAATAGATGCGGCTGCGACTGGTACTGCCGAAATGCAAATGTGAGACCTGGAGGGCTAGTCCCCCCGCCTTCCTCCTCATAAGCCATGGCAACCTCATTCTATGTGGCCCATGCAATAGTGCCCCATGAAATGATACGTCCAGATCATGTCCATCGTGAAGAGACAGAGAATCCGCTGCCAAACATGCTAAGCCTCAAGGCAATCCCAAAGACAATGTCACTGAGACTCTTGAGAGTGGCCGCACATCAAACAAGTTGCTAGTCGATCGCCAATGGGCAACCATGGATGATCTTTCGAGGCGAGAAACTGTCCAAGAGCCTCTCCCAAAATCTGAGAGAAAACACTGTGAAAGGCCGTGTGACTGCCAGTGTATTGTTGCTGCCGGGGTGCCCTCAACCTCGGGCATCTGAATCATGTGCAACCTAGCCACGCAATGTATGGGAAGAAAGGGGTGTCCAGAGTCTCCTCCCAATCAGCAAGATCATGGCGAGTTCACTCCCCCGGGTCCCAATGGAGGCATGCAAGGGGCCGGCTCTCCAAAATCCATATCCGCCAGAGTCTCTCCCTGGCCACCTTGGCCGGCGGGGTGTCTATGTGCCACTCATGTGCTTGAAATCCAATCTCCCTCACCCTCTATAAGGTGCAGCCACAGAAATCATCCAAAGGGGGCTCTGATCTCTCTGATCTGCTCCTGGTGTGGGGACCAATAGAAAAAGTGAGCAAACCACAACCCTTGTCCACGCCATGGACTGCCAAGAGAATATCATGCCTAGTGAACATGCCTAGCCACTGTGGGGGGATCGGATCTAGGATAGGGGCCAGCCACTCCTGGAGAATAGCAAAGTCGATGTCGACATTGAGTCTGTCTCTACCCCAGATCCCAGCCAAGCCTCTCTCCTGAGCCTCTGGGGGAAGTTGTCTGTGTGCAAGCCAATCTCCAAGGGACCTAGCAAGTCCTATGCTCAATGCTCCCATGATACATGAGGTCGGGCCACCAACATATGGCCACTGGATAAATGGATCAAGGGGTTCCAAATCAAGAGCTGCCGAAGACGCTCCTATGAGGCTACCTTATCTAACTGCCTAAGGGCCGGCTTGAGGTGGTCCCCAGCTCGAAGTAGGCTGGCTGCAAATCTGTCCTCAAAAGCTGAGCTAAATCCGCGGACCCGCATCTCTGTGAAGATCCATCTGGTGCTCTGCAGGGCTACGGGCCTTCATCTTGATCTCCTTGATCATCTTGAGCTTGTTATTTCTTCAACACTGATGTCATCAGCTAGCTCTGGGAGGGGTGTTAGGAGTGGATGAGATCTATCTAGTAGTTGTTAAGCTGAGAGATCGGGGGTGTGACACTATCCTCCTGTGTTCCCCTGCCAAACGTACGAGGCTCAAAGGCTATCACTATTCTCGCACCTAGGCACCCAAGGATGTTAGGGAACTGTCAGCCTCTATTACAGTTATTCGATGTCAATCTGGGCATTAACATTAGCCTGGGACTGTTGTCTTGCATAGCATAATGTAGAAGAGGGAAGTAGAAAGATGGTAGAAAACTATGTAGAAAAGGGAAGAAGAAAGATGAATTCTGATCATCTAGGAGAATCAATGTCTAGAATCCGCGGAAGACGTAGCATCCTGCACATACCACTAAAACTTGCAGCAGCCAGGCTAGCCTTTAAAATTATAACGTGTCATTCAAAATGCATTCCTAGAATGCACATGCAAGAAAATTTCACTGATTAAAACCTCAAGCGTTACATACTCAGAAACTTAACAAGCTCTCATGAGTAGACCCACAGTTAACTCATATCGGTTCCTGTAAATGTTCATATGATCTTCTCTCCTTTTGTACTCTTCTAGTGTGTATGATATCTAATGGTTAATGTCAAACACTGTGAAGTTATAATAGTTCTTAGCGGTTTCAAATGTGTGCATGGGCATATGTATGAAACTATATTTTATCGAAGTGGGAAGAAGCATTCCTCATCTTGAAATGCCTGACGAAGAAGGAATGACTTTGCATACATATGCATATGTCTTGAAGAGGATTGACACACACTAACCCACTACAACCAGCCTACCAGGTTTGACCCATGACCAGTCACTCGTACCATCTGCATCAAGCACGAACATTTAGGGTGGTAGCTTGCCATCGGAAGTAAGGAGAACTGTATACAAATGAGGGCGCCTGTCCCTGAACACCCCCCAACTATGTCTTTGTTCTCTGATCTTGTCCAAGTCAAACTTTGCCACTAACACAGCTTCACTTTTGTCATCAGCTGTTGCCACCAATTCTCCCGTCGGCCCTACAATGACACAAGCATATCATGGAATGTGCATCTTCTACTAATAGTTAAGACCTGAAATGTTCATCCATTACATCCTCAGAAACATAATAATTGGTTTTGATACTAGACTTAATATGTCACCTGCAATAAAAGAGCAGCCATAGAAAGTAATTTGACTTGGGCCGTGCTCTGTTTCAATGACTTCTCTGCCAACGCGGTTGGATGCTACCAAGGGTACCTACTCCCCACCCCCCGAAAAAGGAGAGAACTGAAATGTTAAGCTTGCACAAAATGAACATCTCAACAACATAACAACACATCAGAAATAGAATGAAGGAAAAACCCTTGCCTACCACGTTTGCTCCCGCATGACCTTGCATCACTCTCTTCCAGTGCTCACAAGAATCAAGTCCCGAATCCTGTGGTTCTGAGCCAATGGCTGTTGGATAAAGGAGAATCTCTGCCCCCATCAATGCCATGGCCCTAGCAGCTTCTGGGAACCACTGATCCCAACAAATCGCTACACACACATGAAGGAATCTATGAGAATCTAAGATTATCGGTAAAGATGCATTGCATTGAAATTGTTAAAATGAGCAGGAGTTGAACTGCAAATTAAATTACCTACACCAATTTTTGCATATTTGGTCCCAAAAACCTGGCTTGCAAAAAAGGAAACCTTGTAGTAATATCATTGAGAACTGAAGGCTTCTTTTGAGAAACAAACACAGCATCCAAGACTTGTGGTGGGACACTCAAAGAAAGAAGTATTTCACAACAATCAAGAATGTACCTTAAAACCTGTGTCCCCGGGATTAAAATAGAACTTTTCCTGATAGCCTACAACCCAAAACAGCATTGGTTGAAGTGGCACTTCATCTCATTCATTGAAAGGGGACAACTAAAAATTTCCCTACCACTGAAGAGAGTAAGAGCAAGGACACCATTTCAACAATACATGCATACCTGGCCCATCTGGTATGTGGGATTTACGGTACAGCCCAAGGTCTGTCCCATCTGCATCAATTACTACGACAGAATTATAGTGTGCATTGTTTGCTTCTTCAAAAAAGCTCACTGGTATCACCATATCCAACTCTTTCGCCAGCTTCTGCATTCTATCTCAAAAAGAAATTGACCAAAAAAGAAAAAGGTCAGTGTTGGTATCAATCAAAACAAATCCCAACCAAGGATAGAAGAAAATTCTTCAAAAAAGAACAAAGCAATTAGGACCAAAGTTAAACCAGATCCATAAATCCTCGAACCATTTGAAAACACGCCTACTACTACTGCCTCAAAATAACCCCCACAAAAAAAAAAAAAACCAGTAAAACATCCTTACACACTTACCTTGAGATTGTAGGATGTCCATCCCGTGGTTTTGCTCGTGCAAAATAATCTCCCCTTTGAGCTTGACAGAAATAGTAGCCTTCAAATAGCTCCTGAAAACGCACAGCTTTTTGTCAAACTTTCTGCAAGAACATGAGAAACAAATCACCAAAGTCACAGAGTAGATACGATAAGACAAACTCCTTAGCTGTTGGGCTAGGCATGTCGTACAAGGGCTTGATATGAAACTAGTTAGCGCTTGTGGGGGCGACATGACTTGGTCATAGATTGTTATTTTATCAGCACCACAATGGAAGCCTTTAAAAGAGGGCCAGCACCGTTTAGGTCTAACCTTGGCACAATTGTCGCTCTTGTACCTTGAAGGAGCACAAAAATTTGGAACGAGGACTAGGCATGGCACAACACGGTATGATAATTCTAAATAGCAGCAATCATCATGTTTTTTTTTTTCAACTAGCCTTTGGCCCAAGATCCTCCCATAGTTACCAAATTTCATCGTAAGTAGACAACCGCCCATAGGCGCTTATTTATCCACCCATAGGCGATGTTTCCGCAATGGAATGCTGCGCTCAGGTCCCAGCCCTTTGATCAAACAGAACCAAATGCTCAAGATGCTGAAGCCTCCCAAGTTCAATGGGAAGATGGATGGTGAGGCAGTCACCAATTGATAGCCACACTAGAGGCAGCAGGTGGCTCCAATTGGTTACACTGCACATTGTCCGGACAGCTTTGCCTGATTTCAGCAGCTGACGCAAGAGCCGGGCAATGTAAGTGCCACGTGGCAAGTGATGACATGGAAGTGATGACGTGGAAGGTCGGGCAACAGGCCAACACCATATATGCTGGCCCACCAGCAATAGTGATGCATATATTTACGTATATTGGAAAACTGTCATAATCATTTGCATTTGCTCAATGCCAGAGCAGTGCTCTTAGAGCATGGGCTAGTCAAGAAGATCTTCAGCAATGTTGAGTTGTGAGTTGACGTCTTCACTCTCAGCCATCCTTTGTACTTGAATTTCAAGCATATTACTTCTTTCTTGCACATAATACAATGCAGTAGTTTAGGACTCGTGTGTGTCTTGCATGTGTTGTTCCACGGCACTTTTTTCTATCTCTGAAAACCCTAGCACATAGGCACAAGTGTTCTACAACAAGAGCCCCATCATCACCAAGAAGCCTTACTTAGACAACACCCAAGGGATTGCAGCTGGTGTGTGGCACTCAGCACATAAGAGTGGAATTTCAAAAAATTTCCCAAAGGTTTGTATACTTTCATATACATTGAAAATTTTATTCGCTATTTATACCATGAGAGTTGTCACGTGCATCCCGCACTTGGATGCCACGTAGACATTTCTGTACAGAAGGTGCAGGACCTGGGATGGTGAACTGGTCCCATGTGAGCCCAGTCCGGGACGAGTCAGCCAGGGATCCATCTCAGTCGTCCGAGGTCAGGTGTGCATCGTCCTGCACATGAGTCCAAGGTCAGGTGTGCATTGTCCTGCACATGAAGCAGCGCCAGTCCGCGCTGTGAGTCTCCCTCTGGAATGATGTCAGATGTGTTGTGTATCTGGTTTGCAACTGGATGCCAGGCCTCTGTAGGCATGTAGGTTTGCATGTAGAGATGGGGCCAGCCCATAGGGCTACCCCAGTGCGAGGATTTGCATTTGCATTCTTAGTGTGGGCATGGGGGAGGTATAGAACCACCCCCAAGGGGCCAGGAGGGCCCACATTGTGCCCACCAGCCAAGGCATGGGCTGGAGGGGCTGTCGGCCAGCTGTACTGCTGCTGGACAGGCAGCCGACAGGGTCAGAAGCCCTACCCAGCCAGTCGGCCAGGTGTGGGGGGCAGTCCCACACCCATGCGCATGGTGCCCAGCAGCCAGGATGCTGTCCCAGAATATATGCGCAGGCTGGACAGTGTTTATCATAGTGTGAAAACACTTTATTAAAAAAAGAAGAATCTAGTCGTGAGGCTGTCCTGAAGCTGGCCGACTGGAGACAAGAGGGAGTATAAATACCCCCAGCCCATAATCCATGAATCCATCTCAGTTTTCACCAAGTGCTCAAGCCAATCAAGGGCCAGTCAAGCCAAGGAGATTGCCAAGCAAAGGGGTGGACTTCTGAAGGTCAAGGGCAGGATTTTCCAGCCAAGAAAAGGTCAAGTTTTCTGTATTTGTTTTCAGATTTACATCATTCTAATAAAGCAAATACACCATCCGTGGTGGGGGCCCTACAGAGGGTAATTGGGACCCAATACTGTGTCCTCTCCATCTTCCCCTTCTCTCTCTATTTTCTGCACATCTCCTTTCAGTTTGTGCGTTGATTCCGTCTCGAAAAGAGTGCTGATTTCTGAGTTTTGAAGTACCGATCCTTCTCCGAAGCTTCCGCATATTACAGTGGTATCAGAGCCTACTTCAAGGACAAAGATTCAGCAAAGAAAACCAGAAAATTTTTTCGCTCGTGTGGTTGGTTTTCAGACGCGGGTGGACTACCCCTTTCGGAGTGACTCCTGTCCCTCGAAGGACGGTTGGTTTTTAGCCTCCGGAAGCCTCCGGAAGTCTCCCACACAGATAGTGGATGGTCAGATTGCGTTTCGAAAAGGAATTGCATTTTCCTGCTATGGCGAGTTTCGGCGACGAGAGAGAACCAGAACCATGGGACCAGAGTGCACCAGGCAGCCCAGCTAGGGCACCCGGCTTGAGTGTCACAGACATGTTCCAGCAGATGATGCGAGCAATCGCAGACCAGACAACCAAGTTGGATGAGCAGAAGGCGCGGATCTTGGCTCTGGAGGAGCGTTCTCGCTCTCCAGCGTCGCGTTTTCCATCTCCTCCTCCCTCTCCTTCCATATCCCAGATACCAGATCCTCGTCACAGGGACCCTCTCGCTGGGTCACAGCCGCAGCCAAGCTCCTTGCTTGAGATGCAGATGCGTGCATTGGAGATCCGACAACGAGAAGACGACGCCATGCGACGCGTGGAACACGAGCGTTACCTCAGAGCTTTGGACGTCAAATTGACACCGGCGGCGCCCTCGAACCATTTTCCCGAGAAAATGAATTTCAGTAAGTATAATGGTAAACTCGATCCCACAACTCTCTATTCATGGTTGCATCAATTTGAAGCTTACTTTGCCGCAGTTAGGAAAACAGATACTGACAAAGTGATCTTGGCTAGTTGGCACTTGGAAGGTGAGGCCATTCCTTGGTGGACTCAGTGGGCTCATGCCCACACCAGAGCAGGTATGGCAGCTTATGTGTGGGACGAGTTCGTCCGCAACCTTAAGCAGCGGTTTCTACCGCCCCACTACCTTGAGCGACTCGAAGACGAGTTCAGGGGAGCGCGTCAGAATGCGCAACCAGTCCTTCAGTTTGCCAATAAAATTTCGACCTTGTGTCTACAATTAGGCTTATTTGATTCGGACAAGAAAGGGCAGTTTTTGTATGGCCTAGACACGCAAATCCAATGGGAGGTGCGTATGTTTAGGCCAGCCACCTTTGAGGACGCACTCTCGCTTGCGCAGAGTGCAGAAATGAAACACAATGGTGGCAAGCCCAAGACTTCCCAGCCGGCTTCTCCCAAGGCTAACGCCTCGGGGGGCAAAAGCCAGAACCAGACGGAGTCTTCCCCAGGACAGAGCCCGGGAGCCTCTGACTCCAAGAACTCGAACAATGCGTCTAAGCTTACTCCAGACCAGAAAGCGGAGGCAGGCAAGACAGGTGGCAAGTTGAGTGCTGAGGAGCTTTCTCAGTACAGGAAGGAGGGTAGATGTTACTTTTGTCACACAAAAGGACATACTTCTCGGGATTGTCCGAAGAAGCCTCCAAAGGCCGCCGCCGCCTCCACAGCTTCCGTGGTGAGCACAGCTCCCACACAGACCCCAGTGGCTACCCCTAGTTCTTCAACCCCCGGTGCTTCAGTTGGAGCAATTATTAGCCGGGAGCTCGAAGATAAGCAAAAGGGCGCCCATGACCAGGAGTATGAGCGCAACGAATTGCTCAAGTCCTTTGGCTACATAGGTGGCCAGAGAGTCGTTGTCTTGTTTGACAGCGGCAGCACGGAGGATGTGATCACGGAAGAGGCCGCTAGGCGTGCCCGTTTCGAGCTGACTCCGGTGGACAAACAGGTTGAGGGTTTTAGCACAGGTATGACAACGAGCGTCAAGTATGAAGCTCTAGGTGCTAAGTTAGTCATTCAGGGCATAGAGTTTGTGCGTGACTTTATGGTTGCCCCTCTTGTAGGAGCAGACATAATTTTGGGTATCCAGTGGTTTCACAAGTTTCTTCCTGATGTCAAGTGGGACAAGCACACGTTCCAGATTGATCGGAATGTGTCAAACACCCCGGTGACCATTAAGTGTGAGCCAGGTATTCCAAACTTTCAGCTCATAAGCCACTTGCAGGCTAAGCGAGCAGTCAGGAAAGGCACACAGTGTGCGATGATTTACATCCAGACAGCCCAGACGGTGGCCAGTGCTTCCGAGAAGTACTCGGTTCTCCATGAAAAGTTCCAGAAGATTTTTCTTCGGGACAGTCTCCCTCCCCAGCTTCCCCCGTCGAGACCGGAGGATCACAAGATTGACCTCCTCCCAGGCTCGGAACCCCCGAGCAAGTTTCCGTATCGCCTTTCTAAGGCAATGGAATCGGAGTTGGACCGCCAACTCCAAGAATTGTTGCAAGCTGGCTTCATCCGCCCCAGCGTGTCGCCATTTGCAGCACCGATCTTGTTTGTCAAGAAGAAAGATGGGTCTTCTCGGTTGTGTGTCGATTATCGTGCACTCAACAAGCTGACTATCAAGAGCAGATTCCCGATGCCTCGAATTGACTATATTCTCGAGAGGCTGAATGGAGCTAAGGTGTTCTCTAAATTAGATTTAAAGAGTGGGTACCACCAGGTACGGATTGTAGAGGGGGACATCCCCAAAACAGCCTTCCGTACAGAACGGGCCCACTATGAATTTGTGGTCATGCCATTTGGTTTGACGAACGCCCCAGTTACATTTAACCGCATGATGATGCGTATTTTCCAGGAGTTGATTGGAGAGAGTGTGTTCATATTTCTGGACGACATACTCATATTTTCAGCTATAGTTGAGCAGCATGACATTGATGTGGAGAAAGTCCTTAAGTTGCTGGAAAGCAACGAGCTCTATGTCAATGAAAAGAAGTCAGAATTTTATCTGTTCCAGGTACATTACTTGGGATATATAATTAGTGCCGAAGGCATTCGACTTGATCCGGCTAAAGTGGCCGAGATTGTTAACTGGGAAGTACCTCAAACGGCTTATGACATTAGATCATTTGTGGGTATATGCCAGGCATATTCCACCCACATTGACAAGTTTTCTGATCTCTCGGCAGACCTCACCGATCTGCTAAAGGGAGTGAAAACAAGGAGGCAAAAGATTCGAATGACTCCACGAGCGTTGGAGGCATTCCAGAACCTCAAGGTGGCTTTGTCAGAAGCGCCTTGTTTAGCCCTTGCCTCGTGGGACGAACCGTTTCAAGTGATCACCGATGCGAGTAACATCGCAATTGGAGGTGTATTGCAACAGAATGGTCATCCAGTAGCTTACATGTCTCGTAAGTTACTGCCAGCCGAAAAGAACTACTCAGTCTATGATCGTGAACTCCTAGCAGTTATACAGGCCTTGAAACATTGGAAACATTTCCTGTATGGCCGTGACTTCGAGGTTCGCACTGACCATCAAGCATTGCGCTGGATTCAGACGATGCCAAGTGCACAGTGAAGTGATCGACAACACCGCTGGAGTCAGATATTCCAGCAGTTCGGTGGAATGATTGAGTACCTTCCAGGAAAGGCCAATCCAGTGGCCGATGCTCTGAGCAGGAAGGGACAAGTATCTGCGATTCAGACCACTAGACTGGACCTTGTTGGTACAGGACTAGAAGACATGAAGCACAAGTACGCGGATTCCGAGAAATTCGGTACTCAGTGGGAACAGGCATTGGATGCCACAAGACCATGCCATTTTCTGATACGCAATGGTTGGCTTTTCTACAAAGGCCGACTGTGTGTCATGAAATCATTCCGGGCAGCTCTTCTCCATGATGCCCATGACGCCATTACAGGTGGTCATAGGGGCATGAATTCGACTCTGGAGAAATTAGAACGGCAATACTATTGGCCAAAGATGAGGCGTGATGTGTTTACATATGTACAACACTGTGACATTTGTCAAAAGGTGAAAGCTCCTCGTGGAAAGAAGATAGGGTTGTTACAGCCTTTGCCAATTCCTGAGGATCCTTTCCAAGACATTTCCATGGACTTTGTCACAAATCTGCCTCCCAGTCCGAGTAAGCGTAATACACAGTGTTTAACTATTGTTGACAGGTTCAACAAATTTGTTATGCTTATTCCTTGCAGGGCCAATGTGACTGCCGAGGATGTTGCCCAGCTATTTATTCGGCATTGGTACCCGATTGGTGGGATTCCTAGGACCATAGTGTCAGACCGAGATACCAAGTTTACCAGTCATTTTTGGAGGGCATTGTTTGATAATTTTGGTACTAAGTTGAATTTTTCCAGTGCATTCCACCCACAGACTGATGACCAGACAGAGATATACAACCAGTTGGCCTTTGATGTGCTGAAGTGTTATGTCCACGATCAGCAAGGTAAGTGGGAATCGTTTTTGCCTTTAGTTCAAGCTGTTTTGAATGACTCTTTTTCTTCAGCTATTGGCAGGACTCCATATGAGGCAGCGTTTGGAAGGCCTTTCCAGTCGTTGTTAACCACGACTTCGTCTTCAGTACCGGAGGCGAACAGAGTGACGGAGTCTTACCAGGAGATCCTAGAGTCCGTTAAAGACAGGTTGGCTAAAGCGCAAGAGGCCTACACTCGACAGGCCAATAAAGACCGAAGGGACATGAAGTTTTCGGAAGGAGATTGGGTGTATCTAAGGATTATGAAGCAAAGATTGAAGCAGGTGGGCAAGCGATGCCCAAAGTTGTCTTTCAGGAGCTTCGGACCATTCCCCATCCGGAAAAAGATTAATGAGGTGTCTATGCAGTTAAAGCTACCTCCGAGTTGGACTATGCACGATGTATTTCATGTCAATTGACCAAAGCCATATGCAGGTCCACCCCCTTCAGAGGTCAAAGACGAAGCGGAACCAGACATCATTGATGAAGCAGAAGTAATGGTTCCAGAACAGATCCTTCTGCACCGTTTCAAGCATGGCTCAGGCCGAAGACTACGACAGTTTCTCACGAAGTTTCAGGACCGAGGAACTCATGAAGCGGTATGGCTCGACAAAGAATTTTTCGAAGACTATCCGGCATTATTGACGGATTATTTGGAGGCTATGCAGCTTCCGTCAAGTTAAGCAGAAGGGGATGTCACGTGCATCCCGCACTTGGATGCCACGTAGACATTTCTGTACAGAAGGTGCAGGACCTGGGATGGTGAACTGGTCCCATGTGAGCCCAGTCCGGGACGAGTCAGCCAGGGATCCATCTCAGTCGTCCGAGATCAGGTGTGCATCGTCCTGCACATGAGTCCAAGGTCAGGTGTGCATTGTCCTGCACATGAAGCAGTGCCAGTCCGCGCTGTGAGTCTCCCTCTGGAATGATGTCAGATGTGCTGTGTATCTGGTTTGCAACTGGATGCCAGGCCTCTGTAGGCATGTAGGTTTGCATGTAGAGATGGGGCCAGTCCATAGGGCTACCCCAGTGCGAGGATTTGCATTTGCATTCTTAGTGTGGGCATGGGGGAGGTATAGAACCACCCCCAAGGGGCCAGGAGGGCCCACATTGTGCCCACCAGCCAAGGCATGGACTGGAGGGGCTGTCGGCCAGCTGTACTGCTGCTGGACAGGCAGCCGACAGGGTCAGAAGCCCTACCCAGCCAGTCGGCCAGGTGTGGGGGGCAGTCCCACACCCATGCGCATGGTGCCCAGCAGCCAGGATGCTGTCCCAGAATATATGCGCAGGCTGGACAGTGTTTATCATAGTGTGAAAACACTTTATTAAAAAAAGAAGAATCTAGTCGTGAGGCTGTCCTGAAGCTGGCCGACTGGAGACAAGAGGGAGTATAAATACCCCCAGCCCATAATCCATGAATCCATCTCAGTTTTCACCAAGTGCTCAAGCCAATCAAGGGCCAGTCAAGCCAAGGAGATTGCCAAGCAAAGGGGTGGACTTCTGAAGGTCAAGGACAGGATTTTCCAGCCAAGAAAAGGTCAAGTTTTCTGTATTTGTTTTCAGATTTACATCATTCTAATAAAGCAAATACACCATCCGTGGTGGGGGCCCTACAGAGGGTAATTGGGACCCAATACTGTGTCCTCTCCATCTCCCCCTTCTCTCTCTATTTTCTGCACATCTCCTTTCAGTTTGTGCGTTGATTCCGTCTCGAAAAGAGTGCTGGTTTCTGAGTTTTGAAGTACCGATCCTTCTCCGAAGCTTCCGCATATTACAAGAGTAGGCTCTTATTTTTTACCCTGCAACTTGGTAAGACATGTTGACAACCCTGACTCAAAACATTGGTAGACACTCTAAGCTTAACCAAGGGTGAGGCGTGTATTCAAAGCCCTGCTTGAGATGACTGTTCTGAGCTTAGGGTGCATGGCAGGATGCAACTGGAAGCTTGAAGGACAGATGTTTGGCATGGGGCCAGTTTTCCTGTGGATATGGGAGGACAAATTCTTCAACACATACAACTGTCTACTACTACTTATAGCCAGCTACTATGATCTAGGGCTATTGCTCCAGCTTTGCACTAGGAGCTCTTGATCTTGGATGCTAGGGCTAGTAAGAAACCTACACAGGTTTCAATTCTACTCTTTATATTTCATTTGAACTGAGTGCATGAAGAGCAGGTCACTGGGCATCACTTGTCCACCTCTTTCTGCTGAAAAAGCCACACCTCAACTTCTATTGGTGGAGTTCTCCAGTAAGGGCAACCTGCGGAAAACTGCCCTCTTCTTGTCCATTTCCTTACTCTTTCACATGTTTAATGTTTGTGTATACTCTTAAGAAATTGCATTTTTGTGGCTATTAGCTGCACTTGCCTGGATTAACACTATTTGCGCGCCCTTAGCATGAGCTTTCCGCACCAACCTACACCAACAAGAAGGAGATTAGGAATTGGAACAGTAAAAGAAACACTATAATTTACCATTGAAAGATGTTGGATTTTGCTGTGAATGAAGAAAAATAAATAAAAAACAGAATTTTAGCTCTGAACATTTTGAAATAAAGGGGTACCTTTCCGCATGTTGGACGTTGGTTTCAACATCGTCGGTGCAGGCGAACTGCAGGGAGGCCACGCACACCACGCGCTCCGCCCCCCCCATTCACCTCTTCACAAAATATACACAAGAAAAGCCTGCTTCTGCTTCCTTCCAGCAACGAGAGCTTGCGCGCACACAGACACTGACGGACGCCCGCCCTGCACAGAGTTGTTTTTCTTGAAATATATTATTATCAATTATATTTGAGCCCACCATAATAAAGTTTTGGATTCCTGAGACCAGAATCTCAAAGGCGTCTTGGTTTTTGTGGTCGCCCAAGACACCTTTCAATCTCACATCATTTTTTATATTTAATATAATAACTTTGTTTGAGCAGAACATCCCTCTCTCCCCATGATCCACTGGAGTTCAAGTCCCATCTTTGCTCGTATATGCCCTTGTGTTGCATTCTACCGACGTTAATACCTCTCTCTCTCTCTCTCTCTCTCTCTCTCTCTCTCTCTCTCCACATGGGCCAAGGAGGCCATGTATCACAAGGACAAGCTTTTGTTCCATGGGATTGTTGACGTGAATATGTAGATCTTAAGTTAACATGCCACATGTGATTATGTAAATCTTAAGCTAACATTCCACCTAGCACATAGACACATCATACACACCATGCACATACGAAGCACATCTAGATCTTTAAGTTAGCATGCCACATCGCACATCTAAACATATAATACACACCATGCACATACCAACATGGATATACTATACATATCATGAAGCATGGCTCCATCAGTCATGTTCATGCAATTATTCTTTGTTAACAGCTTATTGTTACTTGTGATCTTTTTAGTTTATGAGCTTTGTAATTCTAGCTTCCACATATTTCCTATTTCTTTTTTAGAGTTCCTCTTATAACTGTTTAAATTTATAGGGTCGGGTGGGTGTAAGAAGACCATTCCTTGCATGCAAGTACATGGAGATGGGGTTCTATTTAAAATTATAGGGTCAGGTGGATGTCAGAAGACCATTCCTTGCATGTAACTATATATGGGGTTGCATTAATACCAAAACATGTTCATGCCTAAATCCATGTTATTAGAGATATATGTAGTGTTGATACTCTCAAGGGTGTAAACATATGTTTGAGTTGTATTATATAACCTTCCATAAGATACAAAACTTAATCATTTTTCTAATGCAATGCACACTTTTCAAATGTTTTTGATTCTACATTACATTTTCTTTTTTATATTGATATATATGCCACCTCCAATTTTAATACAATGAAATAAACTTCATTTTGAATGGTAATTTTGCTTTTCATGTGACCTAAAGTACTTCAAACATTTTCATGTGACCTAAAGTACTTCAAACATTTTTTCTTAAAGTACTTGAAACAACAATTTATTTATTATATATGGACCAAGTTGCATTAGTAAATATATACAAATTCTATGAGGAAAACTTTATGATTAAAAAAAGAAAGGAATGACAAGCATTTGTAATAAAATTCTCCATGATAAGCAGGTGTAGAATAAGATAACCTTTATGTCCACATTGATTAACTTTGGGGGATTTGTAGGACGCCCATTGATTAATTTTGGGGGATTTGTAGGACACCCATGCTTGACAATCAATATGTAGGACACCCATGCTTAATTTTCCAAGATAAGCACATGTAGAATAAGATAGCCTCTATGTCCGCATCTATTGACTTTGGGATACCCACGCTTGACAATCTGGCAAAACAAACTAACCTATGTTACTTTTTGTATAGTCTTTTAATACTTTTAGATAAATACTCACTTGCACTCTCTTTGTTTAAACTTTATAATTTGCAACTCTTTGGAATGTTTGATTCCTAGAGAGAGAGAGAGAGAGAGAGAGAGAGAGAGAGAGAGAGAGAGATCTTTTAATACTTTTAGATAAACACTCACTTCCACTCTCTTTGTTTAAACTTTATAGTTTGATACTCTTTGGAATGTTTGATTCCTAGAGAGAGAGAGAGAGAGAGAGAGAGAGAGAGAGAGAGAGAGAGAGAGAGAGATCTATAAATATACAAACTCTTTGAGACCCCTTGATCGATTGTAATAATTATTTTCTAAGCAATTCCCTTTCACACTAAACTACTTTAGGCACTTCTCTTTCATGCTGAATTACTTTTTGAGTAATTCTATTTGTTTATGTCTACTCCTCATGGGCTCTATTATAGGGCGTAATAACAATTTTGGCAATGATGAAGATGGTATGGTATTTCTTCTTTGTAAGAGATGGAAGAAGTCCAAGATTAAGAGCACAAAGGTGTGAGGAAGAGGAGAGACAAGCTAGGCAACCATTAGTGGTTGGTAGATGCTAGCAGTTATAATAATTAATACACTCATTGCTTAACACTTCCACATGCTCAACCTCTTGGAAATGGAAAATATTGCACACACCAATAGGTGTCTTTTGCAATTCTGTGTATGTATTGTGTTTGCATTATTGTGTCATAGTGTGTTTATCTTGTTTTTGTAGGATGTTTTGTCTTGCAAGATACAATTGGATAAAACCATGATGTTTTTAAATAACAATGAAGTATAACATAAATCAAAGCTTTAAGTATTTTCAAGCTTGTATTGGTTGTAATTGGTCTTTCATTGCTATTTTAGGTATCGATATGAGAGAGAGGGAGGACATGAAAGTCTTGAGCCAAAAGTCAAGCAAAAGAAACAAAAAGAAGTCCTATTAATCATCTATTAGAGCTATAATGCCAAGCATCATATACATCCATTCCAAAAGTGAGGTTTTATTTTTGGGCTTTGGTTTGGATTTGCAAAACTCTAAGAGGGACTCTACGCTTTCCGATACCGTCTCTATGAGTTGCTCAAACTTTAATACATTCATTTCAAAAGTGAGGTTTTATTTTTGGGCTTTGGTTCGAATTTGCAAAATTCTAAGAGGGACTCTACCCTTTCTGATGCTATCTCTACGAGTTGCTCAAACTTTGGCTAATTCTGTATTCTTCTTCTTTAGTTACAATAGAGTTAGTTCTTATGCGATCCTTATCTTTGCACCTTTAAGCTTGTTCGACTATTGAAGGTGAAAACTGCATGATTACCTTGTCGTGAAACTTTGGCATATGCTAACTCCCACTTGAACATTGGCATGGGCTCTAACTCGTTGGTCATTTAAATATCCCTTTTCATCTCCATCTTTACACCATCATCCTTTAGGTAAACTACCTATGTGCCTTAGTTTATCTTCCTCAATTAAGCTATGATTTTAGACTTGATTTGGTCTCGCAAATCATCCTAGATCACTGTGTTCATGTTTATAACTATTTATATTTTTTTTGGGGGGGGGAGGGGGGAGAGAGAGAGAGAGAGAGAGAGAGAGAGAGAGAGAGAGAGAGAGACGATGATGGTATTGACATCCGTAAAGGTCAAGTATGGCCTGTGGAAGAGAGAGAGAGAGATGATGATGGGAACATGCGATTTTTTGACAGTGACTAAACTCAGACTAGCAAGGTTAGTCACTTACATTATACTTTAATCTATTGAGATAGTGGCTAATCCTAGACCAGCAGGGTTAGCTCACATTATGATGTAGTTAGTTGATGTTTAAATTTTATGAGTTATGTCTTTATTGAGGATCGTTGCATTTTAGTTGATGTTCATGGTTTATGGATTTTTTTCGTTGCACTTTGGCTGTCATGTTTACCCATCATTAAAATTTCCTTTACGGGTGCACCCTTTCATAAAAAATCAACCCCTTCACCCCTAGTTGCCTCCCCTATAGGACGTGCGAGTCTTGGATGCTCAACATCACACCTAGGTGCAATGATGACTCAGACGTTCAACATCACACCTAGGTGCAATGATGACTCAGACGTTCAACATCACACCTAGGTGCTAATGATAGCTCATCAACAACAGACCAGCTCTAGTAGGGAGGAAGTCATAGTCGTCACCAACCAAACCAACACCAACATTACCACCCATTAGTGTGACATTGAATGTGGAGCTCTAATAGTAAGCTATTAATAGACAATTGCATAAACATATTGTGAAGTGTAGAAGAGAATATATAAGTAGGCAAGGTGTTTCAGGAAGGATTGGAAGTTGGGGAAGTCTTTCATTGATTATGTTCCATGTCCACATATACCACAATAATGGGCATGAAAATATAAATATACTAAACTTGTTGTGAACACAAGTTAAGATGATTTGGTCACCTTTTGATCATAGGAAAAGTGATACAAGAACTCTACCAGAAGTCACCTCACAAAGTGACCTTTCACTTACATTTTTAATACCCTCTCATAAGTCCAAATTGAATAGATATTACATTAAGTATTAGTTCAAGTTCTTTTAAATTTTCTAGGAGTAATGACTAAATAAGAATACATGCAACATTAACTTATGTCCTACAATGAATAAGATCAATCTTTTCTAAACTTATATCCTACAGTGAATAAGATCAATCTTTTATATACTTATGTCCTACAATTGAGCACACTTTTATATACTTATGTCCTATAATGAATAAGATCAATCTTTTCTCTGATAAATTGAACACATTTTTTTATATACTTAGTCCTGACATAATGAGATATCAAGCTCAACTAGTGCAGATATAGATGACACCTCCACACTTATGCCACTCTGGTGACACCTCCACACTTATGCCACTGGTGACACCTCCACTATCACCTCCACACTTAGTCTTGACATAATGAGATATCAGGCTCAACTAGTGCAGATAGCATGGGTTGGTGAGATTATGTTTAATATGTCACTAGCTATATGGATCTTGTATGTTTTATTAGTAGAGTACTTTCCCTTATAGTATGTGCTCCTACCTTTATGTTATGGTTATAGAGAAGTAAGAAGAAACAAAAAAAATCAACCTTGCAAGGAGCTCAAGCTCACCCTCTCCATTGCATTCATCTCATGGTATCAGTGTGTTGATTCACGTAATAAGATTAAGAGGCAAGCAAAGGAAGTGTACACAGGTAAGGGTAACTCTATCTCTTTCACTTTGATTCAAAAGAAAATCTCAAGGAGTAGTAGCTAGTCAAGGATAGCAGTGTTGGTGGGTGAATAGCCCCATAGTTCACCGCCAAACAGATGTGTAGTGGCCTCACCTTTAATGGATGAATGCATCATGAGCCAACGGCCTTTCATTGTAATAAACGTTTGCAATAGGTAGTACTCAACTGAGCAGAGAGGGACAAAAAGATAGTTCAAGGATAGAAGAGAGGGCTTGTTATTGCCGTTCATGTGAGATAGAAGTGAGACTGACATTATGCAGTTGGCAGGAATTAGAGAGAGAGTAATGCGTTGTGGGGGCAGTGGGCATCTTACTAGTTTGCTAATGAAATGAGTCTTGTAAGGAATGGACTGTGGTCTTTACTAAACGTATTCAAACTATCTGCACATTGAGCTCTATATATGTAATACCCTGAGTAATGCGTTGTGGGAGCAATGGGCATGTTACTAGTTTGCTAATGAAATGAGTCTTGTAAGGAATGGACTGTGGTCTTTACTAAACGTATTCAAACTATCTGCACATTGAGCTCTATATATGTAATACCCTGAGTATAACCATATACATCTTGTGGATTGGATTTTAATATTGTGAGCTTCAATTATGCATTGTTGTGGGCATGTAGATGAGCACTGTAGTTCACATATCCAAGTCTTCCTTACACTATGAATAGTAGTAGTTACTCTTGACTCGTATTCGAACTCATTCCAGATAGTCCTCTGACTCATTTAGACAAACCTCTAGAATGTATCTAGTTTATGCATTCTGGCACATTTTGCCCACTTATGGCATTGAGCACAAATGGATAGCTTAGCTAGATGATTCCGGCTAGGTGGTCTGGAATCACTACAGTGTTAGGTCTTGACCGAACATTAACACTTTTGGTGGTGATTTTTGACGATCATGTTGGGGATATCTAACTCATGGGAACTCACTAGCTGGGGATATATAACATGTGGGAAAGCTGATTGCTAGGAATCTAGGAAGATCTGTGAATTTAGAAGTGCCAGGAGAAACCTACATAGGAAAGGCAGAGCTGAGTGGAGTGGTCTAATCATGTCTTGGGAGTAGTAAAACTAGAGTAGGAAAGGCAGAGCTGAGTGGAGTGTTCTAATCATGTCTTGGGAGTAGTAAAACTAGAGTAAGAATACCTTAGCAAGATGAAGCTCAATATCACTCTAGATCTATTCTTGAACTTGGTGCTGCCTAACAACATCTGAAATTTGCTCCAAAAAATAGTGCCCAACAGGAGAAGCTAATGGAACTTACAAGGTTTGACGCTAAAGCCTCAGATATAGACATTAGGAGTTTGGAGAAGGTACATGATTGCAACACAATAGTTCTTAAAGTGACAAAATATAAGAAGATAATTGGTGTCCCAAGTAATCTTGGATGGAGGATCTAGTGTTAACATATTATCGGGTAGCCTAGAAAAGAAGTTAGGAGTCACAACAATGCAACCAATCCCATGCCAAATCAGGATGGCATACCAAAGGAGAGTCCAAGCAGTTGGCATTGTTCGAGGATAAGAGATTGAGATATTGGGATGTACATTCCTTGTGGACCGTCCTAAAGATGATAGAATATATCAAGAGCCTATCACATGATGTTGGAAGGTCATGGCTCAAAGTGGATGTGAAATGGATTATCATGTTGTATGATCCGAAAATCCTGACAGTACAACCAAAAAACTACCAAGAAGAAATAAAAGAAGAAGAACCAAAAACACTAGAGGATGGCAAGAGGAGCCATTAGATTAGAACAACAATTATTGTATTCAAACAATGGGGGATGTAAAGGGGGAAAGTGCACACTGTTAGGATGCAGTGACAGAGATCAATCTGGGTGGTGTGATCAGGAGCCTTGCATGGTCAAATTCAGTGCCAAATTAACAAAGTCTGAAAAAAGAACTTCAAAAATTGTTAACTTCATCTCACTTTCTTAACACGGTATAAGAGCAAGGTTTAGATAAGCGTATATTGGGTATTTTTATTTTTAGAATGTTGATTTATCATGGTTAGTGTATAGATAAAAATTTATGGCACACTCATTATTTTGTGGAGGCTACATCATTTGGAATGCTGAGAACAAGGGGGAGCTACTGCCATCAACAATTTCACGGAGTTGCTGGCTGAAAATAGTATTTTCTAGTATGGTTCAAGTTCAATGTTATATTGTTTGGTTGCAGTTTATGTTAAGATGCCCATGGATTTGGGCAAGTTGGAGGGTGCTTCAATAGGAAGCACTATGTTGCTGCAAATTATTGGTTGTTGTTTTTGATGCTAATGAAGGGGCGAGCATATGGTGAATACTTCATGGAAGAAAGCACAAAGGAGTGCATAAATCGGTGCACAAATGAAAGCTTAGACAGCACACGCTTATGAAAAGATAGTGTACTCTCTCTAATAACAAGCAGCAATGGTATAGGCGATAGTGTCCGTAAGAGCCTTGGTAGAAAGGCAAAGGAAGTGTTTGGATGCCTCAATTGGGGGGCAATCTTGCAGCATGGATTAAAAGCTCTAATGCAACCAACAACCATGGAAAAGCTTATGGAAGCTTTGAAAAGCCTCAATAGATAGATGAAGATTTATAGCAAAGATAAGTCTAGAGAAAGCCTTGAGAGGCTCAAGGGAAGAGCCACCGTGTGGCTCATTACATGAGGAAGCTTGAGTCCAAGAGAAGAGCTTGCAGGGCAAATCAAGAGCAGGCATTCTGGGCAAAAAGGAAAGAAACAAGATCTGATTCTAGTAGAATGAATCAAACCATAAAGTTGCAAAGCGACTTCAATAGCAGAATTGCGAACAAAGCAATGGGCCGGTGGTGATCGAAAGAGCCACAGTGGGTGTTTATTTAGAGAAAATATATAGGCATTGAATTCAGGGAAGGGAGCAATGAGCATAAGCACAAGAGCACACAAGCGTGGACATGATTGATCAGGCTTAGCACGCCAAGGGGACCAAGGCGCCCACTGGAAAGTTTGCCAACCTGTAGGAGGCACTGTGGTGAGCAGCACCAGAGGTAATTAGCCCATGGTTTTAGAGAAGGAAATTATCTCATAGTCCATAGAAACCTCACGTCGGTGTGTTGAAATGACCTAGGAAAGGCGACACTATCATACAGTCGCACAGAGAACGAACAGATGATCCAGAGAGATCATAGAGTGCAGCATCAAATTCGAACGTTGTTCAGAGAAGGCAGTAGCGCAGTTGTAAGGCGGTGACCTCTAGTGCACAATACCAAGAAACATGGGAAGAGCAGATAATTTGCCTTTAAAAAAAAAGAAGAAGAACCGGTATCACAGAAAGTGTGGTTCCTCTCTCACCCACACCTTATGGGTTTGACTACTCCCAAAATGGCTTCTGTAGTTCTCCTCATTTCATGGGCTATATGAGTTTTGGCCCTTGTTTCAGTTGATTCTACTATTGGCTCGGGAGCCATTGTGTCCATGTGCCTAGGTTCAACTCTGGGCAATATCCGAGCATACGATGGTCTCGCATAGCCATAGGCTGGTGCCACAAAAGATGCTTCTCTTAGTTGCTCAGAAGGTACAAATCCTAAATGCATCATTGGGTATCCATATACCGGTTCAACTAGGTTTACAAACCTGGTTCTTTCTTGGATTGGTACTACTAGTTCAACTAGGTTTACTAACTTGGTTCTTTCTAAAGGTGTAGTTTCTTGCCTAAGAGTTCTCATACTAGCAGAAGCTAGATGTTCCTCCCTAGAAGCCTGACTTTGGCTTTGGGTGGTTTCCCTAGCGGAATAGAATGAAAATTCTCCTCTCGCACGCCCACAAAGATTACTGGTCTTCAAGCAATTTCCTCAAGAGAAGTCCTCACTTCTCCTGGCCATGAAGTTCTATGCTCTCGGTCTACATTGGATGGAGAGACTCTCCCTACCTGGATCTTTTTGTACTCATTTCTTCAGCTACTCTTGAGATGTGTTACCATCCTCATCTTTATACATAGTTTGGTCACTAGTTGGATGATAACACCAATTGACTAAGAGTACATCAAGAAACTTATGGTTTCCCTCCACATCCCACTATATAATGGGTGATGATAAAAAGGTTTCCATGGGCATCCTCATATAGGCCTATATTGCCTTAATTGGCTTGTACTCTCCTTAGATGTAATATATCTATTACATCTAGAGGTTGATCCTCAAACAAGCTCCATGCGAGCTCTATGAGGTCCTTTTGCTGTGCCCCACTTGGAACACCAAACAATCTGATACAGGAGGAGTTTTGTGTGGGGATAATATACATGTTTCCTTTTGTATCTACTTAGAATTCATGTCCATCATGTGAAGGGATGATAACTTTTGGGTTATCCAAGGTCTCTAGCTCATGACCGAGCACCTAGCAATGACGGAAGTGACCATCCAAGAGCACCCCATTATCCAAGGTCTCTAGCTCATGACCTGGCACACTTGGTGATGCCAGAAGTGACCATCCAAGAGCTCCCCATTATGGTCAATGTAGACTAGGGCTTTTGTAGTCTTGTGATAACCGTAGTGTTGTAGCACATATGCTTCACTAGCTAATTGAGTTTGGCTCGCTCCCTTGCATTCTCACTAAATAGCTCGTCTCTCCCCAGTTTTGTGAGCAACATGAGCCCTTTTAGCCCTTCTTCATGATTCATCATAATGAATACCTGATGCTCACTAGACTCCATTCCAACTAATAGAAGCTCTTCTGGGTTTATAACCTCAATTATGATCTACTCTCTTTCGTTGGTTTGCTTTCAAGATGATTGAGTGTAGCGCAATCAGGAGGTCAACTCTACACATGGTCCAATACCACTTCCTAAATTTGATGCTTTGATATGTGAACTAGTTATGCTTTATCTTAGCTTGACACTATAAGGTCTCCCTAATAATATAGGATAAGATCCAAAGATTCTTCCATTGTCTTTTTTAAAGCAAAATAAAAAAGCTATATTAAGATGATTGTATACGCTATCCACACAACCCATTATTATGTATAGTTCATTGAGCATAATTATGCTAGATAAGAAAGGAAAACATACATGACTATCAAAAAGATAATAGCTAAAACATCCACCAAAATGATAAGGAGACTAACTGCTTGCAATTAAAGAAACATAACTAGAAAAATGAAACATAAATTAGCTAAATTATAATTGCAATTCAAGGAAAATATTCAGAAAATGGAACTTGTAATTTACATATTAAATCGTCAAATAGACCAACTGTGTTAAAAAGAAATGGTGTGAGCTTAGCTATTGAATGAATCAAGTAATGCACAAGATCATCACATAAACAATCTCACACCATTAAAGCAACACATGCCACCACTTAGATGTTAATCAAGTGTAACTAATGAGCAATGGAGTATACTCAAGGTCACCACAAACACATCACATAGATAAATACCAATGAAGAGAGAAAAGAGAGAGTATTTCCATAAAGGACCACTTAGTATATTGATCACTAATAAGCAAGTACACAAAGCATGGGCACTATAATCTCCACTTAGATATCAATAGCTCTCTAATGTGTGAGTAGTAACCCCTGAATTTATAGGCCCATGAGAGGGAGGTGCCTAAAGCCCTTGATTCTCTCCACCTCCCTATGATTTCTCACCTAACTCACCTAAAAGGTGATGCCTCAATCAAAGGGAGATAACTACTAGACCTACACCTAGTTACTCTAATAATTGAGCCTTCTAATCTTTGATTGAGGCATCACCTAAAAGGTGATGCCTCAATCAAAGGGAGATAACTACTAGACCTACACTTAGTTACTCTAATAGTTGAGCCTTCTAACCTTAGAACAAACCATTCTAAGGTATCACTAAGGAAACACACTAAGAATGGATGCTAAATCACATATTTCTAACACCCTCCCTTGATCAAGCATCCATACCATGCAGGGTGTGCTTGGATCAACTCTAGTACTAAGATAACAAATTTTCCCCATTTTCTATAAGATATCATACAAACTGCTAGAACAATGAGTTGGAGAAGTTTGCCTCCTCCTTCTCTGGTTGCTTGGCTTTGTCCTTCTCTTTCTCTTCTTCATCCTTCTTCTTCTTGTAGCAATCCTTAATGAGGATGTGGCCCTTCTTTTTGCAATAGTAGCATGTTCGAGGAGCCTTCTTCATCCTTCTTCCTCTTGTAGCAATCCTTAATGAGGACATGGCCCTTCTTTTTGCAATAGTAGCATGTTCAAGGAGCCTTGGTCTTCTTTTCTTTGACTATAGTAGTTGAGTAGGCATGCTCCATTGGAACTAAAGGAGCTGAAGCTTTAGAAGCCTCCATGTGAGTTTCCTCTAGAATGAGGGCAGAAGTTACTAAGGTTAATGTATGATTGTTTTGATTGGCTATGACAAAGAAACACTGCTCAAAGCAAGGAGGCATGCTGGAAAGCAACACATAGATGGCCTCCTTCTCATCAATAGTCACACCTGCACCACTAAGTTAGTCAATCATATAACGGCGGATATCATTTACATGAGTAGCAATATTGGTTTTATCATCCTTTTCCATCCTATAAATCTTCTTCCTTTTAAGAAGAATCTAGCAGCTGCATTTGTTTGCCCAAAGATAAAGTTGAGCCGAAGCCATGCTTCATTTGAAGTCTTTGCAGAACTGACTTGATGAATTTGGCTATCACCAAGCCCACAAATGATGAGGTAAAATGCCTTTGAGTCTAAAGTGGTCCTCTTAGAGATAAGATCTGGATCTCAACTTGGTCTTTTCTCAATTCCATTTACCACTCCCCACGTGTCTTTCTCAATCAGACACATTTGCATTTTGATGCACCAAGTGTGGTACTTGGAGCCATCAAATTTGTCGGTTTTGTCAAAAATTTTCCCCACCATGGTTGCCATGGTACTTAACCTAGCACTCACACACACAGTGTTACACAAACAAGGAAGTCCTTTATAGCTCTAGGACTTTACAATGGAGCTCGGCTTTTCACCTAGAAATTCTTTTACTCAAGTATCCCTTCACCAAATTAGTGAAGATGTGTACACATAAACTTTGACCAATCTAGGTAATGTGGCTTTGCTTTGATCTTGAAATTGGTCTTTTAACCTTTGGCTAATGCAATTTGAGCTTTGGTTTTAGTGTGTAAATACCTTAGCATTTGGCTAACACACCACACACTTGAACCCTTTAACCCTTTCACTAAGAAATGCAAGATGAGATGTGCTCTTTATAGTGCTAGAGCATGTACATTATGTTTTTCACAAAGGATGCATGTGTAATGCTATTCTCCCACAAGGATGAAAACAATATCAAGAGTGTGATAATCCCCTTTATCACAAGATAAATATGAAGGACCTTGAAAACTTAGAGCTTTAGAAAAAAAATCACAAAGAAATTTTTGAACAAATACTTTCCCTCCTATAATGAAGGAGGAAAGTAGATGATGATGGAGATCGGCATTCTCCTTCAATCATGGCCAATTTTCCTGTATAATGAAGGAGGAAAGTAGATGATGATGGAGATCGGCATTCTCCTTCAATCATGGCCGATTTTCCTGACGGTTTGCTGCAAAAGAGTCACCCAGAGCTGTGCCAAAGTATTAGCCAAACAATTGTTTTGATTAACCACTCATCAAAGGCTGATTTGAGCAGTGATTACACCTAGTTCTCTGTAGAAGGCTTTGTCTAGCCTTGTTTGCTAGAATTGGAACCATATATGCTTAAGATTGTCGATTGTAGGCCATTTTGCTACTAAGCCGACTTGCCACAGAATGTTCTACACAAGCTCACAAAAACAAGGAATGCTTGTGCTTTGCTACAATGTGAGGCTATTGAAGGCCTCCAAATTGCCTTCTTTTCTCAGCAACCCAAGAACTCTGTGATCCCCACCTAGTTATTTGATTTCAGTTATTTGATTTCAGCTGCTTGATTTCAGCCGCTTGATTTCAGCTGCTTTCTACAGGCTCAATGTGTAGGGATTGATACCCTGAGGTGGGCTACTAAAGCCCTAATAAAATGGATGTAATGCATAATCACTCAACTGTGATTTAAGCCTCCAAGTAGTGCCTCTGCTCACTGTGTTTTACACACAGAAAATAGAGAACTTTTTACCTTTGATTTTGAAGCTTGATGGTGGTGCTTCCTTGTTGCTTCACATCAATGGCTTCGATGATGCCTAAGAAGCCTTCAAATTGGTCTTCTCTCTTACTTCAATGCTTAAAGGAATCCTCCACAACCTTGTCTTTAAATGCTTGAACTTTGCCCTCTCTTACTCATGAGAAATTTTCACAAAGAGCCTTCTCCCAAGAGTATTCTTCACACCCACAATGGTGTGGCCCACTAAGTGATAGACCCTCCCTTAATCCCTTATTGTGCCACACCCACAATGGTGTGGCCCACTAAGTGATAGACCCTCCCTTAATCCCTTATTGTGCCACTCACTAAGAGAATGAAATGAATAGATGAGATAATGATTTCAAGATAAGATCCACAAAGAGGTTATGCTCACATAGAGACCCACACACACGTGTGAACTGTTTTGACTCCTTCTTCACTCCAATGTGCCACTTAATGAAGTGATGAATCAACCCCAAAATGCAACAAATGCAACACCTTCTTCTTCACTCCAATGTGCCACTCAATGAAGTGATGAATTAGCAATAAATGCACAGAGTCACTCACAAGGAATACCACTCAATGTTAATAGCGAATGCTACCCACAATCACAAAGATGTATCTATCAACCCATGAAAGATTACACTCCCACATGGAAAGAAACTATGATACCATGTTAAAAGACATGGTATGAGCTTAGATATTGAGTGAATCAAGTAATGCACAAGATCATCACATAAACAATCTCACACCATTAAAGCAACACATGCCACCTCTTAGATGTTAATCAAGTGTAACCGTATACTCAAGGTCACCAAAAATGCATCACATAGACACCACTTAGTATATTGATCACTAAGTAAGTACACAAAGTATGGGCACTGTACTCTCCACTTAGTTATCACTAGCTCTCTAATGTGTGAGTAATGTGTGAGTAGTAACCCTTGAATTTATAGGCTCACGAGAGGGAGGCACCTAAAGCCCTTGCTTCTCTCCCTCTCCGTATGATTTCTTACATGACTCACCTAAAAGGTGATGCCCCAATCAAAGGGAGATAAATACTAGACCTACACCCAATTACTCTAGTAATTGAGCCTTCTAACCTTAGAACAAACCACTCTAAGGTATCACTAAGGAAACACACTAAGAATGGATACTAGATCACATATTTCTAACAAACTACTGGTTTCACCCTATGTTGATCTTCTATTTTTTTATAGAAAAAGAATTTGTTCCATCTTAGCAATGGACCATTTCCCAAGGGTGATCTCTAAAAAAATGTTAACAGTATATCCGCCTTCCATATATTACACCCATAATTGCTTTTGTAAGAGGATACAACGTGTGGTGGATACAAGAGAACACCCAAAAATAGTAGGATCTTTAAAAACACAAAGCTTAAAAACTCAAATTACATAATAACAGAGAAAGAGAAGAATGCTAAATTAAAATCCTAGATTTGTATAGCAGATTCGGTTGGATTTTTAGAAAGAAAAAAATAAGAAAAGATAAAAATTCATATTTGTATGGTTTATATACATCTTGCACATTTTATTTCATTTGCGTGTCAGTTTATCATTTCATTGTAAAAAAACCTTGAAAAAAATACCCAAAAATAGAATAGGAAGAAAAAAATAAAGATTAGCTCACATATCAAATCATTATTTTAGGAATAGTAAGAAAAAGATAAAGATTATAATAGCAACTAGGGAAACACTTTGACAATCTTTTATTAGCAAAGTTCATCTTTAGTAAGTGGTGATATTAACCATCATGTCAATAAAATGCAACTTATAGGTCATCTTGGGCTTTAACACATTAATACATCTCTCTCTCTCTCTCTCTCTCTCTCTCTCTCTCAATAGCAACACTAACGAATCTGCAATCCTTGCCATAAAGAAGTAAGTGGGCACATTAAAAAATATCAAACCTTATCTTTAAGGTTCTATTCTTTATTATAGTCAAATAGTGAAGATGCTAAAGAAGTGTAGCTTTGCGGCTTCTTTGGCAACACCAAGAACCCCCCTCCCCCCCCCCAACTTTCTCAAACAAGTTAACTAGAGAAATCATAGGGCTGAAAGGGCAAGCCTGTGATCTAAAAGAGAACCGTGGAACTTTGGAAAACAAGGTAACTCTTGACATCCAAGATGCATAGGAGATATTTATCAAACAAAGGGAGTCCATGGCCCTCAACTTTGAGAGTTAAAGGATTACCAGTGAAAGAATGGTGGAATTGTGGGAGAGTTTGCATCTCTCAACTCTAGAAACCCAATGGAAAGGATCATCACTAAACAGAGGAGCTAATAATTTGCAACCATACAAAGGTCACGTTTGATACTAGAGCCAACATGATAGATATCCTTAAGCAATTTAGGAAAGGTATGGATTTAGATGAGCTTACCCTAGAAAAGGGGACCGAACATTTTTCTAGTGTTCAAGTAGCACAAAGGTATGGATTTGGATGAGCTCACCCCACCATAGTGAAAGCAAAAAGGGACCGAAATCGCTAAAGCTCAGGTAGCATAAAGCAGCACATAAAGAAGGAAAATGGGTTTCTTTCTATGATGAAAATGCTCTCATACAAAATTTTTGCTTGTCCAGTGGCACTTGCTATATTTTTAACATAGTCTCACCAACATGTGATGCGACTTCTAACCTAGCACTGTTATAAAATGTTGCATCTGGCATAGTAGATGAACACTATAACTTTTTTTAAATATTTGGTTGGATGTTTCTTTTCTCAGACCAAACACTATCTCTTTGCATTCACATGGCTACCCACTTTGACAACTTCTGTGAGTTTCTCTCCACCACCCCGTGGGCGGGCAAGAGCGAGCTCTTTGTCATGTTCTCTCGTGAAGTCGATTTTGAAAAGTCGCTCACCCTTGCGTCCCAACATTATGAGATGCATATTGCATACATGGAGCGATACTTGGCTCCCCACTCCATCTCCTTTCCCCATTGCCCCAATGATCGATGGGTGCGTGTTGAGCTGCTTAAGTACATTCAACAATGCCCCTACATCCAGTGCCTTGAACGCTTCATCGACATCTACATCCCCGCGTAGGAGCTTAGTGTACCTTCAATAAGCAGGAGGTGAAGAGGTTGGGGAAGGGCAATTTAGGAACTAGGTTCCTCTCGTGGCTCGCCACTTTTGCGTTCCTCATCAGTGCCGATGAGGATTCGGATGAGGAGGTAGAGATGCCTGCATTGCAGTTGTGGCAGGGTATTTGAGGGATGACAAGGAAGTGAAAGCAGTAGGAATGAGTGCTGGTGTAGAAGAGCAGCTTGCATCAGAGCACTTTCCAGAGGGTGCACAATTTGTAGCTGAACAGCCCACTATAGTAGAAGATGTGGGTCCATCTTCCCCACACGAGGAGAGCAAGGTGCTGCATGAGCTTGAGATCAATCTCTTGATGAGTACCATTGTGGTGGAAGGTGAAGAATACTTATTTCTTCATGACCTTGAAAAGGCAGCTGGCTTGAGAATGGATGAATGCTTGGGCATTATATGCACGCGATGTGAGGTGAACCTTGATACGTCCAACCTCGGTCCTCACCTAGATAGTGCTATATTACCCCTTGGAGAATCTATCGTAGAGACAGTTTCTTTGGTCAAGGAAACTGTGGTTGAGACTGCGGAGCAAGCCCTAGTTTTTCCAGAGGAGGAATTCACAACCTTACAGACAAGCTAGAGGCTGAAAAGGATACCCTTGCTGCTGGAGTGATGGAAGAGACCAAAGCACCAAAAAAGGATGAGGCTAAGTCCTCGATTGACCTCTCCGCCCCCACCAGCACTTTGGCAAAAGAAGACATTGAGCAGGAGGTAATAATCAACCTTTTACAACCTAGAAACATTTGTAATTATGTATAGAAAAATATTTTGATTTTTCTTTTGATTGCAGAGGGTGGTTGAAATTGACGCATTTGCTGGGAGAGGCGGCGGCAGCAAAGACCAGGCCAAGGTCCATGGACATGATGTTGCGTTGGCGCACTATCTTGGTTGATTTCCTATGGATGGCATCGCCATTATCCACAGGGACTACACCCCTCAATCTACCTTCACTCTCTTCTTTTTGAAAGCCCTCTCTAAGGTGCTCTGTGTAGCCTCTATTGGCACAAAGCACCAAATGTATAGTTCTGATTAAAAAATCCCTTGCCTCCGATGTTTTTGGTTCTGGATTTAGGGGTAAGCTTCTTGCTTGTATAGGTATAGCCAAAAGCATAGGCATAGAGGATCCTCAAGAAATAGCCCAATCACTCCTTGAGTACACTCTGCCCAATAACAAGAGAAGGAAGCTCAATATTGTAAGAAAGCTTTTGTAAAGAAAGCTCAATATTGTAAGAAAGCTCAATATTGTAAGAAAGCTTTTGTAAAGATGATGTATCACTTCTTATTATGAATACAATACAATTTTTGCTGCAAACTTATTTTCATCAAGTATATCATTGTTTTTTCCAGTTTGTACCATCAATGTTTTTGTGAATGCATTAGAAATGACCCTGGGAGCCTGGGGGAGCAGTGCTAGAACAGTGCGAATTTTGAGCCTGCACCGCTGCTGTAGAGCCCAAATTCGCACTGTTTTGGCACAGCTTTCCCAGCCCTTCAAGAGCAATTCTGATGCATTGGATGACAAATAATGTATTTTACACATGATTAAAGGTATTTTTAAATTACTATTTCTCATAATCAATGTACTCAACTTGATTATAAATGCATCAAAAATGATTCTGAGTGGTTGGGGGAGCAGTGCTAGAACAGTGCGAATTTTGAGCCTGCACCTCTGTTGTAGAGTCCAAATTCGCACTGTTCCTGGCGTAGCTTCCCCAGTCCTCCAGGAGCAATTCTGATGCATTGGATGACAAATAATGTATTTTTACACATGATTAAATATTTTTTTTATTTTGTAAATTATTGTTTTTATAATTAATGTACTCAACTTCATTATAAATGCATCAAAAATGATCCTGAGTAGCTGGGAAAGCAGTGCCAAAACAATGCAAATTTTGAGCCTATATCGCCGCTCTGCAGAGCCTAAATTCGCACTGTTCTGGCATAGCTTCCCCAGTCCTCTAGGAGAAATTCTGATGCATTGGATGACAAACAATGTAATTGTACACATGATTAAAGCTATTTTTATCTTGTAAACTATTGTTTCTCACAATTAGTGTACTCAACTTCGTTATAAATGTATCAGAAATGATCCTGAGTGGCTGGGGGAGCAGTGCCAGAACAATGCAAATTTTGAGCCCGCACCGCCGCCTGCTCCCTGCAGAGCCTAAATTTGCACTGTTTTGGCATAGCTTCCCCAGTCCTCCAGGAGAAATTCTGATGCATTGGATGATAAACACTATATTTTTACAGATTATTAAAGGTATTTTTATCTTATAAACTACTGTTTCTCACAATTAGTATGCTCAACTACATTATAAATGCATCAGAAATGATCCTGAGTGGCTAGAGGAGAAGTGCCAGAATAGTGCCAGAAATGATCCTGAGTGGCTAGGGGAGAAGTGCCAGAATAATGCAAATTTTGAGCCTACATCGTCGTTGCTGCAGAGGCCAAATTTGCACTGTTCTGGCACAGCTTCCTCAGTCCTCCAGGAGCATTTCTGATGCCTTGGGTGACAAACTGGCACATGATAGACACTCCCATGTTAAACAAACATGATGACACCGAGACATTGTAAGAGAAACTTAAAATTTTAATTATCAGAAAGTTACAAATGAAAGCCAGATAGGCTTGTTGCAAAGGGGGGTTTAAAACAAAAGAGTTGCTTAAAAAAAAGGTTTACATCTAAGATCTCTAGATCGTGTCTCGCTCGTCTCGAATGCGCTGAGCTAGTTGCATGTCCTTGGCAGATATGGTAATCCTCTTTGCATGTATTGCAAGGAGGTTGGTGTCTTCAAAAAGCCCAACAAGGTAAGCCTCGGAGGCTTCTTGCAATGCATTTAAGGGCAATCCCCTACACACGGAACTCTGTTCTATATATCATTGGAGAACCTCCTTCACTGTGCGAGCGAAAGGGACACTTCTTTTTATCAACAACTCAGTGTTCCTCTGATAAAACTTGATTTCTTGTAGAGCCCTATGCCCTTGACGCATCCTTCTCCTTGGAGCTCTCTGTGTTGTGTTAGTGCGTTGGCAAGGTTGGGACTTCCTTGGCTTGAAGAGCTTGACCTTTCTACGCTTGCGCGCACTTGCAGGAACCTCCTCTTGGTCTCTCTCATAGTCTGAATCCTCCTCCTCCTGTTGTTGCTGTGGTACTTGTGTGTATCAAGTTCCTCCCGGGTAGGTAGGGGACCCTGTCCTGGTAGTAGGGTCTGGCCACATATGGTGCTGCATAATGTAGGAATGTTTCACCAACCCAGTCGAACTGCTCATCATCGGCCTCTCTGTCTTGATCTCTGGGGTGGTTGCATTGTGGGGTCTTCTTCACACGCTTGCTCCCACTAGAAGGGCCTGCATGTGTGTGCGCTGGTGTTGTTGTGGGAGGAGGGTTGGACTCTGGTGATCCCATTGGGCGTGTCCTAGAATCCAAGGAGTCACTCTCTTCTGTGGTGTCGCTAGTATGTGGTCGTTGGTGGGTGCCTTGCACTGTGTTTTGTGAAGGCATGGTAACACGTGCGGTGTTCTTGGTGCGTGCCATATCCATGTACGACTATGCTAATGTGGTGATGTGCTGGTGTCCTTAGGTGGGTGTCTACGTAGATCTTGAGCTCAAGCTCTCTAAAAAAGTGAAATGAAAATGAAGTGAGAGAAGGAACTATTAATAGTTTTTTTAAAGGGAAAAAAAAAACCTAACTAAACTTATTTTCTTAGCCTTATTACATCTAGACTTATGCTGGTGCGTGCACAACCCAACGCCTCCCTTGTCTCCTCATTCGTGCAGGCCAAGCACCATGCCTATGGGGGGAGCATTGGTCTGCAAGCCGAGCATGACTTTTTTCAGCCTTGCGTGCCTCTTGCGCAAGCTCCCTAACCAATACCCTTCCAAAGGTTGTGCGATAAAACCAATTAAACATCTCTTATAGATAGTTTGTACGTGTTCCTCCCGCACGCACAGAAGCTCCACCTCCATGTCTTGTATTTTTGAAATAAACCCCTCTTGCTTTATAATGTGATTTCTCCATCCCTTGGGTACTCCACATGTCGAGCGATCCATACTTGTTAATGAAATACGCACCATGCGCATAAACTATGTGCTGTACACATGACAATAGAATTTAATTAGAAAAAGTCAAGGTTAAAACACTAGTTTTTTTTTAACTGTATAACTTACCATATAGTGTGTTACTTTGCTCTCTCCCCAAGCACCTAGCACACTTTTGGTGAATTCTATGATATGTTGTTGGAATGATGCTCGTTCTTGGGCAGTTATGCTACTTTGATTCATAATGTGAACCATGTTATTGAAATTTATCCAAAGCTGTTTGCGCATATTTACAAGAGCTGGCATTGGACAATCTACATTTGTGGTGATTGCACATAGGTCTCTCTAGAGTCCCCAAGTCTTCTTTGAATTCTCTATGTTTGCTGGCTTCTCCAAAAATCTCCTTGCCTTTGATCCAGCCATGGAGACCTTTTGAGCAACCTCGTATGACATATCAGAGGCTTGCTTATTCACTTCAATTTTCACGTTTCTGCCATGGTAGCCCGAAGAATTCGAAAGTTGCTCTAATTTACCAAGGGCTGCAACTTTTCTCTCTTGTGTAGGCATGAATGCATAATCGATATGGCACTTAAGCAATTGATCAAAGATTCTCATGAATGCATGGTGTGCAAAAGTGAATATTCTTTTAGTGGAAAATTAATGATGGGACTCCAATTTGAATTCCTGTTTGGTTCTCCTAGCATATCACGAGACATGACACATTCCACCCATCTTGCATTGGTGGTTTTTTGGGACCTTTCGAGGCATCCTTCCCAACAGAACCAACCTTTTGTATACCTTTTCCATTTGTCTTTTTCTGCCTAGGAATATCAATCTGAGCATTACAGTATGGACAAGGCCATCTTGATGCCGCGCCTTGAGCACAACCCATCATGCATTTAATTGTCTTCAAATCTCCCCCCAAGATGCCAATCTACCTTGAACTTTTCTGTGTTTTCTACATCTAAAAGTTGACCATTAATTTGCTTTTTGATTACATCTGTTATCCAGGGAGTCCTTTCAAACATCCATGTCAATACCTCATGTGTCTCCTTTGGTACCTCGAATGCACTAAGCCACCAGACCTCTTTCTCAGATTGCACACTAAAACTTGGTTTGGTAGTCTTTTCCCATGCATAGATCATGGCCTCATTCATGAGCGTAATGCTCATACGTTCCAGCTTCCGACCTTTCACAATTTGGCACTCATCTAGCTTGAGCACAAATGAAAGTGTGCTCCCAAAAACTGCAAATAAACGATAATTTACAATATTCAAAACAAAATAATCGTCTTCATTTTCTACTGAAAAACATGAATAGTAGCAATTGCAAGTTCTCACCTTCTGGTGAAAGACCATAGAACTTCACCATAGCTTGTTGTAGTCTCTCAATATGAACAAAGATGTTATTGTAAACATCATAGTGAAATTATGTACTTGTTGTCTTGATTTTCTTTCTGCTCGACCCTGTGTCTAATGTTAGTGTGCCCTCAACCTGATAAAACTGTCCTATAGCTCGCTGCACATCATCATTATTGATACGCTTGACATTGTGAATCACCTTGAGTGTAGGAAATAAAGTACCAGTGATTCCTTGTCTTAGAAATGCATCTTTTACAACCTAATGGATTGCTTGGTACCCTTTCATGCTGATTCCAGCTGCATCACAAGCATGTTGAATTAATGAAGAATCGATGGAGGTGGTAATCTCGCTCACTACATTGCTGACAACATCTTGGCATATTTAGGATGTTGAGGGTTAGTAATAATTGAGAGAATATCCTTGGTATTCAAAATGGCTTTGACTAAATCCTTCCATCCCTCTTCATTAGAACCACACACCTCTTGCAGAAAATTCCTAGCAAAACACAAATCATGACTATTTTGTTTAAATCACTGAGAAAGTTTATGTCACTTACTTTGTTGTACGAATCCTTTTCTCCCGTGCTCCACCTTTAAATACAAGAGATTCTATACCAACAGCCAATGTCATTTTGCGTCACGAGCACCATTTGGCATTGCTTTGAGTCGTTTGATAAGTTCCTCTAGCCTTTGAATCTTTGCATCCTTCTCCACATTCTTTGCGAGGATCTCTTTCATTTTATTTGATGATGTTTTAAGTCCTTATTGACATTGTAAAAGGTTGAATTGTGATGCTTGCAATTGAGATTGGAGAATATGGATTTGCCAAGCTCCACTTGTAGTCAATCTTCAGTAGTATCCTAACAAGCCAAGCTCTCCTTCACCAACAAATTGCATAAAAGATGATGAATTGCAGAAAGGAGGGTTTGCTCTTAATGGAGGGTCAACTGGATAGAGATGCCTATCAACCCAAAGATCTACATTTTTCTCCTTAGCTATCCTACGAGCTTGGACAGATTGTGCATCAGCAGTAGGATGGGTTTTTTTAGAGCTGCCATACTCTTCAAGAATGTAAGATCCCTGACTTCACTGCGTAACGAATTCTGGGTGTGCTAGCAGCAGAAGTAGTACTTCTTATGCGGGGCAGGGTCCCACACTTGGGGCCTCGCCCACGGATATCCAGACAAGAGAATAATCCATCGGTTCTTCCAAAACCGAACTCGAAAAAACTTCCCTTGCCTGGAAAGCACGGGCGATTCCTCCAGGATAACTTTTCTCTAAGTAGTTAAAAGCCTTAACTAACTGAACTGATCTGACCGAACCCGTAAGTCCCATAGTCAGATCAAGGGAAAGATTGCACTTGGATCATAGAGACCAACGCTTTTTTCCTCATTGAGAGGCACAGCCGTTGATTCTTTTCCATAGAACAATTTTTATCCGGGATTTACTTCATCTATCATACCAATAGAAATTAGTCTCATTTTAGGGATCCATCAGTCCAGCCTAACCCCATCCAGTCCCATGGGTTAGCCAACCGCCCAACCATTGTAGTGATAGGATCCAATTAGGAATTTGGTTAGGTTTTGTCCCGGGTACCCGGGAGGAAAAGAGTTCCCAGGTCCCCTAGGCGAAAATTCATGCAAACTTAAAACTAGTCACACCACTTACACACCCAATATGAAATTGCCTTTTTCACAGAATCAGTATCTTCTAAAAACAATCTTTTAATGAAACCATTGTGTCAGTGATCATAATCGTCAAAATCTCCGGTTGAATCCTTATTTCCAATCATTCCTTCATCGGTGTACCTATGGCATCATTGGCAGCCAAAACGCTCACCACTTGTCCACTTAGAGGCCTTTTCAATAGTTCCTAGCTCATAGTAACCGGCAATATATTCACATAACAAAATGAAATCTCCGTTGAAGATCAGCAAGATCAACCAACAGATCCTAATAAAAGAGCCATGGACTCATCCGTTGAGGACCGGCAAGGTCAACCACATCCATGCCCAAATTCAAAAAACAACTCTTACTCCTTGTTCCAATATCTTTCACGACGTACGTGTGGGTATCGTCGGTGACCCAGAGCCCGAGCATCAGCACCCTCTAGGATCCTTCGCAGGTGACCTAATGCTTCACTCATAGGCCGCTTCCTTGGTCCCTGATCCACCGTACTGGAAGCTCGCTATTTAAATCGAACCGAGGTTGGTCAAGACCTCAGCCGACCTTGCTACGCTAGACGTCCTCCGTTGACTCTCTGTCAGCTGTTACAACTTTATCAGCTAGGTCTCCCACGACCTCATTCACAAGACGGTCAAAATGCTTTCCCAACATTCTTGACATAAAACAGTCATTTAAAAACAGGTCATAAATACAATTTCTATAACGAATCTCTCGTCTTTCCACATCAATCTACATTACTTAATCCACATTCATTTCATAAGCATTCCCATTCTCATCACATCATTTTCCATCTTAACACTTCTTTCCTCAATTAACCTCATCAGATCTCATCCATTCGCATTTACCCATACATCTCATCTCATCATATTCATTAACATCTATCCAGTTTACATCGCATCTTATCACATCCATTCACATCCCATACTATTCATTCTCATCCCGATTCACATTCCATCACATTCATTCACATCCCTTATCATTCATTCACATTCTGATTCATAGGTTATCACATTCATTCACATCTCTTATCATTCATTCACATCCTAATTCACATGCTAACACATTCATTCACGTCCCTTATCATTCATTCACATCCGGATTCACATGCTAACACATTCATTCACATCCCATTTCATTCATTCACATCCCATATCATTCATTCACATCCTTTATTATTCATATCTATCCAATTTACATCACATCTCATCACCTCTATTCTCGTTCATATCCATCACATTCACATCCACATATATTCTTCCACACACATCCACATCCATACTTATCACATACACATACACATCCACATCTATCCTTTCACATACATCCACATCCATCCTTTCACATACATACATCCACATCCATTCTTCATATACATCCACATCCATTCTTCACATACATCCACATCCATCCTTTCACACACATCCACATCCATTCTATCACATACATCCACATCCATCCCATATCATTCATTTACATCCTGATTCACATGACATCTATTCACATCACATCCATCCATCCATTCATTCACACTTATCTGATTCACATCACATCTATCCATCCATTCATTCACATTTATCTGATTCACATCACACCTATCCATCCATTCATTCTTTTATAAAAATCAACTTCTGTGGGAATAACACTTTTATAAAAATCCTTTTATACATCTATTTATGCATAAATTTAATTTTAAGGAAAATAACACTTTCAAAATAAAAATAAATTCCTTTATGCATCTTTCTATGGTGGATAAAATCAAAATCAATGAGAATAACTCTTTTGAATTAAAAATAAATTCCTTTATGCATCTTTCTATGCATAAAATCAAAATCAATGAGAATAACTCTTTTGAAATAAAAATAAATTCCTTTATGCATATTTCTATGCATAAAATCAAAATCAATGAGAATAACTCTTTTGAAATAAAAATAAATTCCTTTCATCAACAGTTCTTGGAGTTTGTTATGCATTGCTTCTTCCAATTTTGCGCTCATTTTTACTGTTTGTGGTTGCTCCTCTATCCCTAGATTAAGCTCCATGAGCTCGTCTTCTTGTACTCGGATGGATCGATGCTTCTCCCTATCCTTGCAGCGCATTACTTCCATCCATTCCTTTAGCCCCTTGGTTGATAGGTCTTCTTTTGTATTCCCTGAGGCTTCAGCTTGTGTTGTTTGCTCTTCTGACATTGCTTTTGTGTCAGTTGTAGTTTCTTTTTTTGAAGATTCAACTACTCTTGTTTGCTTCTCTGATACTGCTTCTATGTCGATTGCAGTTTCTTCCACCACTGGTTGGACATTCAATACTTTTGCTGAGTATTTGGACACAATCTTTTCTATGTCCAGTTGGAATAAGGATATGAGATGTGGGTTTTCTATGAGGATTCTTTCCTCCTCATCCTCTTTGATTCCTTCTAGCATGTTCATTCCTTTTGCATACAGTGGCCTGACAGTGGGATTGACTTCCCTCTTAGGATTTGTGGAGATGTTCACCTTCTTTTTCATATTTTTTATTGTAATTTGTTCCATGTGCCAATCGTGTTTAATCTTGCCTTGTCGAAGCCATGGTATTTCTAGTAGCATTGGGTACGATCCCTCATTTTCCATTTAGAGAACAAGAAAAATGATAGGGATATCATATCCACAGCGATCTGAATGTGCTCCCCTCGGACTAATTGTAGGGGTTGGGCTCTACACTGATCTGTCATCTTCACAGCAACAAAAGAAGCATGGTCATAGTTTGTGAGGCTGAGTTATTTTGCTATGGATTCTAACATGTTTAATCCCGAGCTTCCATCTAGTATCACTTCATGGATATGATTCCCTTTTAACATTACTGTTATCTGGGTACATCATTGTTTATTACTATGATTTTTGTTGTTTCGACTGACTTGGAGTCAGCTTCTGACTCATGGTTGGGGGAATTAGATAAGTAAATGTGTTCTTCCTTGGGAATTAGCAGATTTCTTAGCAATTTCTTCCTATAGTTGGGCACTAAGGACAGGAGTTGATCACCCACTTTAAGCCCCTTCATATCCTTCCATATGTCATATTGTCCTACCTTCTCCTGTGGCCTACTATTTTGCGGAGGAACTTGTTTTGTTGCTTGCTGTTGCTGTCTTTTTTTCACAATGCCTGAGGATTCTTCCTCACTCTGTCTTCTTTTCACACTGCCTGAGGATTTTGCCTCACTCTTTCTTCTTTTTGCTTCTTGAGCTCTTTTAGAGCATGGAGGGCATGGAAGTGGTTCGGGTCATACTGGGATACCCATTCACTTGGTTTATCCCCGAACGTGGCCTGGAACTAGTCCCACTTTCTTTCATCATCAGGAACATTGGCACAAGTGTGATTTACCTTCCCCACAGAGCCTTGAATTTCGTGACATGGGTGTTGGGGTCATCAAACTTCTTATCCTTATAGGTTGGGTATTTGTTGTTTCCTCCTTGGTGAGCCATTTGATGCTAATGAATTGTCGTGAGATGTGGAGCGTTTGCTAAGCCGAGCGGGGTGTGCTGTTGGTGCAGTTGATTCCGCATGGACTGGGTGATGAGTTGTCTTGCTATTGCTTCTACAAAGAAGTTCCTCTCCCCTTTTGGAGTGTTGCGCCACAATGTTACCTTCATGAGAGAAATGGTGAGATTGAAAGCAGCAAGATCGCCAAATTATCGGGCAAGACAGTACCATTGGTCATCAGAAATAATTTTGTCAATGCCTAAGGCCAATGGGTTAAAAACTCATGAGTCATCAACCAGAAGAGAGATTATGCACATAACTACTACACAGCTCACTCACTCTCTCACTCACTCACTCAAACAGTACACAATGAAATAATGCTCAAGGGCTCTGTATTACTGTCAAACTTGTATAATGTTGTGCTCCAGACTAACTATGTTCCTACTGTTCTCTTCTATCTCTCTATATATCTATCTCCTAACAACTAACTAACTAACTCCTTCTTTGCTAACTAACTAACTCCTTCTTTGCTATCTTAGAAGGACCTTCTTCTTGTCCCATCTAGTCGTTTCTCTACTATTATAAGACTCATTCTATTAACAAACTCTTACAATAAAGTACATATGATTACAATGGGTGCGCGTGTGCGCTGTTGTCTGTGCACGACTGTTAGTGTGTTGGCCTTTTACTATCGACCTGTGTCCTCTCGCCATTTCTTTATGTCCCATCAATTAGCTCCTAGTAGATGATCAACATAGATCTTCAGTTTTATCAACATCATATGAATCTTATGAAAGGTGTTGTTCTAGTAGTCAAGCAGCAAAGATACCAGATGAAACATAGCTATGTAAAGTAAATCAAGGAAGAGATTGATAAAATTTTAAAGGTGGGTTTTATTTATCTAATAGATAAGGTGACTTGGTTGTCATCCATAGTAATAGCTTTGATGAAGAATGGGAAGCTACGTGTATGTGTGGACTATAAAAAATTAAATGCAGTAACTCGAGGATCGGGAGAGGGTGGCCTTTGTGATTTGAATGGGAAGCTTTTGCTTCCAATAATATGACTTTTGGCCTCAAGAATGCTCCAACAACACTTCAAATAATGGTCCAAGATATATTTTATGAATACTTGGTCAATTTTATGAGAGTGTTCTTGGATGATTTCAGTGTTCTCTGCAAAATAGTGGAGCATCTTTTGTGTATGACATTGTGCTTAGAAAAGTGGTGTTCTATCCACTTAAGCCTGAATTCGGCTAAATGAACCTTTGTGGTGGCTAGCAGAATCCTTTTAGGACATGATGTGTTTGCCCGAAATTGTAGTGGATTCTAAAAAAGTGAAAGTGATTAAAGCTTTGAGGACACCTTACAATATCAAAGAATTAGGTTGATTCTTGGGACATATCAAATGGCATAATTGGTTTATGAGAATTGGTTTCTGAGATACTGAGCAAATGTGACATATCCCATGTATCTCCTTACAACAATGAAAGAGATACCATATGATTGGACAGTACAGTGTTAGCAAAGATTTCAAACATTTACAGATTATGTTAGCTGTTGCTCCAATTGTTCAATCGCGAGATTGGTCTTGACCCTTCCTTGTGTTTGTTGATGCATCTAAAGTGGTATTTTCTCTCATGCCAGAATCTGATAACGGATGGTTCTGCCTAGTGTATTATATCAGTCAAATGCTGTCTGGAGAGTGAAAAAGATTCCTCTACTATAGAAAGGGAAGCTCTCAAAGTATTTATTTTGTTAAGAAATTCTAGCTTTATCTTTTGGGAAACAAATCTACGTTTCATGTAGATCACCAAGTCTTACTTTTCTTGGTAAATAAGCCCAATTTAGCTACAAAATTAGTAAGATGGGTGTTAATATTATAAGAATTTAATTTTACTATTCGTCACACATTGGGTAACCAACGTGTAGTGGTAGATTTCTTGTCCAGAATTGAGACTGGGGAACCACAATAAGGAATATTGGATCAGTTAACTAGATGTGGATTTGTTGCAAGTATCTATTCTCCCAAATTGGTATGATAAGATGCTTATTTTTTTGACAAAAGGTAGGTTTCCAAAAAAATGAACCGAGACCACCGAAAGAGATTAGCACTTCCCATCAAAACATTATTGGTAATTTTTGGATAAAAGACATTAATTAGATTATTCATCGGTGTGTGTAGTCACATGAGCAGCACAAGCAGTATTAATGGAGACCTACCAAGGTGTAGGTGGCAACTAGAGAAGTTACAGGCTAGAAGATTTTTCAAGCAAGATTATGGTGGCCCACGATGTTAAAGGATGCTTGGAAGTTTGCTCGTGAGTGTGATGTTTGTCAAAGATTGGGCTAGCCAAATGCGACAAATTGGATGCCTCATACTCAGTACTACCTTTGGAACCCTTTTAGAAATGGAGTATGGATTTTGTTGGGCCATTTAAACCTTCTGCTCATCAGACCGGCAATAAGTATATTTTAGTTACAACGTAATATTGTACCAAATGGATAGAAGCTAGAGCTTTGAGAGATAATAAAACTAATTTAGTGGGGCCAAATTTCTGTATGAGTTGATCATGACAAGATTTGGATATCTAATAGAATCGGTCTCAGTGAACAAGGTGTCCATTTTCTTAATGTAGTAATACAAAAGCTAACATAGTAACACATGATAATGCATAAGAAGTCCATAGTGTACTATCCACAAGCCAATGGATAGGTGGAGTCTTCCAACAAGATCTTGCAAAGGATTCTAAAGAAAGTAGTGAATGAGAACCGGGACAGATTGAGATCAAAAGCTGCATCCTGTATTATCAGAGTTTCGAACTAATTATAGGACAGACACCATTTTCCATGGTGTATGAGCTGGAGGTAGTAGTTTCCATAGGGCATACTACTTATAGAGGAGACACCATTATGGACTACTTATAGGGCAGACACCATTTTCCATGGTGTATAAGCCGGAGGTAGTAGTTCCCCCATAGAATTTATGGTGCCAAGTTTACAAGTGGTAGTTACTACCAGATTATCCTTAGGAGAGTACGAAGAAAATAGATTTCAATAATTACTTGCTCTTAATGAGAAGCGGTTGCAGAGTGTCATCCAATGTTGGTAGAGAAAGCTTTGGGTAAATCAAAATTCTATGTATCAGATCTTTGATATTGGTGCCATAGTCTTATTTTTTAATTCAAGAATGGGTGCACACCCTAGAAAGTAAAGCTTTGTTGGATAGGTTCATACCAGATATCCAAAACATTCAAGCTCACAACAATTGATAGTGTCGAATTGCCGAAACTGGTAAATGGTTTCAGATCAAAACCTTACTTTGGTAAATTCTTGTTAAGGCAGCCCAAGACCTGCTCTACTTCTTCTTCACCATAAGGGGTACTGAGCTCCTGGTTCTCCTCCCAACCACAGCCAAAAAAGACTAGACCCTCTAAGATTGGACCCAACCCTTTTATTAGCTTGTTGCTCTTCACATGTGCCCGACCACTCTCAGTAGTGTCTGGCCACTCTTGGGTCCACACCTGGTCATTTTGGCTGCCCTAAACCCCACATGTACTTTGCGTAGGCAGTTGAGCTCTCTAGATTCCCACTGAAGCCCATTGTCTCATGACATTAATCCCCCCCTTAAAAGAGTTTTCGTCATCGAAAATGAAATTCGGGAATCTCTTTCTGAGTGTGCTTATTTTTTCCCAGGTAGAACCTTCTTTTGGTCTATGCTTCCACTTGGCTAAACACTCCTGTCATACAGAGTATCGAGTTCTTTTCTCTTGGAAATCCAAGATTTTTTCTGGTTCATGTGGTAAGGATGGGGGTACAATAAGTTCTACTAGGATCTCTTGACTGACGAGATTATCATCATCACTCAACTTCTTTTTTAGTCTACTGACATGAAATACTGGATGAACTTTAGAGCTTTCTAATAAAGCTTACTTATAAGCAACAGTACCTACTTTTTTAAGTATTGTAAATGGACCAAAATACCTTGGAGATAGCTTTGGACTTCTCCCCGTTTTCAAAGATTCAGAGTGTGTGGGAACCTTTAAGAACACTTTATCACCTTCCTCAAAGATGATTTATCTACGATCTTTATCTGCATAATGTTTAGCACAGTCGTGTTCTCTTAAAATTATCCGATTTTTGTCATCTCGTGGAGATCTTGAAGAAAATCTTTAACTTTGTGTATCTTTTCTTTCTCGAGGCCAACGGCCATGAGGACTCTACACTAGAGTCTCGTGCATGCTAAATGTATGGCATAGTTGTTTGCAAATCAATATGGGCAATATGCATCCAACTAGTTTGCTTCTTAATTATTCTTGTAGCATATCCTTTTGGATTTGATTGACTCTCTTGGTTAGAGCATCACTATGGATGATTAACCGTACTCAAGCTTAGCATAGTATCCAAGATTTTGAACACAATATGCCAAAAAAAACTATTAAAATTTATAGCACTATCGCTTACTATATTGGCAGGTCAGCCTACATATAGGTGACTGATATACTCAGTGATAGACGAACTAAATCTAGAATACTCAGTCTTTTTGTTGGAATGACCCAACACTTTTTAGTCAACCAACCTGATTATCCAAACCGAATCTTGGTAGCTATTTGTTGTGGATAATCCCTTAGAACTCTCGAGTTCTACATCTTACTCGTTGTCTGACCATATATTTTACTTCCTTTGGCCAAATCTTTATATTTCAAGTGTCAACTAGCTTGAAATATGATTGGATGAGAAAATTTTTGATTACCTCATCCTCATTATCTACCAACAAGTGTCACATACCACCTAGTAATAACAAGATACTTTTGGCAAACTATTATTGCAACTAGACCCTCTTAAATGTGGACATTCTTTGGTCTAGCCAATAACTCCTTTTATATCTCACTAATTAAAGTGGGACAATACCATCTTGGACATTCTTTTTATGGTAGTCATAAGCTTAACAATACCATCTTGGACATTCTTTTTATGGTAGTCATAAGCTTAACAATTTTGATTGGAATGGTGAATAGGGATCCCAACATCATATATACCATCTATAGAATCATGTCACTTAACGAACACTACCCTCTTTATGAGACTTACCCACTAGTGGTTGTGCCTGTCTCGACAATGGAGCCACTATACTTTAGGATGAGTACCATCTCATCACTATGACACACCATGCACGGGCATCATGCGGATCATCAATGCACTACCTCTTAAGTGATTACAAGCAATCACTCTTTTCTTTAAGTTGAAGGTCAAACTTTTGACAACTTTGTTTGACGAGCCTTTCGACCTTTCAACTTCCTTTATCTAGATAGCCATTTGATACTCATAAGACCAAAGGCTATTTCAAACTAGGTACCACACCAATGACACTGTTGCCTTAACGTATGCACCATAGCATACGATTCTCTTTCATACTAAGTACTTTTCTTGGACCTTGTCCAACTTCTTCATCGATGACGTGACACAACACGCATGAGTAGAATCAGCAAGATAAACTTGAACCTCTTTAAACTTACAACAAGAAGTATCTAGAGGGAGAACTTGAATAGCATGCGCTTGCTTTTCTTTACTTTGATTATGCTAATTTTTTTAATTTTATTTTAGCTTAAGACACGGTAGTTTACTATGACCTTTTTCCATGTAGTGAAAACATAAATTTTCTTTTTTAGCTCTTTCAAAATATTCATGCTTCAGAAACATAAGATGATTTTGGTCTTTAAAATAACTAAATTGAGTAGCATTATGTGATATTGTCTCTATAGTCTCCAACGGATGGTTGCAAAGGCTAAGAGGGAGAGCTTGTCATAGGAAATGGTGGTCTAGACAGTATATTAGAATTGAAGCGAAAATGTATGTCTGATGTTTTCCAAACCAGTCTTCCCAAGACAAGGATTTGAAGACGATCGATGCTTCATATTCAAATGTCAACAAAGGGGCTAGCGTCAGGGGTAGATCTAGTTAATAGGATAAATAAGAAAGGGAAGGGTGATCTAAAAACAAGTTGGGTGATCTTTGATCACACAAAGTGCATAGTTGGATGGACAAGTTTTGCTTGCCATATGTATGATCCAAGGTAAGTCCAAATTCTTAATCCCTTTCATATAAACACTTAACATTGTTGCCTCTACTAATGTCAACTTCTAGGTTGCCACTAATGTCATGTCTTATGTGTTGGTTGATGTAGTTTGTGGGAGATCCTCACCATTGGTACATGTGACATGAACGTTAAGGACAAGGAGGCACAAATCCTTTTTTGGGAGACGTTGAATGAGGTGATACTTTGAAATGGTCAAAGAAAGACAAACTTTTATGGCTTCATGGTGGCAGATGAAGCTCAAGCAGGCTGGCCAATTTGTTATGTATTCAATGGTGGAGAAGATAATGTAATGGAAGGAAGAGAACATTCATGTCTATTTCATTAGGAGCAAATCTTGCATCTTCATAACCAAAGATATATACTTAAAGAGCATCAAGCTTATCACAAAGATTTATGTGAGAGGTGGCAACTAGAAACAACCAAGGAGGAAGTTGAATAATTATTTCAAGATATATTGTCCTTTTGGAGAAATCGATTGGCACCCACAAAGGAAGTTCGTTTCATGGATAGTTGACTTAGTTGGTGGGATGTGAGATGCACCATTGGGTACATGTCAGTGGATCAGTAAGTCCACTTTACACAAGTTATATACTTCCTTCGATGACAAAGGTTACTAATATTAGTTATTTCTTGTCATTATACAGGTTCTTGAGTGTTGTTATGTGCACATTATATGTGCATATACTAAGAGGATAACCCACCCTAGGCATGTGAACATGGGAGCATGGGAACATGCTCTAGTGGGACAAGGGTTAGGTCTAACCTTGGGTTGAGGTTAGGGTTAGGCAACCAAGGGTCACACATGGAAATGGAGAGTCAAGAGTCACTTGAGGGCCCTCCTATATAATAGGGGCATGGGGCACTCTCAAGGGATGTTCTCTTGTGTAGAGCATTGTGTCTACTCTCTTACCATTTCATGCTAGAGCTATGTGTTGTTGGAGTGAAGTCATATCTCTTGGTGATATAGGACACTAAGGTAAGGTATGTAGTACTTTATTGTATTTATGTGTAAATCCTTGGGCTCAGGGGTGGTCAAGTGGATGAGTATATGCCTGGTTTATGCATAGTTATTAGCTAGAGAGATCTTTAAGGTTTTAATAGTGGTATCAGAGAGGTCTCTAGTTAATTTTTGATGTTTTTCTCCTCTTATTTTTCTCTCATTATTTCAAAATTTTAGCATTTTTAAAGTAAATTTTAACATTTACTAAGCAAAAAATGATATTTTTTGGTTTGTTTTGGTGGCCTATGTGTTGGGAACATCAATATGGCAGTCCAGAACGTGGTGCTTCTCGACTTGGATGGACATATTGACGTTGCGGGAAAATTTTGTAACTGGAAATGCTATTTTTCTTTATTTTTATGGTTAAAATAAGCATTTTACGGATTTTTTTAAACCAAAATACCACACATGTTATTGCAGGTGTTTTTTTGTAAAAAGTATTCCCTAAATTTTTATAATTTTTAGAAAATTTTCTTAATTATTTAGGATTTTTAAAGAGCATTTTCTGGTAAAAAAGCATTTTAATGCATTTTTGCGGGTTTCCCACGGCATGCTATCAATTTTCCCACGGCATGCTATCAATTTTCTGCTGAACTTTAGTAGGGGGAAGCATGTTGATGCATCGGGTTCTCTCCTGTGTGCGTGGCATTTTTGGGCCATCTCTCAAATCTGAATTTTCCTTCATTTTCTCTCGCTCACGTGGAAACACCTCTTATTCGGGTGGATTAATTAAAATTTAATCCACATAGCTAAATTTGATTATCTCGTAATCAAGATTATACATTAATCTCTTTGTTAATAGAGCAGATTAGAGAGGAAGAAGATGATGGAAGAGAAAGAGGGTGTGGAGATGAAGAAGGGAAAGAGGAAGGAAAGCCTCCCCCTCTCCCTCTCGAATTTGCACACCGCGGGAGGGGGGGGGGAGGGTCTTTTTCGCTGGCCACCAATGCACCCCCCGCCCCCCGATTTTCTTCAAAAAAATTTATTAAGCTTTTAATAAAGCTTTATTAGCTTTTAATTAAAGCTTTAAAAATGAAAAACAAATTATTTCATATTCATGATTTTTTTTGAAAAAAAAATCATGTTGAGTCCTTTGACCTTTGGGATCCAAAAAAAAATCATGTTGAGTCCTTTGAACTTTGGGATCCAAAATTTTTTGACCTTCCTAATTCCTGAGTTTTTTGTCTTTTCATTTTCTGCAACCCTTCCTTGGCTGTCTGCATTTCGAGGTGTCTTTGGATTCTGAAATTTTTTTGACCGTTCCTTTTAGTGGAAAATTTGACAAAGGTTATTTCTAATTTTTATTATACCAGCAAAAAATAACCCTCCCTAATTTTTTACTAATTTTTAGAATTTTTTTATCATCTAATTTTTCACTAATTTTTTAACTTTTTTTAATTTTTTTTATACGGGGTATAAAACAAATTTCAAATTTTTTTTGAAAACTAGTGGAAAATTAGACAAAGGTTATTTCCAATTTTTAGAATATCCGGGTTTGTTGATCAGCATGTGGCAAATCCGTTTTCGGGCACCCGTGACTATTCGAATTCCTTAAAAAATCTATTTTATGCCTAGAAAATTAGTAATTTCATTAAAACTGTAGATTTTGATTGGATTTGAGAATTGTCGGGCGGAATTGAAAAAAATCGTAATCGATGGGATTCTCGGGATAAATTTTTTAATAATTACCGAACTTAGAAAAATTCTAAAAATTGGTATTTTTGAAATATCAATTGTATTTTAGCAAATTTTATTGTTAAAATTTTTTGGAAAATTTTAGATTTGGAGTGCCATAAGATAGAATTTCGTGGACTTCAAAATTAGTAAATTTTGAGACCCTAGAAAAATTAGAAAAAAATCATGATAATTCTTTTTACTCAAGAATTTAATATTTTGGGGAGTTATTTAGTGTTGAAAAGTACGTTTTTTTACGTGTTGACATTAGATAGATGCGGGTTATTCACATATGAATAATGCGAGTGTGCCTCGTATTTGTAGTTATTTTCGTTTGGATTAATTTTAGATGGTGTTTTCATGATTTTTTACCGTTGTTTAATCACCAAATGCTTATTAAAGCATTTTTTCTTATGTGCAGTTAGTTCTAGCGAATTGATTTGTTAGATCATTTTGGTCAAAAGTGGGCAAGTGAAGTTGGTTCGAGTGAATTGTGATTTTTGAAGAACTTTATTACCATGGCTCATATTGACTTCTCAATCAATGATAATGTCGATGAGATGAGTGATCACCCCAACTTAGATAGGGAAGATCTAAAATTCTAAGTTAAAGAAGAGGAGGTTGTTGGAAAGAGTGAACTTTGAAGTGACAAAGTGTGTAGAGGCAACTATTGCCAAATGCCATGACGAGATGGAGTCACTAAAGATGCAGATTTTGACTTTGCAAAAAGCTATTTTGGCGGCACCTTCTGCTCCTACCAAAGATGTTTCTCTGTCGTTTGCACCAAAAGTATACGTCGGTGAGAAAAAGGAGAAGAATCATGAATGTGTAGATGCCTGGCTCAATAGGTGGACTACACATTTTGCCTTTTATCCATTCACTGATGCACAAAAGCTGCAGATGGTGTAGGGGTTATTGAAAGAAGGGAAGGCATTAACTTGGTGGAAGAATCTCAAAGAAGATTCCATTCATACCGCTTGGCAAAGTTTCGAGGAAGCTTTCAAAAAAGAGTTTGTCCAACCAGAGGATGAATTTGAAACAATTTCTAAGCTTGTTAAAAATAGCATGGGAAATTAGTCTTTTGACAATTATGTGTAGAAGTTTAGACAATTGGCTGCCAAAGCCAAGTTTGATGATCATAACTTGTGTGGGATTTTCATCAATGGTCTAGCTCATGACTATTAGTATGAGGTAAAAAAATGCAAGGTCAAAATGACTGAGGATACTAGCTCAGGTTTTTCATAAGACTATGGTCGCGACACCAACACTTCAAAACCATCGTCTAATGAAAAGAAATCCACGTTTACTTTTTCAAATAGTGGACAAAAAAGAAAGTTGGTTTTCACACCAAAACCAAAAAATTCTGATAACGCTAGCAAGAAACATAAATTTGTGAGCAAGGGTAATATCACATGTTTTAAATGCATGGAAAAGGGACACACAAAGAAATTATGTCCTTTGAATGGAGCTACAGGACCTTTGGTGCCTGGAAAAAAGGCAGCATTGAAGAAGTTTATACCAAAGAAATCTGTGCACATTACAGAACTTCAAGGCAAATTTTCTAAAGTCAATATTATGCATCTTGAAGGAAGCCGTCTAAACGAATTATTTTGTGTTTATGGATCAATAAATGGACATCAGTTTATATTTTATTTAATCCTAGTAGTACTCATAATTTTATTGACAACATTGTGGTATAGAGGATGAAGCTGGAAACCACACAAAATGATCATATGTACAAGGCCAAGATGGCTGAAGGAAAAGTCCAATTCTAGGACAAGAAGGTGTCAAAACTACCGTTATAGACATCCAATTGTACTTAGATAGACTTGATTTTCATGTCATGAGCTTGGGTCATGTAGACATTATTTTAGGGATGAAATGGTTTCATCGAAAAAATAAGGATTTTTCTATTGATTGGGTCAAACATTTGATGTCTTTCCATAACAATGGAAACCTTGTTACTCTTAAGGGAAAAATTGTTGTACCCAAGGAAACTTTTATTAATAAGCTTGAGTTAATGGAAAATCTTTTTACTTTTCTAATTGGTTATGGATCCAATTTCTTCATGTGTTCATTTTGATGTAAACACCACTTCTTTAGATGTTTGGGAGAGTAAAGTATTAAATTCCATTAAGAGCAAATTTCAAGATATATTTCTTGATGAGTTACCTCACAGATTATCTCCTAAACGAGAGGTGGACCATAAAATTGAGCTAGTGCTAGGTGCAGAACCTGTTAGTATTCCTCCATATTGTCTTAGCCAGACAAACGAAGACGAGGTAGCAAAGAAACTAGCTGAATACTTAGGGTCAAATTAGACTAGGTAAGTCTCCTTGGGGTGCACCAGTTCTCCTGGTTAAGAAAAAAGATTAAGGTACTTGGCGGATGTGTATTGATTACAAACGTCTTAATAACAAGGTTACAAAAATACCCATTGCCTAGATCATATGATCTTATTGATAGGTTGCAAAGAGCTAAGTATTTCATAAAGCTTGATTTGTGAATCGGTTATCATCAGATCCGTATTGTAGAGAGGAAGATGTTCCTAAAACTGCTTTTAGGACACGTTATGGCCATTATGAATTTTTAGTGTTACCCTTTGGTCTCACTAATGCACTAGTAACTTTCCAACATATGATGAATGATATATTTCAAGATCTGTTAGGAAAATGCGTGGTGGTTTTCTTAGATGATATTTTGATATACAGTAAAACTTTGGCTAAGCACGAGGATCATCTTAAAGAGATTCTAAGGAGGCTCAGGAAGAAGAAATTTCTTTAAAAAGGAATTGTTATACTTCAGTCATAAGATCTCTCGAGATGGCTTAAGTATAGATTTGGATCAGATCCAAAGGGTTTTGGAATGGCCAGTTCTGCGTATGGTCAAGAAGTTAAGATCTTTCTTAGGTTTCATGGTATGAAAATTTGTCAAGGATTATTCAAAGTTGATAGTGCCTTTTACCAACCTTCTTAAGGGTAAAAATAAGAAGTCTAATTCTCCGATTGAGTGAAATGAGAAGCTACAGGAAACTTTCGATACTTTGAAATATAAAGTTTGAGATGCTCCTGTGTTAGCCTTACCTTATCCTAGTAGGCCTTACATTGTCGAGACTGATGCTAGTGTTTTTGTGGTAGGTGCAGCTTTGTTCCAAAATGGGAAGCTTGTGGCCTTCGAGAGTAAGAAACTCAACGATGCACAGACTAGGTACCCAGTTCAGGAGAAAGAGTTGTATGCAATCATTTATGCTTTAAATCCATGGATACAATATCTCTACAGGTCTCAGTTTACGGTCTTGACAGATCATCAGTCTTTGCAGCTCATTTGTGATCAACCAGACTTAAAAGGTGGAAAGGCCAGATGGGCTAAATTGATGCAGGACTTGGCTTTCATGATCAAATATAGAAAAGGCAGCTTGAACAGCATTGCATTGAGTCGAATTGGTGAAGTTGATGAACTTAGCTTCATGAAAATTACTTCTAACTTGTACGATTCACTCAGGAAAAAATGTAGTACAGATATTTTGTTAGGAAAAAATGCAGTACATATATTTTGTTTGGAAAAAATGCAGTACAGATATTTTGTTTGGAAAATATTAGAATTTGGCAAAATCAGGATCCAGCTGTGAGGAAGATCAAAACCTGGTGAATCAAGGAAAAGCCAACCAATTTTTTTATTTAGAATGGTATTTTATTCTGAAATGATAAGGTTTACGTACCGGATGTACCAGAAATTAAACTAAGGATCCTATTTGAGTGCCATGATACACCATCGGGGCAGGACATCCGGGCATACAATGTACCTTGGCTTTGGTTAGAAGGACTTTTTATTGGCAAAAAATGAAGGATTTTGTTCAGAATTATGTCGTCAAGTGTCATTAGTGTCAAATTAATAAGGTAGAGCACCTTAAATCTGCTGGGTTATTACATCCTTTGGATATTCCGTCTCGAAAGTGGGAAAGTATTTCCATGGATTTCATTACGGGACTTCCACATACCAGCAAGGCTCACGATGCCATTTGGGTAGTCGTGGATAGATTGGCAAAGATGGCTAGGCTTTTACCCACAAAGACAACAATTAAAGCGTCGAAATTGGCTTACCAATTTGTCGAGAAACTGTTTAGACTGTATGGTCTACCTTCTGATATTGTGAGTGATTGGGACTCTAAGTTCGCGCCTCATTTTTGACAGAAAGTTTTCAAGAAATTGGAAACTACTTTGAGTATAAGTTTCTCTAATCACCCGTAGTTTGATGGGCAAATAGAGCGTGTGAATTAGATTGCAGAGGATATACTTCATGCATATGTCTCTGGAAAACCATCGAGTTGGGAAAAACATCTTCCAATGATGGAATTTGCCTATACAGTTCTAAGCATACGGCTATTGGTCATAGTCCGTTCATGCTTATGTATGGGTATCAACCCAGGGCACTTGTTGATGTCGATCTTAAGGACATTGAGCTTGATGCATCGAGGGATTTCTTGCAAGATATGCATGAAATGCTGACCCAAGCTCAGGATTCTATTAGGAGTGCTCAGGATAGAGCACAGTTTTATGCTGATAGGAGACACTCACCTCAGTCTTTTCAGCCAGGAGCGTTGGTTTATTTGAAAGTTCCTAAAGACTCTTAGACTTTGTCAACATGAAAGTGCTTAAAATTATCTCCTAGATATTGTGGTCCATTCCGAGTTATACGTCGGATTGGCACACAGTTGTGTATGAATTAAAACTACCTCCACATGCCAGAGTTCATCCAGTCTTTCATGTCAGTAGACTGAAAGAGAAGCTGGGAGGTGAGGATAACACAGTTACTCCTCAAGAACTCGTTGAAGTAAAAGATTTGTCTTATGTTCCACATGAACCCGAAAAGGGACTTGAATTCAGGGAAAGGAAACTTCACAGTCGCTTAATCTCTAAGGCTAAAATTAAAGGGAAGACAAGGAAATTGAGGATTCGACTTGGGAGTCAATTGAGAATGTTCAGCGCAGTTTTCCTTTTTTTCATTACAAGAGTGCGATGTTTTGAGAGAGGGAAAGTATGTTATGTGCACACCCTAGGCAAGTGAACATAGGAGCATGGGAACATGCTCTATTGGGGCAAGGGTTAGGTCTAACCTTGGGTTGAGGTTAGGGTTAGGCAACCAAGGGTCACACATGGAAATGGAGAGTCAAGAGTCACTTGAGGGCCCTCCTATATAATAGGGGCATGGGGCACTCTCAAGGGATGTTCTCTTGTATAGAGCATTGTGTCTACTCTCTTTTGCCATTTCATGCTAGATCTATGTGCTGCTGGAGTGAAGTCATATCTCTTAGTGCTTATGCATAGTTATTAGCTAGAGAGATCTTTAGGGTTTTAACAAGTGTCCTAATGCAATTCCCACACCAACAATGAATATGGCCGAGAGTAAGCATCATAGCTAGCTATCTGGAGAAGGCTTAAGTCCAAAATCACCTTATATGATGCTGCTATCAGTGACTTGTGCAATGCGCTCCTTCAAAGTGCCAAGCAACATGCATATGAGATGGGTAAACATCTAGGCAGTGGACCTAGCCTAATCAAATTGACGGAGCATGCAAATCAATCAAGGCCAAATAGACCATCAGATGTGGTGTGCATTGCCACAGAAGTAATTGTAGGGACACCTTTGTTGTCAAAAAGAACCTCACTAGAGGGTGATGTGGAGATGGTGCATAAATGTAGCTCCCCAAAAATAGTGACAACAACAAGTAAACAAAGCAACCACATACCAGAATATGAGTATGTCACCCAACCACGTAAGACTAGAGACTGCCCTAGGTGGGATACTAGTAGAAGATACAATTGAACCATCCATACCACCCTCATGAGTAAGTAAAGATGTTGCACCAACAAGGGCACATCCTCCATTAGATACACATGTGACACAACATGGTTGCATGGTGGTTAAAAGGAGGATTAATAAAGAATTTTGAGCTATTCATAGAACTAATTCCAAAAGCCGTGTTAAATGCTTTGGATGGACACTTGAGAGAAAGCTGTGCTACGACCAATTTTTTGTAAATGGTGCTCTAGTACCTGCTCCATGCTTCTATTCTATAAGAAGGCACAATTACAGTTAACCAACACCACAATAGGTATGGTTTTGCAACACCACATGCAGACACACACATGGAACATGGATGAAAGCATCACTCCTATTCTAGCAGAGATTCCAAGCATCTGGCCAGTGGATGAAGGCACTTCACTCACACAGATTGAGGTAGATATGCTAACTATGTTAGGATCCAAACTAGAGACAAATGGACAATTCTCTCCCCTTAGGGCTAGTGGTGGTAGCAGCCAACCACAAGGTTAAAATGATTTACCTATTCAGAGAGACTCGTTGCCTACACGTCATTCTTAGTATAGGTCTAGAATATCCAAGGGTACTGAACAAAGAATCTAGAGAGCTATAGTATTGGATGCACATGTTCTTGAGGAAAGGGTTATCAAGGAGTAGTGTGAGCATGAGGTGTTTCTTGTGGAGAGAAAAATGGGAAACTCCATGGAGGCAAACTGCTAAGAAGTTGCTATAATAGAAGCACCTACATGCACATGCAAGGACTTCCAACATCGGGTGAACAAATGCCAATCATACTTGGCATGCAAACATATTTACTTTATATTTATTAGGGTATTTGGGTTTGATGATGACTCTCATATATTTATACATCAACCAATTTTGAAGGAACATGAGGTCGTAATGGCATTGGTAAAGGAAATATCATATATTTAATAGCACACCTCTCCTGCAATTTTGCCATCTTTTAAGACATTTTCTAATGGACTTGCTTTTTGTGCTACCTTTTGCACACCCTTATTAGTATTGCAAATTTTCTACACCTCTCCTGCATTTTGCCATCCTTTAAGACATTTTGTAATGGACTTGCTTTTTGTGCTGCCTTTTGCACACCATTATTAGTATTGCAATTTTTGTTTTGTGACTATTGAGAAACTAGCCACAAATTTAGACTTTTCATGAGTTTGTTTTTTTCTTTTGCAATTCTTCTATAATCTAAACCTTTTAATCAAGTTGTTGAATGAGTATTGGTGTTTTACATTTGAGAAGGAAGCTCACTAAAACACAATTAGTGCTGCCAATTACTTGCAAAAAAAAAGTGGAATAGCCATCATGCTCACTAAAATAGTCTTGACATAGCCAAGAAGCTCGCTAAACTGCGCAAGCTCGCCTACCTAAGCTCACCAAAAAAACTTTCCACTCCCAAGGAAGGGAACATTCTTTGGTCTTGTAATATTTGAGAGAGAAATTGCGACAACTCTCCATCCATACATAAATGTATTTATGTAAATGTATATGTATATGTATATGTACATGTACATGTATATGTATATGTATGTGTACATGTACGTGTACATGTATGTATATTGTTAACCACTTGATAAGTTAACATGGTTTCACTCTCCTAACGTACTGTAAGATGCTTTGCCACCATCTTACCCACCTTAACAGGTACTTATCTTTTGTAAGATGGCGTTAGAGCATATAAAGCAGCCTTACCCTGTGCTTAATGTGTGAAATAGGAAAAGTCTACGAACCCTTTGTACATAGTTGCTTAAGATTAGTAATAGAGACCGGACCATTTTTAAGTTTGACTAGCCTAGTGTGAAAACTAGTCACTTGTATATAAGTCAGTTATTTACGATGTCCCCCGCATGCACGGAAGGTGGTAAAAGTTGTCTTAAAGTAAAGTAAGTAGACCAATGAAGTTAAAAGTAGAAAATTCATAAAGTTGTTGCCTCTGTCAGTATAAAGAGGTGGGGTTAATGAGTTGTGGGAGATTTATTGTTAATGTCTGAGTTTGTGTTTTCTCTTTGTGGATAAGTAGTAGTTGTGGTTATACTACAACAACACCACATGATAGATATAGCAATGGGAATGAATAGTTAAGAGCAAGATTGTCCAAGCTGTATAGAATGTAGTTTTTGATTATTTGAAGATTTATGGTCAGTTAGATTCCAATAATGAGTGATAGGAAGTATTAAATTGATGGCCATATGGTGGTGGATGTATGTAAGTATAGCTTATACATCTTGGTAGTCAAGATCAAGTTTTGATATAATGTATAAATCATCTTGACAAGGCTCTTTATGGATTTAGCAATTGGAAATGAATGCTATAATCTCATTACTTAGCTTAGTTTGCAGCAGCAGACTCTTTTTTCTTTTTGTGTGTTTTGCTTCAAAAACATAAGCAAGAAGGAGATTACTAAGCAATTCTATTAAAGAGTTTACCAAAGTGGGTATAGATATATTATGAAGAGTAGCCAAAAGACATGACGGGGTGATGTTAGTGTGAATGGAAAGTTAGCAGCAACAAAGTTATGAACTTACCTTGTATGTGACATGTTATGGAGAATTTGTCCATGAAGTGCAAGTTGACTCCAAAATATTTGTCGATGAAGTGTGTCCAAGTTTAGAAGTTCATTGTATCTAAGTTGAAGGTGACGTGTTTGTTGATGAGGATAATGGAGATTTGTAGAGATGCATCCTTTAGAACCTATGAAGTACCTCAAGTGATGCCAATTTTTCAGTTTTCCCCCTTGGCTACCTGGTGATGCCCTTGCAGGTTTTCATCAACCAAGGATTGAGATGCATGTACGTTTGTCGAGTTTGCATGTACGTTTGTCGAGTTTTCATACATTCTCTTTCGCTATTGATAAAGCTCAAGTTCTCTTACTTTTTGAATTTTTTATTTTTTATGGGTTTTTAAATATTTGATAAGTATATTTGCTATAATGTATTTACATACTCCCTAGGATTCAAAGAATAGTTGATATCGGGGAGTGTGATGTGTAAGAGGGGATTGGAAGATAAAATAGACTGAAGTGGTAACTCCCCCCTTCCAGTTCTAGGTCATCCCGTACCTTTTTGAATTGAAGCATAAGCTTGTTGTATCCACTTTTGCAATAGAGCACCTTGATTATACTTATTCATCGCCGATAAGGATTGAGCTTGTTGGTGTGGAGGTGATACTATATCGTTGTTTGACCTTCTTGTCTCTGGTGGATTCAGCACAGTGAAGGATTCTTGAGTGGTAGAAGATGTGGTTGATCCTACACCCCTCTCCGGAAAAGGATGTGAAGAGATCAATGTAGCTTTGGGTACTATAGGTGTTGAAGAAGCTTCATTTAAAGTTGATTTTCTTGATGCATTGAAAGTTGAAGCAACTTCATAATCTCTCTGTTCTACACATTCTCTTTTTGTGGACACTTTTGGAATCCACTTCTTTTGAGCAAGCTTTTCTTTCGCCGCTCCAGATGGTTGAGAATATGAGAATTGTGCTGGGGCTTGTCAATACATTGGTGATCACTGGTTTCCTCTTTGGGATCCAAAGCTCGTTGTGTTACCCTCATAGTAGCCTTGAGCTTGAAGTAGGGAGATAGGGACCCAACAAGGTGTACCTTGTTGTCTTCTTTTGAGGCGATTTCTTCTCCTCTTCTACTTGATTTCCGTCATTTCAAATACTTGGGGTGCAAGTGGAAAAGATGTTGAAGCCTCTTGTAAGGTGGATATCGCCGCTTCTTTTGTTTCCTTCTTCTTCTTAACAGTGGTCAAACTAGTTTGAGTTCAAGAAGATGTAGGTAGGCTAGAGGAATTGGTTAAAGGTTTAGTCGATGTTGAAGCTTCCTCCTTGTGACTCTCTTTAAGAGTTTGCTTCTGCAGTAGTATGTGTGTGGAGTGAGAGGTTTGAGGTTCAAGAGATGTTACCTTAGTCTCACTCTTTTCACCAATAGGCAACTGGTTTTCTTAGCCTTTGTTGCCCAATTGTGGCCAATAAGTATTGCCCCCTTGAAAGATCCTATGGGCATAACCAAAAGACTTGCAACCAAGTGCACATTATCAACATATATGGCAATTTTCAACAAACCAAGCACCTTTACTTTTCTTCTATTGGAGCCTTTTACTTTCAAGTCACTTGATTCAAGCATAGTTTTACCTGGTTGTGTTGACACCAAGCAACATATGAGCATAGCATTATCATCAGATAATGCACTAAAAAGCACTTTGCCATACGGGCTATCAATCTTAATACATTTCCTTGGGGGTGATGATGACACTCCCGGAGTAACTTTGGTTTGTGTTGTTTTGGTCATTTCTATCATTTCTTTTCCTTTCCTTGGGATAGAGATCTTAGTCTCAATGGTTGGTGAAATGATTGGTTCCTTAACCAAGATTTTGTCATTTGGCTTTGTTTGTGCACTAGAAAAAGAGACAGGTGGTTCAATAACCTGAGTCTGGCTTGAAGGTCTTTCGCCATGTTGCATTCATATCCTGTTATACAAAAGATGCTGGCTTTGCCAATGGATTACCCAAAAATCCAGGTGGCGGTTTCAATGAACTCTTTTGTTTTGGGCTTGAAGGTTTACTTAGCTCTTTAACAGTTGTTTGAGGGGCTTGTGTGGCTGGAAGAGGAGTCTTAGCTAATTCAGCGTGTCTTTCCTCTTGCATCACAAAATCTATGGATTCAGCATTAAGTCCATGAGCATATTCCTCCCAATCCACACCCCTTAGGATACCCTCTATAGGTAAACTAGGCTGATTTTGTATTGTAATATGGTCAGGAGAATTGACTTATTCCTTTGGAGAGGAGACATAGGTTTATGCTTATTAGCAATTACAGACTGTGTAGATTAAGCAGAAGTAGATTGGCTCCCCAGAGATCTCATTGATTGAGTTGTAGGCAAACATTGTTGGTTTAGTGCAAGGGCATTGAAGCCTTGCACTTGCCTTTATGTATCACCATTGACTTAATGCAATTCATGACATATGGTAGGTATTCCTTGCCCTTGGTAGCTCCATCTAGGTGTATGATGTCTGCCCAATAAATCATATAAGACTGCATAGTGATTTTGTCAAAGAGCACTTGTGTATCTAGAGTATAGATCCACCCAGGCGGCCTACCAAGTCTTCCTCGGGTCCATGTTCTCATTGGTTCGATAAAAGCTGGTGTCTGATCAACAGGTTGAGAAGAAGAGCCAGGAATATGCTGGGCGTTCCAAGGATCCTCAAAGCTTTGCAAATATTCCTTTGATTCTTGATGAAACTTTTCAAGCTCTACACCTTCTTTCCTTGAATCTCTTTCCAAGGAGCTTGTACTTGTGGACTCTCAAGTAGGGTCTTATAGTCAGTGGATAAGATCATTGTCTGCACTACATCTGAATGCATGGTTTGATGCAAGCTCATTAGCATAATCCCCAATAAATCCATCTAATGATGATGTCACTTCTGGTAGATTTAGATTGTTCCATGTGGAAGGACATCATTATTGCGCAATAAGAGGGATCTCACTGGATTTGACCTAGGTTTGACAGCTATTTTGGGTCTCTCTCAGCCATCTTTAATCTATTTGATGGGTTGGAATGGTCAAAGCAGATAATTTTAGGCTTCTAGAGGCTTCCTAGGATGCCCAAATGAGTCTCAAGAGTTTTTGTGATTTTTAGATATTTTTAGATATTTTTTTAATTTTTCTCTTTCAATCGCTCCACAGATGTGCTCTAAGCAAGTACATCTCCATTCCATGAGGAACAAGGCTTCGCAATATTATAGCTGATTTTCAAACTATTACGCTATTTCCTAATGTATGTGGAGCGATTGATGGTACTCATATAAAATTGTCTAGGAGACCAAGGCAAGAAGATACTCCAGCAGAGTTTTGGTGCCACCATCATTTCTACTCTATATTGTTACAAGCTATTTGTGCGGCTTTGGGACGTTTGTGTGATTTTCCTTGGTGGTACCAACAATGATGCTGCTCATTGGAAAGCATATAGTATATACCACAAGATGCGAAGACGCGAAGTGCTCACATCCCCTATTATAAGGTTAGAAGGAACACACATATCCCCATATCTTCTTGTTGATAACAGATATGGATCATCAACTCTCCTTGTCACTCGATATAAGGAGGCTAATTGTCCAAATGGAGGAGATTGGCGCGCCTTTAATCATCATTTATCTTCAGGAAGAGTGAAAATTGAAAATACATTTGGCATAACGAAAAATAGGTGGCGCATTTTGCGAGACATGCCGGTCGACCTCTATTGCGCACGTACTTACGTCATTGCGTGTTGTGTCTTGCATAATTTTCTACTTGAACATGTGGGTGACGAGATGAAGGCGAGGAACATATTGATCCCCATCTCAACAACTTGCAGTCCCCTCCATACAACAAGACAAGAGTGTATACGTGAGCAGCGGATGCGCAACATTTTGTATCGAGAGTGGCGCACAAGATATGGAGTGCTTCAAAGGGAGAGGTGATCGAGAGGAGTTCAAGTTTATAAATTGTGCAAGACAGTTAAAAAATATTTTGGGATAAAAGCAATTTAAAAAACCTTGAGAAAGAATGTAAATAGAAATCCATACATTCAAAACACCATATTAGATAATTTGGGAAAAATCCCATCCCCATTTGAAAAATGGGAGCATGGTGAACTTGTCCAAAAGTTTGTCAAAACCCCCTCATTTGACATATCATCGGAAAGATCTTGAAGAGTAGAATCAAATTTGGAGTTAGTATGTTTAAGATATGTCCAAAACTATATGGAGTAATTGATTCCCAAAATGTGAGATTTTTCCCAAATTACCTAATATTGACTTTTAAATAGGTTCACACTCTAGTTGCCTCCATTCCCAACCAAAAGTCGGGCAATTTGCAATTGTGTTTCCATAGCCTTTTCAGCCCACGATGTTTCAGCAGCAATTTGTTGAAGCTTAATTTCCTTCATAGCATTTGTAAAGCATACCATGCCTTCCTTAAGTTCCGCGAGACAAGAGATGAGCCAACCGAAAGCCTGCTCTTCTTCTTGTTCCTTTGGCCTCGTACTTGCTCTCCATTTACACCCATGTTAGGACTAGCATTACTGAGCATCTCGACGATGCCTACCCAATGCTTTTTCTTGAAGTTGCCTTTGTTAAGAGACAACCACTTGGCCTCATAAAGGTCAAGAAGACATAAAACTCGATTCTCTGTCTAAGTCTCTGAAATGGCTTTCTTGTGCACTGCAGATTTTGTAGGAGAGGTTGCTATGCTACCACTATGGACACATGTTACAACTCCCATGGGGCTTGGAAGTTGTGATTGGGGCCCATCACTTGTATCGCTAATGTGAGGTACAATACGCATGGAGGAGACACAAGCGGAGTTTGTTGACTCCTCTAAGCAGGGGGGGGGAGGTGTAATAATGATGTTGAGAATGAGTTGTGCCATTGAAACCAAGCTAAGGCAATGTAGAATTCAAATTAATGTGCTCGATAAGGCTTTGATAGAGATTACCAAGATTGTTGTTCGAGCACCCTTGCATCAAAAAGTTGTGATAATAATGACTGATACTGGTCGATGCTATTGGTCGTAGCTTGCATCATTGGCCCCGTACTGATTTTAGGCATAGAAGTGATGGAGTGCCGAACTGCCCTTCGTATTGGGATGAGCATCGAACATTTTGTTGTGCGCTTTTGCCGCACAGGTAGCTGGGGACTTGCCGGACACCGTATGCGAGCCACGAATGGCTGCAAGCATACAACCAGGAAGGCAAGCTCAAAACAGAATGCAAAAGGTGTGTCACTCACCGCTTAACTGCCGCCTTGAAGGATTCCCGCGTCGCGCAGCCGTGAAGGAGGAGCCGCCGTCATCGCCGCTCTACCGCCTCTCCGTCGCCGTGCCGCTACACAGTCTCTGATTTTATATTCACGTGATCACAAAATTTTTTTTGTTAATAACATGTGTGAACATGTTATTAACATGTTCACATGTTAACATGTTCTCAAAAAAGCCGGTGGCAAGCGACCTGGTAACCGGGAAAAATCCTGCCGGGCTTTTGCTGTACCCCGGCGGGCCCGCCGGGAAAACCCATTTTCCCGGCGGGAAATATAAAAAAATAAAAAAAATAAAAAAAAATAAAAAAAATAAAAAAAATAAAAAAAATCATGTTCACAGTCATTCTTACCATTTTTGGGCCTTCTGGACTCATTTATGATGTCAAAAGTTCAAAATTCTTGGCACAAAAAAAGTTTTGTATAATTTGCTGGCCTTAAGTTCAATTGACACACCAATTAAATCTAACTATACTTACATCAATTGACTCAATTGTCCATGACATCATTGCACTCAATTGAGCCCAATTGGACTCAATTACACTTGATTTACACTCAATTGATATTAATTGGGTGTGAATTGATATCAATTGTGCCTAATTCGACGCAATTAAGCCCAATTTACACCCAATTTGCATAAATTGGGTGTAAACTAAGTATCAATTGAGTCGAATTGGACTCAATTGACAATAATTGGATGTTAATTGATATTAATTAAGCCCAATTGACTTCAATTGGGTGTTAATTTATTACAATTAATGTCAATTGAGCTCAGTTGACATCAATTGGGTGTCAATGGATATCAATTGAGCTCAATTGGGCTCAATTGCACTCAATTGTGTGATCGATTGTGTGTCAATTGATGTCAATTGAGCCTAATATGATACAATTGAGCTCAATTCACACCCAATTGGATGTAAATTGAGCGTCAATTGAGCCGAATTAGACTCAATTGACAGCAATTGGGTGTTAATTGATATTAATTAATATCCAATTAATACAATTGAAGTCAATTAAGTCTAATTGACTTCAATTGGATAATTTAGGTGTCAATTGAGCTCAATTAGACGTAAATGACATCAATTGGGTGTCAATTAACATTAATTGGGTGTCAATTAACATTAATTGAACCTTATTGACATCAATTGGGTATCAATTGGACTCAATTGACATCAATTGGGTTTCAATTGAGCCAAATTGGATGCAACTGACATCAATTGGGTGTCAATTGATTACAACTGAGCTGAATTGGGCTCAATTGCACTCAATTGATATTAATTGGGTGTCAATTAAACCTAATTCCATGCAATTGAGCTCAATTGACATCAATTCACATCAATTGCACTCAATTGATATTAATTGGGTGTCAATTGATGTCAATTGAGCCTAATTCGATGCAATTGAGCTCAATTCACATCAGTTCACATCAATTGGGTGTCAATTGATGTCAATTGAGTAAAATTGAGTCTAATTAGGTGTCAATTGAGTCAAATTGAGTCTAATTGGGTGTCAATTGATATCAATTGAGCCAAATTGAGTCTAATTGAGTCCAGTTAGACTTAATTAAGCCAAATTGAGTCTAATTGGGTGTCAATTGATGTCAATTGAGCCAAATTGAGTCTAATTGGGTGTCAATGGAGCCTAATTGACATCAATTGGGTGTCAATTGATGTCAATTGAGCCCAATTGAAGCTAATTGTGTATCAATTGGATTCAATTAATACATAATTGATGTCACATGGGCTCAATTGACATCAATTAACACCTAATTGATGTCAATTGATATCAATTAGATGTCAATTGATTATAATTGATGCTAAATTGAATGTACCCAATTGATATCAATTGAGTCCAATTGACATCAATTAAGTCTAATTGGGTATTAATTGATCAATTGGGCTCAATTGATATCAATTGACACCCAATTGGACTCAATTGACATCAATTGGACTCAATAGGGTGTTAACTGATGTTAATTGAGCCCAATTGACATCAATTGGGTGTTAATTGAGCTCAATTGGACACAATTAATAATAATTGGGTATGAATTGAACTCAATTGACATCAATTAGGTATCAATTGAGCCTAATTGCATCCAATTGAACTCAATTGACATCAATTGAGCAAATTACATCCAATTGAATTCAATTGACATCAATTAAGCCTAATTGCATCTAATTTAACCCAATTGGACTCAATTGAATCCAATTGGACTCAATTGACATCAATTAAGCCTAATTGCATCCAATTTAACCCAATTGGACTTAATTGAATCCAATTGGACTCAATTGACATCAATTAGGTATCAATTGAGCCTAATTGTATCTATTTAGACTTAATTGACATCAATTGGGTGTCAATTAAACCCAATTGGAGTCAATTGATATCAATTGGGTGTTTATTGATGTTAATTGAGTTTAATTGACATCAATTGGGTGTTTATTGATGTCAATCGAGTCCAATTAGATGTAATTGGACTCAATTGGGTGTGAATTAGACTCAATTAATATCAATTGGGCTCAATTGATATCAATTAGGTGTGAATTGATGTCAATTGAGCCCAATTTGATGTAATTGATATCACTTGGGTGTCAATTAGACTCAATTGGCACCCAATTGATGTCAATTGAGTCCAAGTGGATGTCAATTGATATCAATTGAGCCCAATTGATCAATTGACACCCAATTAGACTTAATTGATATCAATTTGACTCAATTAGATATTAATTGATATCAATTAGACTCAATTGGATACTAATTGATGTTAATTAAGCTCAATTAGACTCAATTGACATCAATTAGGTATTAATTGAGTGTAATTGATATCCATTAAGCCTAATTTAGCTTAATTGACATCAATTGGGTATCAATTGACTACAATTGATGTCAATTGAGCTCAATTGACATCAATTGGGTGTTAATTAATGTCAATCAAGTCTAATTAATATCAATTAGGTGTCAATAAAGCCAAATTGATATCAATTGGGTATCAATTAAGCCCAATTCACATCAATTGGATGTAAATTGAACCTAATTGGACTCAATTAACATGAATTAGGTGCGAATTGATGTCAATTGACCCCACTTGGATGCAATTGATATCAATTTGGTGTCAATTGGACTCAATTGGCACCCAATTGATGTCAATTGAGTCCACTTGGATGTCAATTGATATCAATTGAGCCCAATTGATCAATTGATACCCAATTAGACTTAATTGATATCAATTTGACTCAATTAGGTATTAATTGATATCAATTGGACTCAAATGGATGTTAATTGATATTAATTGAGCTCAATTAGACTCAATTGACATCAATTAGGTGCTAATTGAGTGTAATTGATATCCATTAAGCCCAATTTAGCTTAATTGACATCAATTGGGTATCAATTGACTACAATTGATGTCAATTGAGCTCAATTGACATCAATTGGGTGTTAATTAATGTCAATCGAGTCTAATTAATATCAATTAGGTGTCAATAAAGCCAAATTGATATCAATTGGGTGTCAATTGAGCCCAATTCACATCAATTGGGTGTAAATTGAACCTAATTGGACTCAATTAACATGAATTAGGTGCGAATTGATGTCAATTGACCCCACTTGGATGCAATTGATATCAATTTGGTGTCAATTCGATCAATTGGATTCAATCAATTGAACTTAATTGGATTCAATCAATTGACACCCAATTGGACATAATTGGGCTTAATTGGACTCAATTGACATCGATTAACACCCAATTGATGTCAATTGAGCTCAATTGACATCAATCCTAGTCAATTGATATCCAATTGATGCCAATTGAGCCGAATTGACACCAATTGCACTCAATTGGTACCCAATTGATGTCAATTGAGTCCTCAATTAACATCAATTAACACCCAATTGAGTCCAATTGACATCAACTAATACCCAATTGAGTCAAATTGATATCAATTAAGTATAATTGGGTGTCAATTAATCAATTCGACTCAACTGATATCAATTGATATCTAATTGGACTCAATTGACATCAATTGGGTGCCAATTGAGTCCAAGTGACACCCAATTGATATCAATTGCATCCAATTAGACTTAATTGACATCAATTGGGTGCCAATTGAGTCCAAGTGACACCCAATTGATATCAATTGCATCCAATTGGGCTTAATTGACATTAATTTACACCTAATTGATGTCAATTGAGTCTAATCCAGTTCAATTCACACCCAATTGATGTCAATTGGGCTCAATTGACATCCAATTGATGTTAATTGGACTCAATTGACATCAATTAACACCCAATTGATGTCAATTGAGCTCAATTGACATCAATCGTAGTCAATTGACACCCAATTGATGCCAATTGAGCCGAATTGAGCTTAATTGATATTAATTACACTCAATTGGCACCCAATTGATATCAATTGAGTCTGATTAGACTCAATTAACATCAATTAATATCCAATTAAGTCTAATTGATATCAATTAATACCTAATTGAGTCAAATTGATATCAATTAAGTCTAATTGGATGTCAATTGATCAATTGGACTCAATTGGTACCAATTGACATCCAATTGGACTCAACTGACATCAATTGGGTGCCAATTGAGTCCAAGTGACACCCAAGTGATATCCATTGCATCCAATTGGGCTCAATTGACATCAATTCACACCTAATTAATGTCAATTGAGTCCAATCACGTTCAATTCACACCCAATTGATGTCAATTGGGCTCAATTGACACCCAATTAACTCAGCCCAATTGATATCAATTGAGTCTAATTCAAACCCAATTGAGTCTAATTACATCTAATTGGACTCAAGTGACATCAATTAACACCCAATTGATGTCAATTAAACTCAATTAACATCAATTAACACCCAATTGATATCAATTCAGCTCAATTGACATCAATCGTAGTTAATTGACACCCAATTGATGTTAATTGAGCCAAATTGGGCTTAATTGACATCAATTGCACTCAATTAGCACCCAATTGATGTCAATTGAGACTCAATTAACATCAATTAACATCCAATTGAGTTCAATTGACATCAATTAATACCCAATTGAGCCAAATTGGGCTTAATTGACATCAATTGCACTCAATTGGCACCCAATTGATGTCAATTGAGACTCAATTAACATCAATTAACATCCAATTGAGTTCAATTGACATCAATTAGGTGCCCAATTGAGTCAAATTGATATCAATTAAGTCTAATTGGGTGTCAATTGATCAATTGGACTTAATTGATATCAATTGACATCCAAGTGGACTCAATTGACATCAATTGGGTACCAATTGAGTCCAATTGACACCAAATTGATATCAATTGCATTCAAGTGGGTTCAATTGACATCAATTCACACCTAATTGATGTTAATTGAGTCCAATTAGGTTCAATTTACACCCAATTGGGCTCAATTGACACCTAACTGATATCAATTTGGCTTAATTGATACCTAATTGATATTAATTGGACTCGATTGACATTAATTAACACCCAATTGATGTCAATTGAGCTCAATTGACATCAATTGTAGTCAATTGATACCCAATTGATGTCAATTAAGCCAAATTGAGCTTAATGGACATCAATTACACTCAATTAGTACCTAATTGATATCAATTAAGTCTAATTGAGCTCAATTAACATCAATTAGTATCCAATTGAGTCTAATTGATATCAATTAACACCTAATTGAGTCAAATTGATATCAATTAAGTCTAATTGGGTATCAAATTGATATCAATTAAGTCTAATTGATATCAATTAAGTCTAATTGGGTATCAATTGAGCCCATGTGACATCAATTGTGTGTCAATTGAGCCAAATTGAGTCTAATTGGGTGTCAATGGAGCCTAATTGACATCAATTGGGCTTAATTGACATCAATTGACACCCAATTGATGTCAATTAGGCTCCATTGACACCCAATTAGACTCAATTTGGCTCAATTGACATCAATTGACACCCAATTAGACTCAATTTGGCTTAATTAAGTCTAATTAGACTCAATTAGACTCAATTTGGCTCAATTGATATCAATTGACACCCAATTATACTCAATTTAACTCAATTGACACCCAATTAGACTCAATTTTACTCAATTGACATCAATTGACACCCAATTGATATGAACTGATGTGAATTGAGCTCAATTGCATCGAATTAGGCTCAATTGACATCGATTGATACCCAATTAATATCAATTGAGAGCAATTGATGTGAATTGATGTCAATTGAGCTCAATTGCATGGAATTAGGTTTAACTGACACCCAATTAATATCAATTGAGTGCAATTGAGCCCAATTCAGCTCAGTTGTAATCAATTGACACCCAATTGATGTCAGTTGCATCCAATTTGGCTCAATTGAAACCTAATTGATGTCAATTGAGTCCAATTGATGTTAATTGGCACCCAATTGATGTTAATAAGGTTCAATTGATGTTAATTGACCCCCAATTGATGTCATTTACGTCCAATTGAGCTCAATTGACACCCAAATTATCCAATTGAAGTCAATTAGACTTAATTGACTTCAATTGTGTTAATTGGATATTAATTGATATCAATTAACATCCAATTGCTATCAATTGAGTCTAATTCGGCTCAATTGACACTCAATTTACATCCAATTGGGCGTGAATTGAGCTCAATTGTATCATATTAGGCTCAATTGACATTAATTGACACACAATCGATCACACAATTGAGTGCAATTGAGCCCAATTGATATCAATTGTGATCAATTGACACCCGATTGATGTTAATTGCATCCTATTGGGCTCAATTGAGCACAATAGGATGCAATTAACACCCAATTGAGTGTCAATTGAGTGCAATTGAGCCCAATTGAGCTCAATTGATATCAATTGACACCCAATTGATGTCAACTGAGCTCAATTGAGCTTAATTGATATCAATTGACACCCAATTGATGTCAACTGAGCTTAATTGATACCCAATTGATGTCAACTGAGCTCAATTGAGCTTAATTGACATTAATTATAATAAATTAACACCCAATTGAAGTCAATTGGGCTTAATTAATATCAATTAACATCCAATTATTATCAATTGAGTCCAATTCGACTCAATTGATACTTAGTTTACACCCAATTTTTACAAATTTGGTGTAAATTGGGCTCAATTGCGTCGAATTAGGCACAATTGACATCAATTGACACCCAATTAATATCAATTGAGTGTAAATCAATTGTAATTGAGTCCAATTGGGCTCAATTGAGTGCAATGATGTCATGGACAATTGAGTCAATTGATGTAAGTATAGTTAGATTTAATTGGTGTGTCAATTGACTTAAGGCCAGCAAATTATACAAAACTTTTTTTGTGCCAATAATTTTGAACTTTTGACATCATAAATGAGTCCAGAAGGCCCAAAAATGGTAAGAATGACTGTGAACATGATTTTTTTTATTTTTTTTATTTTTTTATTTTTTTTATTTTTTTATATTTCCCGCCGGGAAAATGGGTTTTCCCGGCGGGCCCGCCGGGTAATGGCCATTTTCCCGGCGGGATTACTGGCAGAGAAGGTTTTTGCAGGTCATAAAAAATGCCCGTGAATATACATTGTGATCACAAGAATTTTTATGTTAACAATAGGTTTTGTTAACGTGATCACGAAATTGTGAAGACGTTAATGAAATCCCTGTACACAGTGCTCGATCGCTCTCTCACTCTCTCTCTCTCTCTCACACACGCAGGAGAAGGAAACCAAAGAGATAAGGCAAGAGCACTCTTGTATTCACAACACATGAGAATGAGGAATTTAGGGTTACATTTGACTCTTATAGGTGACTTGGCCGTTCACACTTGGGCGCCCATACATGGCCGGCCAACCCTAACCCTTATCCTACTGATATCCAAGGTGCGCCTCTCATCGGCGATCACCCAATCCCTTCATCCTTAACATATGGTGCCGACAAGCCCGGCCCATGACTCAGAATATTTAAATTAATGACGTAAAATATAGTACGTCGCAATGTCTGCCATGGGTTAACATGCCCCCCTTCCTGATGTAGATTCCGTCCTCGGAAGCTATGGTATGGTAAGCTCGAGAGGATTGTTGTGGTAGACCGTCTGCAAAACAGGGAAGTAGAGTGAAGGTATGCTGGAATTCAAAAGATATAAGTGTATAAATTCAAGCATGTGAGACCACAATGGATGTTGCTATGAGAACTTAGTTTAAGGGTCACATGAGTGAGCTAGTGTAGCAAATTAATAGGAGTTTAAAATTATTGAAAGGAATTCAAGAGTTAGCAAGGTGTCAAAGGTTAATCAAGGTTTATAACTGGCCTAAGTCAAGGAAAATAACCAAGCTTAATAAATAAACAGATGACCATACTGTGTCTACTCTAAGAACAAGTTAATACCACGCATCTAGGGACACAAGAAACATCAGAGTTACAGGAGCCTTTTGCCTTTATTTTTTTTTTAAATGTACGTGACAATTTTTACACACAATGGCAACCTTCCTAAGGCAAAACTAACATCGATCCTGGTACCATGTTTAACACAAGGCATTATCCAGGAATCTATTAGCTCACTTTAGGCAAGGCTACCCCCTACCAACCAAGGCATCGGTCGAGAGTAGAATACTCCTCGCCTACCAAGTATCAATAAGGCGATAGGCCAACATTAAAGCACATCATAGACTTGTATTGCCATTTATTGTAGGCTTTTTTTTTAAAATAATCTATTTCTTTTGATCTTCGCTCCTGAACTATAATTTGTTTTGCATCCTTTCGACAAAGGGGTAATAGCTATGTCCTAGAGGTCAACACACACATGGCCAGGTGTCAAACATTAAGATGGTTTGACCCTAGACCTAAGACAATCGTATTCCAAGGTTAACTAAAGACGTCATGCTGCCTAGGAATATTTCCAATAAAGTTAAGCTCATTAATGATTTACACTAGCATGCAAGCAACTTCAAAAACTAAGTAGTACATTGACAATTTCCATGTGGTCATGCATTATAGTTTATGCAATTGATTGAACAGTAAAAACGAAAGAGAGTGGGTATGGAAGAATTACACCTATAATTGGAGATCTCCTTGATTTGACGAGACAGCTTGCAATTTGATGTAGATATATTTTGATGAACGTTGCGGCAGTCTCAGGACTTGAAAGCGAACCCACCTCAAACTTTTCAACCTGTACAATCAACTAACAAGCACTATACCTCAAGAGGCACATCAGTGTGAAAATTTCAAGACTTGTTTAAGGAATCTAAACTAGAAAAAACTTGGAAACGCTAACCTACCTACCAGTCACCACACTACTACTGAGGATACGGTAAGAGGATGTTGTAGAGTCCTGGCTCTAGCCCTAAGGCTAAGCCTCTATCCGCATCATCCAAACAAATAAAGTCAACCTCAGTAGTGCCATGAGTTTCATCCGTCCATTCATCATTGTCAGATATTTCATTTTCATTTTCCCATCCACATAAACTCATCAAAAATGTAACCATGCGAGGATAGTCATCTTGTGGAAAAGGAAAGCATTGGGCTATCGGGGATATGTCCTCTACGGAGTAGGGGTCAGTCATGGTCAATAGGCGAATTAGCCATTCTAATTCTTCAACATTTTCTTCTCTGGCTAGTACATCTATATGATCCCATTCAGTTTCAATAACAGGATAGCACATGTGAAATATCTGAGAAAGGTATAGATGATACCTCTCACCAAAGGTAGGAGTGGATGAAGTGTATGATGATCGGGCATCTGCCATATCTGCAAACACAAATATAGCATCAGTAGGTTTATGACAGGTCAATCTAGTTCTTGATTGTATACGGATATTTCTCTTGTTTTTGTGCTCTTGCTCTTTTTACTATTTTTTGTTTTTCTTTTCTTTGTTTTTTTTAAAAAAAATGTATGAAGCTATATATATACATCCCCTTGAATTTGGCAATTACATGGTCAGGGGAGAAGGTTATAAGGAGGAAGCATTAGAATGTCGAGCGTGAGTACATGCTCCCCCTTTCCTTGGGTAGATCATATTATTTGCAATGATGTTGCAGCCTCTTGGAACCAATTTGTCCAGCGGGTCATAGGTTGTGATGTGGGCAGATAGCTTTTTATGACCCTTGTGGCTACATCCAATTGCAGAGATGGTAGCGTACGCTCCCATTGACGAATGGAGGAAATGGTTTCCGACGATACTATTACAAGGGGAGACGTAGACTCATCGGTTTTTTGTTGGGTGTTGACAAGAGTAGGTGTAGAGCATGTAGAAACTTCTATATGAGTGTGTGCCTGGCATGAGGAGCTAGAAGCTTCATGTGGCTCCCCCCTTCCTGAGCTAGGTGGTAATGATCGATATCGTTTGGGAATCCAAACTAACTCTGGAAGAAGTGGTGCAGAGCACTCTATTACCTTTCCCTTACCACGGTCTTGAATTGTCATTGGGGTGGCAACAATTGGTTTGCAAGGTTTTACAGGTGATGTAGAGGGATTCAACTTATGTTTAGGGACCCAAATCTGGTCATTCCCCTCATAGTACCCTTGGGCGACTAATAATTTTTTAGGGATCCATCGCGATGTTACATTGCCCTTTCTCGGGTGGGTAGCTGCTTTCCTTTTACGAGGCTTCTTGGTGGCTGAACGAGATTGAGCAGGGGAAGTAGCTGTTAACGAAGCTTTGGGGACCCATTTGTATGTACTCTTTGGCATAGTAAGCGAAGCTTTAGGGACCACCTTGCATGTTTCCACTCTTGGCGTTGAATCGTTAGAGGGGTGGCCAACAATCGAAGATGGTTTTGCCACTGGACTTTGTGATTTTTCATTATCTAATATTTGAGTGGATGACTTAGGTGCGGGATTTTGAGCGGTCAGACCTAGTGTTGGTTCTTGCGTTGTGACTTGTCTGGTTGCCCAATCGATATTGCACTTGGTGGCCATCATCCATTTGCGCCCTAAGATTACAGTCCCTTCCATGGTACCAGCAGGCATAACCAAAAAGCTTTGAATTATGGTTCCCTTGTCATAAGCAACCGGAGTGTGCAGAATTCCTGAGACAGGGGTTTTCTTCTTGTTGATTCCTTGAACTTGGATAGAACTCTTGGATAAAGGTGGTTTTCCCAGTTGACACCACACGCCATATGATAGCAAATTGTGTTGAGCTCCTGTATCCAATAATGCATTATACAGCACCTCCCCGTAAGGACTCTGTAACTCAATTGGGTATCTTAGAGGTGGGTCAGATTCTAGTGCATCCTCCTCTGCTTCCTCGAAAAATACTTGCGTAATTCCCAAGTTGGCTTCTCGTTGTCTCCTAGCACGCTGTTGACGTTCTTTGGCTTCGACTCTCGCTTGTATCTTTTTAAGCTCAGCCTGTTCTTTAGCTGCCTTCTTTTGATGGATTGCATGTAACTCCTCTTGGCTCAGGGGGTCAGTATCTTTTGAATTTACTCCCATTAAGGAATCCAATGGTTTCAACTCCGTCGAGAGTCTCCACTCTGATGGTACCTTGCGGGGTAATTTCACATACTCTATATGGTCCCTTACCAGCATATTTGAGCTTCTTCTTTTCATTTCGCACTCCATACATCAGGACTTTATCCCCAACCTTGATGTCCTTGTCCTTTAGATGGCAATCAAACCATTTTTTCCTTCTATCCTTCTCCACAAGGGCATTGTATACAGCCAATTGTCTTTCTTCGTTTAGCCGCTCAAGGATATATAGACGCTCTACTAAGGGATTACCATCCCAACCCTCTTGAGTAGCAACACGAAGACTAGGAATGACAAATTCCCACGGCATGACTGCTTCTTGGCCATATACCATTTTGAATGGTGTGCAATTAATAGCCACTTTGTACGCAATACGATAGGCCCATAAAGCTGTCGTGAGCTTTAGATCCCAATCCGTGCGATGAGCTTCAACTGTCTTTGTCAAAACAGAGATTAATGTCTTGTTTGTACTCTCGGCTTGGCCATTCGCTTGCGGATAATAAGGAGTAGATTTATGATGGGATATCATGAAATTTGTTGTGAGCTCCTTAATCGCTTCATTTATAAAATGCGTACCATTGTCGCTCACAAGTTCAAAAGGACAACCGAAGCGTGTGATTATATTTTCAAAGAGGAACTTGGCTGTTGTCCTCGCATCTGCCTTACGTGTCGCTTTCGCTTCAGCCCATTTGGTCATATAGTCAGTGGCCACAATAATATAGCGAGATTGTGTGTTTCGGGCCGCTGGGCTAATTGGACCTACAAAGTCTAAACCTCACTTTTCAAATGGTTGGTTTACTTTGATTGGATGTAGGGGCATCTGATCTTTCCTCTGGGGTTTCTTATATCGTTGGCATTCATCGCAACCCTTTACAAAGAGTGATGCATCTTGGAACATAGTGGGCCACCAATACCCTGATTGTAAGATCTTTCGCGCAGTTAAGTCTCCTGAGAAGTGACCACCGGCTACGCCCATATGTGCCTCTTGTAAAATGTATAGATACTCATCCTCTCGGGCACAACGCCTAAGAACGTCATCCTTTCCTCTTTTATAAAGAGTCCCGGCTATCAGGCAATAGGGTTCGCATTCTTTGATTAGCTTTCGAGCTAGATCTTTACGAAGCTCCTTGGGTGGAAAGCCATTAACCAAAAAGTTAACAATCTTCTCACTCCATTCAGGCATTGTCTCCACCATGAACAGGGAAGTGTCCGGTAAGTCATCATCAACCCCCGTAGGAGCTTCACCATTAGGTATGCAAGACAAATGATCAGCCATGACATGTTTTTTGCCAGGTCTCACAACAACAGTGAAATCAAACTCAAGAAGAATCAATAGCCATCGTGTGATTCTTCCTGTGGAGCATGGTTTGTTTACCAGATACAACAATGCTTGATGATCCACATAGAAAACAAACTTGGTGGCAAGGAGGTAATAACGAAATTTCCTTACTGCATATATCATTGCCAACCCTTCTCGCTCCGTAGTGGTGTAGTTCATCTCAGCATCGTTCAACTGGCGACTGGCAAAGCTAATGGGGTAGTCTAGCTTGTGTTCTCCAGGTTGAGTTAAAACACACCCAATAGCAAAGTTTGATGCATCAATATGCACATGGAAGAGTAAATCCCAGTTAGGCATTCTCAAGATTGGAGCACTCGCCAAGGCCTTCTTTAATAGCTCATAGGCACGGTCACATTCTTCGGTCCAAATAAACTCGATGAGAAGCTTATACAATGGTCGAGCTATCTCGGCGAAGAAGAGAATAAACCTTCGATAATAACCAACGTGGCCCATAAAGCGTTGGACTCCCTTGTAGTTGGTGGGTGGGGGTAATTCCAGAATGACCTTGATTTTACTCTCGTCAGTGGAAATCCCATTTTTGGACACTATATGCCCTAAGATAACTCCGTGTTTAACCCAGAATTGGCATTTGAAAGGATTCAAGGAGATGCGATATAATCTACACCTTTCAAATATTTTTCGTAAACACATCAAGTGCTCATCCCAAAAGGAATGAACACAAAGATCATCTAAGAAAGCTTCACAGAAGTCCCTTAGATATTCCTTAAAGGCCGTGTTTATCAATCGTTGGAATGTTGCAGGTGCATTGGTCAAGCCAAAAGCCATGACGCGAAAGGCAAACACTCCAAACTCCGTGATAAATGCTGTTTTAGCTTGGTCCTCGACTGCAATTGTGATCTGATTGTAACCCGAGTACCCATCTAAAAAGCTATATGCCTCCTTGCCTGCCACTCTTTCAAGCACATGTTCAGAATATGGCAAGGGGTAATGATCCCTTCTGGTGACTGCATTAACCTTTTTGAGATCAACGCACACTCTGAGTTTCCCATTCTTCTTTGGCACGATGACTATCGGAGAAACCCATTCTGAGTGCTCAATTGGGTATATGAATCCACATTTTACCAGCTTTTCAATTTCCTCTTGTACAATCTTTGCGTACTTAGGATTCATTGGGTAGGGACGTTGCTGGACTGGTTTAGCAGTGCTAATCATTGGAATCGTGTGTTGCACCACCGAGGGTGGGACACCCTTCATATCATGATATGTCCAGGCAAATATGTCCTTGAATTCCTTAAGAAGCTTCGTAAGTGCAGCTTCTTCCGCCTTGGTGAGGTCTTGAGCAATAAAAACTGGTTTAGACTCCTCACCCGGATCTGCTAAGTCTATCTCCTTGACTACCGCAGGGCCATCGTAGACACCGCTACTCCCATTGGTAGGCGTTCGTTGGGCTTTTGTGTAGACTACTTTACGTTCCCCTGTGGTGAATGATTTGAAATGCTCGGGTGCGGGGTGTAAGTCTACTGGTTCTTGTTGTGCCCGGTTTTTTTCTTTTAATTCCGCCTCCTTTTGTTGTTGAGCCAACTCTTGGTTTTGCCGCCTTCTTGCAGTACGACTTAGTTTTGGCTTCTCTTTGATTTCTAATTGGGCGACGTCATGAGGTTGCGGAATACACCACATAACACTTTGGAGGTATTGTCCCCAATTATCCGCTATCTTCCGATGAGCGTCAATGGCTCCTACATAACTAAGCCATTCTGCAGTGGATCTCTCCTTATTTATTGCAGTTCGTACATTAGCTCGATAGCGTTGGCGCTTATGTCTCATTTTCTTCTTACCAAGTAATTGATTTTTGTTTCTATCCGATTCGGACTCACTTGGTCGATCTTCACTTTCGGATGAACTGCAGGAGGCCACTGTCCTAGGCCTTGAGCACCTTGCTTCCACATTTGGGTGAATATTTGATTTATTTTTCCCATCAGGCTCAGGGTCAGTTTCTTCTTGAGATTCATACTCAGAATTGCATTGGTCAGAGTCTTCGCTACTTTCAGTGTCAGTGGAGTTTGCCACTTTCTCGCCATCAGGGGTCAAGTGCATAACACCTATCATGTTTATTGGCACTAACGGTGGCATATCTTACCCCTCAGGTGTTACCCAGCTTGTGCCTCTATTCCCCCATGTGTCTATGTGGTTGCCGCTAGGTGTACCCAATCCACGTTATTCGACTCAGTCATACCCGGTAGGACATCCATGTAAGGAGAATCCTTCCCATCATCAGTCTCTTTTTTGCATGTATAGCAATACCTTAATGGGGCGGAGTGAATAGTGGTATCCGATCGATTATCAATGATAACCTTGCTTCCTAAAGGATGTGCACGACCATTCTCAAGATCAACTCGAATGACAGAGTCCTGGAATTGTAGGTAGACATGGTTTTTCGACCAGTCATGTACCATTTGTGCTTCCCTCATGAAAGGACGTCCTAAGATCATTTGATATGACATAGGATGCTTGGAGAAATCCATTACAATGAAGGTATGTTTTACCTTGTATCCCAGGACCTTGATCTTGAGGTCCCTTAACATTCCAATAGGTTTAGCTATGGTTCCGTTTGCCATCTTAACCACTATGTTTGTGACTTCGAGGTGAGGCCTTCCCATAGATTCTCAACAGTTTTTAGTCACAATGCTCACTCCAGCACCACCATCAAGGATTCCCTTTAGAGTTAATCCCTTGGTAGTAATGGGGAGGGTGGCATTAGATTCATCACCTTCAAAGTACTGTCCCAACTTGTTCACAGGTATTTCCACGACCGAATCTTCATCAAAGTTGGGTTGTAGATCCCAATGCTCCCCTTCATCTTGAAGCGTGTTGGGTCTATCCATATTTGCAAATTGTGGTAACCCCGCCTTTAGTTCTCCATTGAGAAATGCCCGAAGAGCTAAGAATAGCTCAGGATCTCCGTATAATTTGGATATGATCGTGGTTCTGATCTCGGAGGACATGAAATCCATTAGCTTGGACACATTCAACGGTACTTTTCGAGACATCGCCCCTTGACTAGGGACTGGTGAAGATGGAATCACTTCCTCTTCAATGGGGTCAGGCATTCCCTCACTAAACATTCTTTCCAGCAAGAAGGGTGTTTGCCCACTTCCGGATGTCCTATCCTCACTTTCTTCCCGAACATTTGATACTAGGTATAGCTAACGGTTTATGGTTCCGGTGAGGCTGAACTTGCGTAGGAAACACTGTGTCAGGAATTTTGATTTTTCTCGGGTTTGGCTCCAGTTCTCTTTGTGTTTCTTCCACCAAACCTCTTAAGTGTTGCACTTGTTCAATCTCCTCAACTGGGTTTGGGTAAGTTCCAATCTTTTTCTTGAGGGTTTTTGGCCCACGTGGCTTGTCTTGGGGAGTCTCAGTCAGTTTGGGTGGTTGAGAGGGCATTAACTGACTTGGTTGTGGGACCGAGGAAGTTTCCTTCTGTTTTCCCTTATTTATGTACTCGCTTGATTCTCCTTCATTGAGCTCCCGAGTGGGTTCCTCCTTTAAGGTAGTGGCTTTGGTCCCCATGGTTTCTATTGAATCAGAATCATCTTCAGGATCATTCATATACACAGGGTCGTCTCCTGTCCCTATGTTAGTCTTTGAACTGGGCTTGGAGCTCGTGGCATTAAGCGATCTCTTTCGTTGTGTTTTCTTTTTCTTTGCCTGAGCGATTGATGCAGTATCCCTCTCTTCAAGAATGTAGTTTTGATTTTGAAGCATTGACCGTGTAACTACATTCGCGGGTACAACGGGTGTGGTTCTTCGTGCTTGGTTGGTGACCTCAACCAAATTCAATGGCGTAATCTTGGGTGCATTAGGATTATGTGGACATTGAGCGATCAAATGATCTATGCCACAACGATTACATGTAAGTACCAGCATTCCCGATGTGCTCCCTTGATTTGGTTGCATCTGAGTAGCAATCTTTTGTAACCTATTAGGGCACTCCGCTACACGATGCGGTCCACCACACTCGTAACATTGAAGAGGTGGTCTCCTCGCCATGGTATTAAGGTTTTGCCCTCTTGTGGCAAGAGCAGCCGCTTGATATACAGGCTTGACTTGCCCGAAATGATCCTCCATGTAGTACTGGGGAATCATTTCAAACGTATCAATCCCGTATGGAGCAGTAGGGTCTATCTCCTCTTCATAATCCCCACATGCACTATGTGACTCACAACCCATCTGGTTTATTGGGGTTATCCTTGGATGTGGAGGTTGTGGTCCTAGCACTGGCGGTGGTAACGGCACAGACTGGACTACATTCGGATTCCTTGGAACTATGTGCTGTGACGGTTGCTCGACAGGTTGTGCAGGCATTAGCGCGGGTACTTGAGGTGTGTTTGACCAAGCTAGTGGTGCCTGGTTTGCCAACATTCGCTTAAGTACTAGGCAATCCTTAGATTGATGGCCGTACTTACCACATGCATTGCAATTCCCATTGAATTTAACTCTGAATGTGGGACATTCACTCGTGCTATGTGGTCCTAAGCACACCGAACACCATTGTTGCTCTCTCCTTGGGTACATATGGCTATTCTGAGGAGCTCGATTATCCCTAAAGTATTCTTGGAGAGCCTTAGTAAGGTCGGTTCACAGACATTTCAGATATCTTGGGCTCCTTGGCAATAGGTTTTACCATCATTGGCTCGTGCCCAGATACTTGCGAACTAACAGATTTTGTTTCTGAAGACACCTTTTTACCTGCAATCATCAAGTTGTCTTCTAACTGGATTGCATTGGCAGTGACTGCTTCCCATGTTGTAAGACCTCTAATGACTAGGCCATTGTAAATGTCCTCGTGGCGCAATCCTCGGATGAATCTATCGAGGAGTTGGTTGTTATTGAAGCGTTCATCGGGAGTGCAGCGAGAATTTAGATGCTTCAATCGACTTATAAAGTCTCTCACTGACTCCCCTTCCTCGCGTTCAGCTTTTTGGAGTTGAGATGCTACCCCCCAAAGCACACCCTCGCGTATGTATTCTTTCAAGAACAATCTCTTGAGAGTGGGGTAGTGAGTGCGCTCTTCAACCCTTAAGGTTCGATACCAATCTCCGGCCTTCCCACTCAAGGTTAAGCCTAGGGCTTTACACTTATGCAGCTCATTGTGCTCTTCCAAGGAATCACACACGTGTTCAAAGACTTCAATGTGCTTCCTAACGTCCTCGTTACCACTGAAGTTTTGAGTGAGCTTAGCCACTTGTACTGCCTTGCTTCTAGGTTCTCTCTCAGGCATGCCCCGCATGTTTTCCGCAATGGATCGTCCGATCGTCTGAGCAAACGCTGCGAGATCACCTAAGTGAGCAGGCATAGTTGGTGGAGGCCCTTCTGGGATAGCCTGGCTGATAGGAGTTGGCGTTGGTCTGAGTATGTTGGCAAATGACGTAGGATATGATATGTGGCTAGGCCTAGCTCCCCTTGGATAATGGTTATGATAAGGTGGTCGTGGAGCATACGCCATTGGCATACTAAGAGGCGTAGGAGCTACATGAGCATGAGTAGCGATAGGTACATATGGTTGATAGGCACTGGCACGCACTGTTGTAGGTACTGTTCCACTAGGTAGCGGCGTCGTACTAACTACAGCGGTAACAGGTGCACTTTTCGTTATACTCATCATTGGGGTCAGCATTGTGGATTCGTTAATGGAAAGTTGAGCCAAGGTTGGAAAACTAAAGTTACTGCTCGTGGGCTCAACCTGCATTGAGACTCCAGGCGAAACAACATACGAAGGGTCTATGGGACTCACCGAGGGAGTCTCCAATTGTGATAAGGTTGGTTGTTTGGCCTTGCCCGTATCCAAAAACCTCATAGGACCAGTGGAAACTAGGTTCACTCCCCTATTTTGCCTCTCAAATTGGATAATCCTATGAATCACCTCACATATCATGTGCTATTGCTCCTCTAGATTAGTGGCGCTAGATGTAGATCGTAGGACTTCTAACCAACCTACATGGTATGTGTAACCTGTGTATAGGTTAGTTAGAGTCTCTGTGTGTAGATCATATTCCCAATTTTCATTGAGAAATATCCCATCTAGACTTGGTGTGCCAAACGGTTCTCTTGAAGTAGACGCAATGTCACTCCTTATGGATTGGCTTCTAGGGACCTCTACTTTAGGAAGAGCATCGGAATGTGGTAGCTCAGTAGGGCCCTCATTAAACGAAGTGGGTAGAATATCCACATGGACACTCTTTGGGAGGGTAGGGTCTACATAAGATGTGAATGGCGAATCTACTACCCCTCCTTCCTCATTTACTTCGCTTGTCGCATATTCAGAGCGTGTAGCTCTACAAAAGGTCTCTATTAGACGACTAAACATGCTAGATCCGGGTTGTGGGGCCCACACTGGCATGTTTTGGCTTGTCTCCTCAGGGTTCTTGGTAGGGTGCCCTTCCATGGCTTCTGAGTCAGAGGATGAGTCACTATCCACTATTCGTGGATCTTGGGTTGCACTCCCTTGGGTTCCAGCCGAAGGCCAAGATGCCAACGTGGAGGGATGGTGTGAGCCTGCGTAGACTGAAACGCTTTCTAGTGGTTCAGGCTCTAACACCCGACCAGAACGTAGATGCATGTGACGTGGGTACCCTACGTGCGTTGGTAACTACCCTTGAAACTCACACAAGTGGTTTCTTAGGTGTTTCGCACCCCGTTTTTACTTGTTTTTAGATTGTTTTTAACTCGTTTTTGACCCCCTTACTTACGGTCGAACTTGGACTAGGGCGTGTGATAGCTCGAAACGAGCGTATCGTTTAAAGGGTCCTAGTGTGCTTTACAGCACCGTGTTCGCCTATCTAGAGCTCCTGTAGTCCTCAAAACAGTCCGTTTCCCTTGGGGGGAAGGGGCAAAAGCCTATTTGCTTGTGGAGGAAAGGGTGAGGGCTTTATCCCACATGCTTACTTTACTCCTTGGGGAGTGGGCTACATATAGGGCACAACTTCCCATTAGCTCTCACTTGAAAGAAAGCTATGGAGGCTCACTCTCCTATATATATATATCAAAAGACCGAGACCGAGACCGAGGCCGCGGGGCCGGAGCGTGGGTCGTGGATCAATTGGGGTTCTTTCTTTTCAAAAAAATTTTCTCCAATTAGAAAATCTTTCCTCTCCACATGTTTGGTTCTTTCTTCAAAAATAAAATTTAATTTTTTATTTTTAATTGTTTATATTTTTTTAATTTTTATTTTCTGTTTTTTTTTTGGGATAAGTTTTCTGGAGTTTCTATCTAAGGTTCAGCCTTGGCCGCGGTGCAGTTCGCACACAGCACAGGTCTAGGGATTCAGAAATCCCCCCTCACACGTAGAAAACCAGATAACAAATCACACGCCCACACGCGGAGCGAAAAAATAACAGAAATGCAGAAGACAAATTACAGAAACAGATTGCAAATCACAGAAACACCTTAACAACAAACACACAGTCGCTTTCCTACAGTGTAGATTAAACTTCACGCAGCAGCCGAGCTGCAAACTGGAGCTTGGTGCAGGGCAACTCCCCGGCAGCGGCGCTAAAAATGTGCGTTTTTGTCGCACAGGTCGTAGCTGGGGACTTGCCGGACACCGTATGCGAGCCACGAATGGCTGCAAGCATACAACTAGGAAGACAAGCTCAAAACAGAATGCAAAAGGTGTGTCACTCACCGCTTAACTGCCGCCTTGAAGGATTCCCGCGTCGCGCAACCGTGAAGGAGGAGCCGCCGTCGTCGCCGCTCTACCGCCTCTCCGCCGCCGTGCCGCTACACAGTGCTCGATCGCTCTCTCACTCTCTCTCTCTCTCTCTCACACGCAGGAGAAGGAAACCAAAGAGATAAGGCAAGAGCACTCTTGTATTCACAACACATGAGAATGAGGATTTTAGGGTTACATTTGACTCTTATAGGTGACTTGACCGTTCACACTTGGGCGCCTATACATGGCCGGCCGACCCTAACCCTTATCCTACTGATATCCAAGGTGCGCCTCTCATCGGCGATCACCCAATCCCTTCATCCTTAACATATGGTGCCGACAAGCTCGGCCCATGACTCAGAATATTTAAATTAACGACGTAAAATATAGTACGTCGCAATGTCTGCCATGGGTTAACATTTGTGGTGGACGAAATGCAGTGAACGCACTCACGAACGTGGGGGTTGCCGGCTTCCGATACTTATGATCCATGACTGCATACAAAACCAAAAAAAAAATATTAGTATCCACGACTGCAAACATGACCAACAGAAAATGTGAAATAGGCTGTGCAATTGGTTTGCATCTGTCACGAGAGAGAGAGAGAGAGAGAGAGAGAGAGCTCCACAAGTCCCACCACTAATACTTCTACCCGCCAACCTACCCCCACAGCAACACAGGATGATGGTCAAGCACCCCAAGTTTGATGGGCACTCCGATGATGATCCGAATGCCCACATGCTGCTGTTTGATAATGCACAATCCGTCAACATCCCAGGTCAGGTAAACCCGGATACAAAGAAGGCAGCCATCGCTAGGACACTAACCAAGAAAGCTGTCGAGAGAGAGAGAGAGAGAGCTGCGCTACTGTGAGAGAGACCTGCGCAGGTTTTGGATGTGAAGGAGTACTGCGCAGAAAATCTGGAGATAAAGGCCAAAGTGGCGGGAAGCAGGAGATCAAGGATGACGTTTTCGCTCTGGTTTTCCTCTCCCCGTCACGTCTACTCTATAGACGGAGGGTTTTGAAGAATTTGACGTGGCGGGTAGAATATTCCATGGAGATCAACCCGCCACGGCAACATGAGATACATGTGCGGGGGCCTTGAGTCTCTCTATAGAAGGGTTTTGAAGAATTTGACGTGGCGGGTAGAATATTCCATGGAGATCAACCCGCCACGGCAATATGAGATGCATGTGCGGGGGCCTTGAGTGAGGAATCGCCCAACTCAAAAATCATCCATTTGGAGATCTGAGTCGATGGTTGTATTCCTCGGATGATTCTGAACACAACGGTATTTTCAAAATCCAAAAATTGCTTCGGATCAGCCACGAATGACCATCCGGAAGAAACTTACCCAAAACCTTATCTGCAAGCAAAACTTACGAATCGACCATGATTTTTATGCTACACACACATCAATCAAAGTATCTCAACATAATAAAGGTAGTGTGTGGTCACTTTTTTTAAAATTTTCCAGATAAGCAATTAATGGCCAATTATGCCAAACTTAAACACACAAAAACCTACAAGCTAAATGGGTGAAATTAAGTGCATACGGTGTTGTTTTTTGTGCGCACACACATGTAGATCAATAGATTGGGACCAATTGATCACAATGGTGTGGTCAATTTCACAAAAACATGCAGATTAAGCTCGGATTTGTTGATTTTTAGATAGGGAAAATAAGCAAAATAGCACAAAAATATAAAAGCGAGCAAAAACATACAGTTAAGCAAAAATTAAAAGCAAAAACATGAAATTAAACAAACAAAATACATAGATTAGTAGAAAAAACATAACCAACAAGAAATTAAACAAAGATTGACAAAAAACAGCAAAATAAAAGAGGGGTTTTTTTGTTAGTGGTTTTTCTCTCGTTACAAACTCGTTAGTGACCTCATTAATAATTGACCCACTAACAAGGAAGCTAATCAAGGCATTGTGGAGCTTAGCGGTTGTGCTATTCCCCGACAACGGTGCCAAATATGTTACAAAGGATGTCATGGGGACTTGCGAACCGCCATGTGAGAGCACTAAGAGCTTGCATCACACAACCCAATATGCCATGGTAAGCTCAAAACACACACATAATGATTTCAAGGTGTGTCACTCACCTTGTGATAGCTCCGTCCGTGGCCTTCTCGTAGGTAGCAATGCTAAGGAAGCACTCGAGACCTCAACCTCCACTTCGCCGCCGCACACTACCGTCTAGCTAGATCCTCCCACCGCTCGATCCGGCTTCGCGAGATCAATGTACACGTAGAGTATACAGGAGATCGATACGCACACAGATCACATAAGAGATCGATAAGCCTACGCATAAGAGTAAGAGAGTAGAGAAGAGAGCTTTCTTGTACTGCACATAAGAGAATGATCCAAGATTAGGGTTACATTGGCTTTTATACTAAGCCACAGTGATCACACTGAGCGCCTAACACTTAAAAGTAAGGACCGTGGACTCTCTAGCTCACCTAGGCTAGTGCAACACCTTACCTTAGTGTAACAACCTAAAACTCCTAAATCCCGTGGTGCACTTTTCATAGACAAAGTGGCGATCATACACGCAAAATAATACATTACATGGCTTTTTCGTGAAACCTGACAGTTCTCGCGTCAATGGCCAAATAGGTAGAAAGTGATGTGTTGTGGCCGGCATCAACGCCAAAGGGGTCTTCGTTGAGTGGTTAACAATATATATATGTATGTGGGTTCCGGAGGGGGGGGAGGGGTAAGAAGAAGGAGGTCCTTCTTGGGGTCTTTTGTAAGATCATGAGTGGATTTCTTGAGTGCAATGAGTGCATAAAAATAAATAAATATACACATATAATAGATAATATATACACAGAATATAGAGGAAAATAGTCATGGTAGGAATAACTACATGTGAAAGCATAATAGAGATGGTGAGGAAAAAAACCAGTGGGATCTGACTATAAATATTTACAAAAGAAAGAGGTTCCCCAAAGCTTTCCATATTCTTGGAAAAAATCAAAGTGAATCCAATGTTATGAGTGGAGCGTATAGTTAGCTATGGTGAAGTGTCTACATGGCTCATTGAGAAAGGAACAAATATGGTGATAAGTGAATTTCCCAAAACCTAATGGTACAATGGTGATGGCAAGCCTTTAGAATGGTATTTACGATACGTGAAAGTGCATGATAGTAGGTGCATGTGACCATTAGCGAATGGTTGACCTGCGAATGGTGCCTAGCCACGTGTGCGACTAGTGCCACAGTGAAATGTGCATTTGTGTGTGTGTGATGTGAGTAAATTAAGCTATATAGGTGCTATTTACAGGTGTAGTAGGTGTCTGGGGCCCGGCGGGGGAGTAATTCTTATGGACGATGATCAAATCATTAATGGGCAGCTTTCCAATGTCGTGGGCAAGGAAGGGCAGCACTGGGCCCAAAATTCAAATGACTACCCTCTCCAAATTCCCACTTGTCCAATTCCAGCACATTCTGTGACAAAAATCTTTGTTAGCACTTTAGCACCAAATTGCAAACAACGTAAATGACGCTGTCACATCGCCGTGTCAGCCTTGACTGGTTTGTAGATGCGTGTGGCTACATCTACAATATGCATGGATGATGGGGTGACTCACATCTTTAACTTGGGTTGCAATTGGCGCAGAGAGGGTGTCCTTGACTTATTTGGCTTTGAAAAGGATGGATGCCTTGTCAGCTTCCTTGGTGGTTTCCTACGCAAACACGTGAGTCTCATGTGCAAGGAGCTATCAGCTATGCCTCGGGGCGAGGGTGGAGACAAAGACACGCCCTCGTGTGGCTCCCATGGGTGGGGTTATGAATCCCTAATGGTTGCAGAGCTCAAGTCGGGGAAGCAAGGCCGAGGTTTGTTAACCAAGGGTCTGTGGACACCAAACTCCACTCGCACACACCTCATGAAGATCCTTGCTGTCAACACAATGGAGCCTACGCTTTGCAATGCTCTACCCTTGTGCTTCATGTGTCACTCACAGAGGATTGTCTCCCTGCTTGCCTCACTCCGTGTCCACTCAATGCACTCCTCTCTCTCTCTCTCTCTCTCTCTCTCTCTCAATCTAAAGCAAGCACAAGAGAAGCATAGCATGCACACACCATAACATCAACACAAGAGAGCAAGAATCGATGGAGAGCTCACAAAATCCTGCAATTCCTTCATTGGCAAAAGTCCCCAAAATGAGCAAATACAATGCCCTTTGTACTCATGCAGGAGTGTTCACATATGGGTGGGCAAAATAGAGCTCATATAATTCCATTAGCTAGATATTTACAAGGCTTAGGCTTGATCAAAACAACAGTGGGCTGGCCCAAAAATACAATTGGCACAACCGTGTTTTACAAAATAAGGTGATGGATACATAAGCCTACTGGTAGCAGGAAACGGTAGAATCGGGGTTCAGCTTAACACTCCCGGGCTAGAGATCAATATAGGTGAATGTTGAGGGGAATGGCTTCATCCTCTGCCACTTCTTGAGCATGCCGCACAAATTGTAGTGCCAATACGGGGTGGAAGTGTACTTGGCATCAAAAGTGGATTGAGGCCAAAAAATTGGTGTCGAACATATCCTCAAATTAGGTTTGGAAAAAAAAATGGAAGGCATGCTCAAAACCCCAGCATAATAACCATATATTTAGCAGTCTGTCAACCTCTTGGATAAGTCATAGGACAGGCTTATTTGGTTGGTAGTATGATTGTGAAGACGGTGCTTGATCAACAAGATCAGCAGCTGCAAAACCCTGCAAGTGGCTGCTACGGCGAGATCAGGTATCAATGGAAAATGCCGTAGTAGATACACTAGCATCTTTTTGAATTCATCTTTTGGTGGAGGGCAAGACTCGAAAGTTATAGCATAGACGGTTATCTTTCCTCTGCAACTTCTTGAACTTATTAGGCCTCCATCTCCGCTAGGCCGGGTAATACAGAGGATCCATTCTTTGATCTTGAGGGGCCAGGTGGTAAATCTCATAGTATCTTAGCTTGTGGAGTAGCGGTGCCTGCCAAGAGGGCTAAATTCCCAAGATCTCTCTGGTAACTTAGCTTGTGGAGTAGCGGTGCCAGAAAATGTATGTTGTTCTCTCCACAGGCAAAGCATGGCATCAATAGATCTGGTCACAAGTCTTATTTCTACAAAATCAGTTAGCTCCTGTGGAATTATAGTATACTTCCCCATTTTTTGCAGCCAATCAAAGTGTCCATACTTGATGTCATTGTATTGGGGGGACAGGTAGTGCAAATTCATCATTGTCGTCATAAGTGATTAAATTATCTTTTGTTGCAGTGTAGGGGATCTTGGCTATCCTTAAGATCACCGTATGCAAGGCATGATCAAGCTTTAAGGTGTCCTACAGCTCTGTGCCTCTGAAGAATTCCCAGAGGTCTTGCAAGGTCAACTGTGCAGCTTCCTGGATGGCTGGATCTGGTGTAGGGGTTTCATTCCAAAGCTTAAATCTATTTTTAAAGGCTTGGATCCACTAGTCAGCATGTGGATACTCCCATCTTTTCTTGAGTAAATTCTAGGTCCTGGGAGGTAGATGTATGGCAGCCGCCCGAGTGGCTTGACTAGTTGCTTTGGCTGGCTGCTTAGCACTTTGTTGTGCTTCTTCTTATTGTTGCCCTTGGGATTGGTCCTACTGTTCTTCTTGTTGCTCCTGTTGGCCCTGTGGGTTCTTCTAATAATGAGACCCTAGGGTTTGTCCTCCTTGGGGGGGCCTAGAGCAGCTTCTCCTACCCCTGGATCTAGCCCATCCCCGCCCTGATCATCTTCATCATGATCATTGTTTCTGGCAAGGGAGTAGTCATCGTTTTCTTTTTCATCCTCCTGTTTTGCTTTCTTCTCCTCCTCGTTCTTTTCTTCCTCTAAGCTTTCAAGAACAGTATCAAGTGATTTATTCTAGAACTCATACTCTAAGAGGGAGTAAAACTCCTCCTCCATAGTATACAAACTAGAGTCTGAGGCACTGGGGTAGCCAACATGGTACATACTATAATCCTCCTTTAATTAGGTCAATTTCCATACATTTTAATTAATTGAGAACTGAGACATAAAGCCTGTAGAGTCCTTCAGGTAAGTGGTGATCTCTAGATTTTTGAGTGTACCTCTTCCTTGGTAACAGGGAATAGTGGTGGTGTTGGCACATCCAAGCCAAGAGGTTCCATGCTTTCTTCTTCAAAGGAAGTGCTGCTCTTTGATAGATCTAACCATGCTTTGATATTGGCCACAATTGTAGGCCTGGGCAAGTGGATGAGGGATCTGGGATCCATAATGTCAATATGCCTTGCAAAAATGGCCACGACAATCTGCTGCTGATGCACCCCCGTGGAAGCTCCCTTGACCAGCTTCTTCATCATCTCATCAGTGATTGGTAAATAGAGTTCCAAATCCTTATGGGCCACCTAAATCTTGATCACATTGAGTTGAAAGACCAACTCTTGGCTTAGGGTCCTTATAACTTTGAACTAGTCAAAAATGTCCTGGCCTAGAAAGACCAGCTTGACTTGGTAAGCCACATTCTTCGAGCTTTGTAGGTCCTAATTTTCTAGCTCTAGCTGCTGCTGAATATCATTATGTGCAACCTTTAGAATCTCCATCAACTTTTTTAAATCTTTGGTGGGCACAATATGGATGGGAGCTACAAGAGTTGCCAAGGTGGATGCCACATCTTGCCCTTGTTTCCTCGAAGCTTCTTTCAGCCCCTCCACCTCCTTCTTTAGCCTACTTACTTCTGTCTGTTGGGCTTGCTTGGCTGCTTTCTCCTTTTTCAAGAGTCTATCTTTTTCTTCATTTATCTGTTGAGCTTCTGTTAACTTTCTCTTCATATGCCCTGAGATCTGCCTCTTGTCTTGTTGTCTTCTCCAGATAATCAGTCAGTTGGATTCAAAGACTTGTAACTTCTTTGTGGGATTCTTTCAATGCCTCTTGACTCCTTTCGGCTACAACCTTGTGTTCATCCCTTTGATGGACTGCGGTGGCAGTCTCCCCACAACCAATAACTGGTTGGATTCTTTGGCTACTTGTTTACCTTTTTCAGCCTCTGCCTTCGTCACCCTTAGGCTTTCTAGTTCTCTTTGTTGCTCTTGTTGGTTGACTGCAGCAGCTTGGGCTTGAGTTCTTAAATCTTTTAGCTCCAATTAAGCCTACTCTTCCACCCTCTGTTGTGCTCCAAGGTCTTCATGGCTTTCTTCTTGCTTTTGGCCTTTTTCCTAGGTAGCCATGGTCTTCCTCTTCCCGGCTACTTTGCCCTTGCCCTTGGCCTTCACCGCCTCTTAAGCAGGATTGGGCAAATTTGTTTGCTTCCTCTTGTTCCCGGTCTAGCCTCTCTCTGTTTCTTTGCTCTTCCTCTATTTGTTGTTGTTGCCTCTGTAGGGCCTCTTCTCTTAGTTTCTAGGCTCTCAATGCATTCTCAACAACAATTCTTTCTGCTTCAGCCATATCTTGCCTCCGCTTTCTTCTTCTCTCATGCTCCTGCCTGAGTTCTTCCATCACCTTGGAATGCAAGACCGCTTTGAGATGGTCTGCTGTGTAGTCCTCCCCCTCGTGATCCTCAACCCTTAGGACATGCAGCAGATACTTGGTGAGGTACTCAGAGTGCCATTAATGACAAGCTGGGATTAAAACAATCTCTTGCATCTATCAAGAAAGTCAGGATTACAAAGGAATTAGCTAACCGGACAACCGCAGGTCCAAAGGTAGCCGCGAAACTTGTGTGTTTCCTACATAGTAGCCATGTGCTTTTAGTAGAGCCTTTGGAGCCCACCGCCTCTTAATAGGCTGATTTGGCTTAGACCACTTTGCAGTCTATAACCTCTCACCCGAGCTCTTCTATTATTCCGTTGTTCTGCCCGCCACGAGGATTTTGGAAATTTGGTGCAGTTGCTTTAGGATTTACCTTATCTGTTCGAGCTAAATTTAGCTCTTTCTCCTCTTTTTTTTGAGCTGGGGTTTGCATCATTGACGGAGTAAACGTGAACTTGACTCCTCTAATGTACTCCCTTCCTAGTAACATGGCTACTGAGACTGTTCCCTCTAGCATCACTATAAACTTAAGCTTCACTACTTCATGCCCTCTGTGAATCACTGTTTTCCATTCACCTAAGCTACTCACACAATGATTTGCCAATGCCTCACAACTAGGTTGTAGTGGGTTTTAGAGTTAGCGCTCCCAAGCATTCCCACGATTCCTGAGACATAATGTTATTGGCTGACCCTGTGTCCACTATAGCATCAAACAACACTTTCTTTCTGATTCCCATGAGCTCTATCTAGATTCATAGAGCATCATCTTCCTCTTTATCTCCCTCGGCATCCTGGCAGTAGTAGACATCCAAAATGTTTGGTGAATGTTTAGGGCTTTGATCGGCTACTACCAATGCACTTGCAATATTTACATGAGCTAGTATTTTTGCTCTCCTCAGCTTTCGTTTGGCAGCTTCAACCTCTGCTTCTCTTCTAGCCTTCCGCTTTAATTCCGCCAAAGCCTCTCCTACTTGAGCCTTTTACCTCCATACCTCAAGAGTTTCCAATGTTAATGGTCCATAATATTTACGTACTCGACTCCCATTAAGATGGGCTACCATCTCTTGCCCTTGCAGGGTTTCTAAATGCAATGTACCCCGTTTGGTTGTCTCTGCAACTCTATAGGGTCCCATGGTGCCAAACTTTCTCTTTCTGTTCTTGACATCATAAAGTAGCACCGTGTCACCTTTCTTCACTTGGTCCTCCTCCTTGAGCTTAAGCTCGTTGTCATACCATTGCTTTCGTCTTTTCTTTTCAACAATCATGCCATGTAGGGCCATCAATCTGACCTCGTTATTTAATTGCTCATGCTGCCAGATTCTATCCACCCATTCATTGTCCTTAAGACCTGTGTCGATGGAAATTTGCATGCTTGGCACTAGGAATTCAATAGGCATTAATGCTTCAACCCCGTACACCAGCTTGAATGAAGATTGCCTCACAGCAGCCTTATACGTTGTCCTATAAGCCCATAGAGCATAGTGTAGCTTCTGCTCCAAATTACTCCTAGACTCTGACATTATCTTGGTCAAGATGGCAATCAAAATCTTATTGGTGTTTTTGGTTTGCCCATTTGCTTGGGGTAGTAAGGAGTAGACTTCCTATGCATAACCATGAATTCTGAGAGCAGGCTTGGATAGTCTCATTGATAAAGTGACTATCTCATTGGGACAGCTAAACCTCACATCGACGTTCTCATAGATGAACTTTGCCATGGATCTAGATTCTTCACTGCTTTCCTCTGCCCATTTGGTATAGTAGTTTGTCCCCACTATGATATAGAGTGCTTGAGTGCCCTTAGTTGCTAGACTAATAGACCAACATAGTCTAGACCCCACTTTTCAAATGGTTGCACTCCTATCACTGGATGTTAAAGCCGAAGGCGACGAGCACCAAACCACCAAGATGTTGCACACACACCTCACTATGGTCCTTGTTACAAACCCGCCATTGAGAGCCCAACTCCAACTACACATCGCAATGCTCTACACTCGTGCTACGTGTGTCACTCACGGAGGATCGAACACCTCCTTGCCCTCTCTATGTGCCTGCTCAATCCACTCTTCCTCTCTCACTCATTGCACACACACACACTCCCACAAGCTCACACAAGCAAGTAAGCAAGCACAAGAGCTCTTAGCATGCACATAGAATGAGACTTCAACAAGAGAGAAGAGAACAAGATTCAATGAAGAGCTCACAAGGAAAATCTCTATTCTAGCAAAACGTCCTTAAAATAAGCTTACATGCCTTTTATACTCATGCCGGAGTTTTCATACTTGGAATTATGGGCTAGGCTAATCTGGTTAGCTGCAGGGTTCTGTAGAGGATGCTTGTTAAGCATAAGCATGAGCTGCAAGAGCCTGCAACAAGTGGCTATAACTGCGGGTCAAGGATAAGAGAGAAATGCCTAAACAGGTTGAGCAGTAGCCTTTTGAACTCCTCATCATCTGCACACTTGGCTGAGGGGAGGACCGAGAAGTTGTAGCATGTGCAGGGGTCCTTTCTTTGGAGCTCCTTGAACTCATTTTGCCTCCACCACCTCTTGACAGGGTAATAGAGTGGGTCTATCCTCCACTCTTGTGGTACTAGCCTGTACACCTCATAATACTTTAACCTCCACAGGCAGTGGCAGCTTCCATGCAAGCTGGATCCCAAGACTAGCCTTGATGATCTCTTTTTCAGTTGACACTACTGGGAGCATCAACTAAAAGAAACTTTATTAACATCTGAGAAAAAAATTTTAGAGCTTTATGACAAGATTAGAGAGCTAGAAGTTGTAAACCACTCCTTGAAAGAGAAACTAGTAAACTTGAAAGAAACCCCAAGAGGATTCAGAGAGAGGAAGAGAACTTTAAAGAATACAAGTGAGTTGTCTGAAAGTAGTGGGGCTAAAAAGAGGAGACTCCACCTTGCAAAGAGATGTGTCTCTCACATTTCAGGTATTAATATCTGTCGAAATGAGGAGAGAATCAAGCTTCTCATGGAAACCATGAACAAGGCAGACTTGGTCAGAATTCTTTAAACTCCAGAGAATACAAATTTGAGAGATCTTACTCTCAAAGAGTTGGTAAGAGACTTAAGGACCATTGTGAAACCAGATGAAATATTAGAGACTTGTGACTCTGTGGGTATTAGTCACAAAGGTTACCAAGCTCTTTCTGGATTATGGTTCCAAAATCTTAGATGCAAGAGAATAAGAGCTTTTGGTTTGCCAAGATCCCTTTCAGTTTCTACTACTAGGACTTCTATAAATAAAAAAAATTTGAGTATTTTTGGAGAGTACATACATATTGAAGAGATAATGCCTTATGAGAAGCAGAAGAAAAAGAGTACATTTGTCTATAATGCATTCAACAATATATGGGTGGATCTTAGAAAAGTACAAATTGCAATGATGCATCTGTATAAAATTAATGTAGAAGAATGTGGTGGTATGCTAAAGTTCGTGTTGAAGGCACAGATCCAAAAAGGAAAAAAGATGGAAAGAGTGAGCATATCTATCATGAACAGGGCAATTGAGTACAACAATGCTAGAGGAGAGGAACCAGAATAGAAAATCTAGTCGGAGATGGAGCTTTATGGATTCGTAAAGCTCAAATACCAACTGAAAATCATCAAACCCTCAAATGGTTGTTCTCCCACACACAGGTATCCCTAATATCATTCAATCCCAAAGTACTGGAGATGTGTTGATAGTTGATGGAGTTGGCAATTTCAAAGTGGAATGGCATTTGGGTGCTGACTTAAAGACTATCAAATGTATGCTTGGAATATGCAATGGGGCTAATGTAAAGTATCCTTACATTTATTGTATGGAAGGTATGTGATCAAAAGAGTGGAGCAGTTTGCAACCAGCAGGAGAGTCCCAATGAGAGACTCTATAGATCTGAGTAAGTTCAAGAATAAAGAAGACATTTGGGATACCATTCTTCCTATCTCTCTTAAGAATGTTCACATATGCACTTTGCATGCAGAGATAAGAATAATTGACAAGCTTCTGAGATTGCATAATGCAATGCTTTTTCATTCCTACTTTTCCACTCATTTTTTCCTCTCACCTTTGGACATTCATCTCTTCCCTCAACTAGCCCCCACAGATTTTTCCTCATGAGCAGATACATGGTTTTTGTTTGCCATGTGTAAAACTGCTCCCCATTAAATTTGGCTATCTCTTGTGCTGTACTCATGATGATGTGAAGGGGATCTTACCTCTTGATCCAATTTCAAGATTCAAGGGCAGTGTCTACTCTTTTACAACTCAATCTGGTGTTTAAGAGATGATTACAGCATAAAATCACCAGAAATTACATTAAATCAAGAGTAACCAATTTGTACGGAATGGTTGGTGTATCAAACCATCTCCGATTTGTAATCTGAAGTTATAGGGATCTGTATCAGATACCTAATGGTTAATTTGAACTCTCAATTACACCAAAATATAGTGATTAGCATTGATTAATCATTGATTAGCAAATTAATCCTCTGTTTTGTGTGGAAAAAACAGAGAATGCGGGGAGCCCAGATCTGAGGCCTTAGAGTTCAAATGAGCTCGAATCCTTTCAAGGCCATTAATAACAATTAGTCTAGTAGAGGATTAAGCCAAGAAACACAAGATTTGACCAAACATTGAATGCTTAATCTTTGTTTTACCAAAGTCACCTGCAGATTTGATGAAGAGTTTGGATCTCACTGTAGACTTGATCAAATCAAATTCTGACTTCACTAGCTTGTAGAGCATGCTTGAAAACCCCTGGGGCTAAGAGGAATTAGACCCATTTAATCTGGAGCAGCAGAGATCTTCATTTTCTTCAGTAAAACAAGCGCTGGAAAAAAACGCGATTTCTCCTGATTGCGCCGGCGGTTTGCTGCGCTGATTCGATGGGCTGGAGCACCAATGAAGTAGCTATGTTGAGCTAAAAGGGTTTGGGCTAATTTGATGTATGTAAGGAGATAGAGCTCCTCCACGAGCTAGGGGTACAGAGGGTTAGTTGAAAAAGAGGAAAAAATATTAATTATCTGCTAATCCTAATTAGCCAGGTGATTAGCAAGATAATGGGCTCACAAATTGATGGATTCTAGGCTAGGCTCTGATACCATGTTAAAATTATAGCAATGTGATGAGCTATGGTGGATCAAATGCTAGAATCAACATCATTAAAACAAAGAGATTAGATAATAATTAAGACGTAATTAGTGAGCAATTAACTGATAGCTTAATGTAGGCATGGATAATAAAAAACCAAGAAGTTCTCATTAGGCCAATGCCTCAATTTATACAGTTTACATCCAAGCATCCCACTGATTTCTCCTTGATTCACTCCACCTCTTTTGCTTGATTCTCTCCACCTCTCCCAGAATATCTCCACACTTCCTCATGCTACCCTTTATTCTCTCCCAGTAGATTCTTCTCACCTTTTCACAGGTTCTCTCACATTTACACATTCTCTCTTACAGCCTCTAACCAAGGGCTTGTTCCCGCACACACCCTATTCACTTGTATATTTCAACATAGTTGAGAAGCCATACAGTCTACAGAGAACTTGCAACACATGGAAAATATTCTCATCCATTTTGGACAAATAGTGTCTAAGTGTAGAATCTTTCTTGCTAGAGCTTGCCTTGAGCCTTTACCTCTCCCTAAGAAGTTTTCATCTGCTAGCTCCAACTGTAAACAAGAGGAGCACTGTGAAATTATTGTAAGTTAAAATAATATAATGTATGGATTCAAACTCATATTCACTTACCTTTTGATTTTCATCTTGTTCAAGTATATCTAATGTCCAGAGTGCGATTGAGGTTTCTTTGATGTCTTTCAGTTGGACATAATCACTCTGTTGCCTTTCAACACATCGGCAATACCAAGTGAAGCTTGAAGCAAGGTGATTCATCATTGTGGAGATCAATGGTTCTGACTCTTGTGCTTTCTTAGTACATAGTGATAAAGCATGAGTTGATTCAATGAACTTGTCATCTGAAGTATACACATCTAAAGCAACAAATTCATCATTATGCTCATTCTCAATATCAAGTCCTTCAGTAGCTTCACAACTCTCTGCAATGGCAAGATAATAGTCCTACCTGAACTTAAATAGCTTTTGAATATCAGAAAGGAGTAAATACTCTCCTTGATAAGAAAACTTGGCAATGAAGGAACAATGTATTTATGCAATGGATCTCCAATTTCCTTGGATGACTGAACAATTGTATGTTTCTTTAATTCTATGATTTCAATATTCTTGGCAAGCCTCTCCTCCTCCTCAGGTGTCCAAGTTCCTCCTCTATATCATTTGCCTCTAAATCTTTGAGAAAGCAAAAATTTGAAAAGCCTTCAATCTCCTCAAGTTTCTCCTCTTCACCTCTAAGAGGATATTTGACAATGGAGAAAACTATAAAGACAGTACCTTTGACCTTTCTCCTGCAACCTTTTGGATGAGAGGAGCATTCTACATTTTCTAATAAAAACCTTTAAATTTTATACATGCTACACCTCTTTGTAAATGTTTGTCTCTAGACAGAGGAGGTCCCAACAGGGACATGGACATACTCCTTGCCAAGATAGAAGGCCTTGTAGTTTCCTGAAATTCATCAAAGTCCTCCTTGTGATAAATGGCATGGCATGCTTAATAATCATTGAGACATCAACTTTTGGATTGAAAATATTCTTGGCAACTGAGAAGAAAGAGGCTTCAATTCCACTTTCAATAAGAAAATCCAACATTCTCTCTGTAGGAGACACCACTACTATCTCAAAAAGATTAGGAGCCTTGCGTGATGACTTAAACTTCTTTGATGCCATAGGACTTGCCTTTGGTGATTTTGTAAGCATTCCACGTGCTTCAAATACACTTAACTTTGATTGGGTATCTAGTGCACTAAGAGAAGGACTAACGGGCCTAGTAGGCTTTGTTGGAGAGAATTTGCTTGTTTTCTTCACTTTCTTAGACGAATTTGTAGCTTCTGTAGGAGATATAGAAAGCTCTCTCTTTTTCAAAACATTGGATATGGATGGAGATACCCTTGAAGACTACAAAAACCAATAGGTGTTTTTGGTGAAGGCTTTGAAAAAACAACCGGGGATGGTGACCTTGATGAGGCATGTGCCGCTGATGGAGAAGAAGCCATCTTGAACGGTGCGATTAGTGGAGAGATTAAATTGCTAAAAATCGAGAGGTCGCTCCATTTCGGATACATAGGAAAAAAAAATGAGCGAAAATGTTTATATACATCCGAACCTTGTACGATATCGAATCATGAAATGCCACATGGAAGGTACCGTTGATGAACGATCCACTGAGAACATGCCACATGTCACTAGCCATTGGAGACAATGAATAGAACTTTGACACGTGTCTAATGGTCCGTCGGGTATATATAGAGATATATGACCACATTATCCATTTTTGACTTCCATAGACCTTCGTCCTCGCGTGCGACCACGACATTCCCTAGGGTACTTTCTACTTACCTTCGGGTGATCCGATCCTGTGCTGCCTTCTTGATTCTTAACAGTGCGAATGGATCGCACCGTGATCCGATCCTGTGCTGCCTTCTTGATTCTTAACAGTGCGAACGGATCGCTTTCAATGTGCTGTTTTGCCTCTATCGCGCCGTTGCGGTGTCAACAAGCTATAGGTCTGTGTAGTGTGTGATCTTCCTTGGGTTTCCTTGGGTTTGTGCTGTTGCGGACATCCTTCAATGGGTGACAAATCCTGTTTTTAACAGTCCGCAAGGCATGACCGTATCCAATGCTCTATGCAATTTTACTCCCTTGCGTGTCGTTTGAGGACATTGATAGCACTACCCTATAGTTCATCATCACTATCGAATCCAATCTTCGTATTTAACATTCCACAAACGGCACAACCGTATCCAAAGCACTATGCCATTTTACTCCCTTGCGCACCGTTTGCGGACATCCTTCTAAGCATTATCTTGTTAGCTAGTACTCAATAGCTTGTTTGGAAAGGACTCATGGTGTATAAGTATTGTCATTGCCACTCATCCTTTGGGCAAAGGATGAGATATGTGTAGTTGATGAGTATGTAAGAGACTTGGATATTTCTTTTGCTTAGGTGTGGACAACCATTGCAAGGTCACAAGACAAGCATAAAAAGACTGCCGCCGTGACAAGCATAGAAGGTAATAGAAGGTCACAAGACAAGCATAAAAAGACTGCCGCCGTAAAGAGAATGATTGGGTATTGCTAAAACTTGAGAAAGCAAGACTTGCAAAGAGCCGTGGCAAAGAGGGAGCATATCCTAAGCTTGCAACCAAGTACTATGGGCCTTTTCGAGTGATCGAGAAGATCAATGAAGTGGCTTTCAAATTGGCATTGCCTAGTCATTGGCACATAAACAATGCTTTTCATGTGAGTCTCCTTTGCAAGTATGTTTGCAAGTATGTTTGCAAGTATGTAGGATCGGAGTCCAATGAAACGGTCATGGAGGATCCACCACAAGTGGATGAGCTTGAGGAGATCTTGCAGCCAGAGTAGATTGTGTATCACAAGAAACGCAAGCTTGCTTTGCTGTTGCCGGCAAAGTTGTCAGGTGTTACCTTGTGAAGTTTAAGAACTATCTTTCCATTGATTCGAAATGGGTAGATGAAAAGTTCTTCAAAGATTGCCCAAATGTATGTTAGACATATTTGGATGTTTTTCAGTTTGCAGACAACTATTTAGAAGCTGTGGGAGATGTCACCATTTGGCCACCTAATTGGTCCACTCGTGGTTTCTCATCATGTATGTACATTGGACTGGTATATGGAATTGATGCCACTCATGTGCTACTCTAGACTTGGCTTTCCGTTGGGACTTGTGCCTCTGTGTACATGCCCAGAAATGCATAGTGGATTGATTCTGGTACCTCATGTACTTGCCTAGAGCACGTCTATTTTGGTATAGTCTCATGAATGGGGATTGTCCATACTGATGTTGCATTGCATAGCATCTTTATGTGCTTGCTTGCAATTGAAATTCTATGCTATTTTCATGCTTGCTTGACCACATGTGTAGTTTCGGGTAAGGGGATGCCAACCCGCGAATTGTACATGTGAAACTGTCTACTGACATGGTTATGTAGCATGTGATAGGTGGTAAGTATTGGTCCTCATAAACCTAGCCTTAGGAGTTAACACTAATTTATAAGTAAATGTGTACACTTCAATAAGTTTGGGCGACTAAAACTCACTTATAAATTATGACCAGCTCAGTGTTCACACACAATGATGTCCCGATGTGGACAAAACCCAATGTCCACTGCGCCCACACCTTACCCCCTTTGTACAAAGGGAGCAACCAGCCACGTGTCCTTTCTACCTTGCTCCACAAAGCACCTACGTGCCACCTAGAGTAGACAACTCACCACCTCACTCTTCCCTCTCTTTAGAAGAAGACGCCTCCTTCAGCTTGAGGGCTTTTGGTCTGTGATTTCTGTACTTTCTCCTTCCCAACTCCATATCCAAGCTTGCTAAGGTGTTTCCCAAGCTTCCAAGAGAGTTTTCGGGTGCTAATCACTCTCTTACACACTCCCAATGACTGAAATTCAGCAAAGCAGCTCTCTTTCTTGCTGTAATTTTTGGTCTTTGTTAGTCCAATTCTAGGATTAACAAGATCTATCGCCATTATCTTACATCAAGGAGTCACAGTAGATACACCAAAAGGGTCATACATTCAAGATATGAAGTGATAGTATCCAAAGCTACAGCTTGGATGGGCACCCGTAATGGTGTGATAAAGTATTTATGGTGATTTCCGCTTCAAGAGCGTGTGGCAAGATATGATGAAGTCCTAAGTGATGTACTTCATGGATATATTATGAGAGTAGTCATTGTAATAGCATTAGGCCTCTTATGAGCCTAAAGTGTTCGGCTGGCCAAAATTAAGAGTGTGAACACTTACCATGTATATAAGTGAATTTCTCTCATAATACAACATACACTCCCATTGTGCAATTGAGTCTTGCTCTTGCTAATCTCTCTCCCTAATTCATGTTAGTGAGTGTGTGTGAGTGAAATGAGGTGAGAGGAGGGATGAGGACCCGTAGTGCAACGCGGCAGTGTGACAATGTTCACGGGAGACACGGTGGAATTGCTTCTCAAGGAGTTGTAGAGCTTGGAGACCTCAAGGGTTATGAGCTTAGCCATTGGAAATATCCTCATGACAGTTATGGTTCACCAAGTAATCTCTTTTTGGATGTATTTCAAGGAGGGTTAGGGTGATCCATAACATTTTTGGCGCGCCGCTGTCGGGGAGCCATCCCTTCACTTTTTTCATCATTTTACCTCTAATCTATGTATAACCATTGCCCATTATCTTGATTTAATTGTTTCCCATGAAAAAGATGTGGATTTGATCTAATCTATGTATAACCATTGCCCATTATCTTGATTTAATTGTTTCCCATGAAAAAGATGTGGATTTGATGGTGATTTGTGTGAGATTTGGTGTAAAATAACACTCTTTTTTGTTTTTGAAAAGAATGCTTTTTGCTTAATTTTTTAGATTAATTTGTTGTTGTTTTTGTGGTTTTTCATGTTCTTAGGACTTGCACATAGTTTGTATTGGTCTTAGTTTGCATCCATTACATCAAACAATGTAATAGAATGCAATTTTTAGTGAAGGTTAGCTCTCTTTAGTGTTAAACATAGAACTAAGTTTATTAATTCTAGTTTAATTGTGTGTTTTTTGTTAAAACTGTTTGAATTAGAGTGTTAGCAAGTATTAGGAGTAGCTTAATCTTTTAAAAACCATCAAAAATCCTTGAATTTGACTAATTTCTCTTAATGGACTGGTTTTTGTCATTAAGGATGATTAATCTTGTTCAAAAGGCCAAAAAATTAGAAAATATGTTAATTGGGGTCTAAATGGATCATATGAGTAGTCGAAATTGGTGTTTTTGAGTACTTTGAGTGCATCTAGATGCATCATCACATCAATTTTTTATCAATTGGAAAAATTTGAGTCTGTTTGCTTAAATTACCCTTAAAAGAGGAGACCATAATTGAGAGTCTAATTAATCCTCTATTTTAGATTAATTTACACAATTGTTGATGCACAAAGATTAGCATTCCCTTACTCTATCCAATGATGTGCTCAATTGTGTGAATTAATTAGAGATTAGTAGTTAATTAGAGTCCTTGATTAGTGTAAAAGAGAGAAAGATTAGTGAAAAAATTAATCTTAAATTAATCCTTGAATTACTTTTTTACATAACTCATTAAGGCTAATGAGCATTCAATGAGTAAATGCTCATGAGTTGTCAAAATTGTCCATTTTGGGGGTCATTTTTTATGAAGGGTGTAAGGGGTGTCATTAAAAGGTTGCCTTTTTTTATTCCCACTTACTTTTTTTGGGAAAAATGCCCATACCCCTTTCATTTTAAAATTAAAAATATCCCCCCCCCAAAAAAAGGAGAAGTTAGTATTTCCTACTAGCCTTTTAAAAAAAAAGAGTTCCGGTTGTGAACAGAAATCCGACCGTAAACAGAATGCCATGAACTAAATTCCGATGAAAATTTAGGCTCGTGAAAGAAATTTCGAGGTGAAAGTGCAGGCCGTGAAAAATTTCGACAAAGTTCGGCCACCGTGGAAGTCTGGCTGTGAAAGTGCAAGCCGTGAAAGTGTACGGCCGTGAAAGTGCAGGCCGTGAAAGTGTTCGGCCGTGAAAGTTGACGTGGAAAAAAAAAGTAAAATTTATAAAACTCGTGAAGTCAGTCGGTTGACGTGAAAAAGGGTCCATCGGTAAAAAAAAGACTCGTATCTCCTAAACAGTATATCCAATGAAGGCGCTTTAGGACTCATCGAAAAGCTAACATCGAGCTCTTCGACTTTGGACTTGGCCGTCCGAAGTCTAAATCGACCATTTTGGCCTCTGACAGCTTGAAAATTTGACCCAAAAATCGAGACAGAAAATAGCCCAAAAACTATGAAAAATCGCAAAAGACAATGCGAAAACGATGACGAGCCATATTCAGGCTACGTTTTGAGGGTCTAAACGACAAAATCACAGACAACTCAAGGAAACGAAGTTGTAGTACTCCAAAAATACTACAACTCCCTCATACAAAGTTTTTCAAAATTCCTTTTGGAACACCCTCAAAAACATGCTGCGAAACTCGAAAAAAAATCTTGAATTTTTTTTCGTCTTGAGATAGTGATGGAAAATAGGTTTTAGAAACTCCTCGTGCATTTGGGAAGTTCCTAGCATACACTTTTTCTGGAAAAATATCTCAGGTCGTTCACGTGCGTATAGCGCCTAAGCTAATTAGGGCGAAGGGACACCCGTTTAATCCAACGAAGAGTACGCCAAGCCTCTTGAGGCTGTAATGGGCTGTGGAAAAATATAAAAAGCAAAAAAAAAAAGTGATTGCTCATTATAAGGAGCATTTAGGCACTCTAACATGCCACGATAGAGGGATTACCTGGGATCACACAAGGACTAAACCCAATGGTTGACATTTTCAAGCCATTGAGATCTATGCCACAAATTCACTTCCCAATGCCATTGGCTATGCCTATAACAAGCGTGTCATCAAGATTTACACCTTCTATCCCTTCGATCCCACTAGGCTTTGGTCCCTTACCTAACATTCCCACAAATCCTATAAGTATCAACCCTTTCCTGGATGCCCACACCCTAGATATCACACCCTGGACATACTAACTAGTCTAGGAAGGGGGGTGGCCCAAGGACTCACTGAGTCTCTTCCAACAAGAGCACTCACATACAACCTCAGTGACACAGAAATACGATCGTACAAATTTCCAAAATTATGGGCAAATATGACGGAACAATAGATCCTCTTCAATTCATTCAAATGTTTAATAGAGATGTCTAGCCTTTGGAAATCCCAACTTCCCCACTAAGGTACATGCATTGAACTTATGCTTAGAGGGAAAAGCTAGCGATGGTTCATCTCGCGACCAACTTCAAAACCTTGAAATCGGCCTTTATACATGGCTTTTCCAGACAAGTTGATCGGTGGAGTGCAGTAACAGAACTCTATTCAATTGAGCATCAACCAAATGAATCCATTAGAGATTTTATCCTTAGGATAAAACTCTTGGACTCATGTTGTGAGTCATGGAAAAAATTAAACGATGTTCAATTAAAAAGATGTTTCATGGGCTTGAAGAATAACAGCTTACACAACTTGATCATTATATCCAATCAAGAAACATTCGATCAATGTTGTAAATAAGCAATACGTTTAGATGACAACATGCTAGAAGATGATCATGCTACGAGGTGTCTAAACCAAGTGAAGCAATGGTGGCAAAAGACAGATCGATCTCGGAATTGATATTCCCAAAATTTTATGCAGCCTTGCTTAAAACCTTAAAGCCAACATCTCTAAGAGAGGATGAAAACCTTCAAAACTAGACATCCTTAATGCCTTTAAAAGTGAGGAACGAAATGCCTTGTGTTGAATGCAATCACTATTACGACCATCCCAATCTTCATTATGTATATAAGGCACCTATTCTTCTATACTACATACATTGTAAAACCTTTGACCATGATACTAAAAAATGTCCCGCTTCATCCACGATGGACTCAAAACCTCCATCTCCCATGCACCAAAGTAGAAACAATCCAAAAGGGTAGAAATTGCTTAGGAAGCAGTTAATCGGACACTTCAGTGTTTCTATTGTCATGGACCTCACAAGGTGGCAGACTACACAGTTTGGGATACTTCCATGTCCATAGTCATTGACACCTTGCAACCCATGCGTGAACGATGTGGCATTGATCACATGCTCCAAGATTCCCCAAGACGAGTTGCTTCAATGCAACTTGTCTCACAAAATACAACTCTTAACATCTCAAGTGTACAAAATAGGAAACTAGCCATAGTGCCCTTGAATGTGCTTACACGCGTACAAGCCAAGGCACGAGAAACAGTCAAAAGGAACACAAAAGACAATACCTCAGCATGGGTAGCAAAACATGCTTTAAATAGAACCCAAAAGAGAAAACAAAACCTTCTAAACCCAAGAAAAACAAGGGACTACAAACTATCGAAACCAAGGTCGAATTAAAAGATAGGAAAAAGGAGTGTGTAGAGGACATAAACCCAAAAAGAGACATAAACACGAAAGAGCCAAAAGCTATACATGATGCAAAAGCATTCACCTCATAGACCACCACACAAATCTTGACACCCATACGTGTGACACAAGATACAAAAACCCAAAAAGAAAATTCAATCTCGTTGCATGGGTAAACATAATGAAAAACTGACAAACCAAAGAAGGTCACAGAATGAAACAAGTTCTAGTACATCACTAAGTGAGGATGAAACAAGTTCTTACTCTTCACTCAGTGCACCACAGAGACCAATCAAGAAACTAGAACCCACCCAACCACCCCAAATGGATAATGATAATCACATGACATATGCGGAACACAAAAAGCAAGCTCAAGAGAGCATGCTTAGCTTGGTTGAATGTTTTACAGGGTCACCGGTTGTGATTGAGCCTCATAATGCCAATCCTAAAACATCAACCAAAATACAAAGCCTAGAGGAGTACCGCTTCCCCTTTCAAGAGAAAGACATACTCTCTATAGAAGAGTCATTTGAAACAGATTGTACGAATTATACGCTTGAGAAAGCATGTGAGGAATTCGATAATTCCCTTATAAGATTAAAACATTCTCTCAAAACCTCATTTGGAGGAATGCTCTTCTCTCATGATAAAGCCAGCATCACATCAGCACTTGCACCTTTAAGGACTCAACTTGAGTTATACAAGGACATAACGAACTCCATAAAACAGGACTGTGAGGATTCACCAGTTTCCAAATAGACCTCATTAAGAATTGTCAAAAGGCCAAGTGTGCTAGTGTATGCATTGGGTACTATTGAAAAAGCTGAAAGTTAAAATGAGGATAAAAGTGAATGGGACTATGAAACAGAAACGGGATCTGAAGCCGAGTTAATAACCAAAATATCCATGGTTCCTTTGGAAGATTCTATCATGGTATGGTTGGATTTTCCTAAGAGGCAATGATGTTAAACGCAAACGTGCATTGATTAGCCCTCAAGCTAGTCATAACATCATGACAATAGACACTTGGGTGTCATATTGGGACAACCTAAACTCATCCCTACAACCAATAGTCTTGCAAAAGGAGCCAATGGATAAAACATTGAAGTTAAAGGTTACTTTAGATACACTACTCAAACAATCGATGGCAATATGGAATTTACATTTCATGTTACCCTAGATTCCCTTGAGTATGATGTCGTCTTTGGTGGAACTTGGATAAGTAAATCATTGTATTCTGTAAGATTCCTCCCCAGCCTCTCAAAATGTCCAGCATCTTCCCCTGTAATCAATCCCTCTTCAGAAATATAAAAGACTTGTTTCTAACTGTTTTAACCTAGAGAGAGAAAATATTCTAGAAAGAGAATATTCAGATTTTGAATATTTTTGGATAGAAAAATATCTCATCCTATTAAAATAAGTTCCCCTGAAACAGAAATTCAAAAAGAATTTTCCAATGTGCAATTGGAATTAATCGGAAATGTGTATAAAGGACCTTAGCCTAAGGGTCTAGATTTTCAAAAATTTTTGGATTATGGTCCAATTAAGGTTCCTATGGGCCAATAGCATCAATCCATGTGTAGAGAGGAGATAAATCCAATTTTGTAAAAGAAGATACCCAAAAATGAGTAAATGCTCACATAAGATGAAGAGTTAAAAATGTACAAGGTTTATTAGTAAAAAAATTATGAGCAATATTAAAAGTATGACATATGTAAGGAAGGGGAGTTCTTTAAAGGAGGTGCATATTTCACATAAGATGAAGAGTTGAAAATGTACAAGGTTTATTAGTAAAAAATTATGAGCAATATTAAAAGTATGACATATGTAAGGAAGGGGAGTTCTTTAAAGGAGGTGCATATTTCACATAAGATGAAGAGTTGAAAATGTACAAGGTTTATTAGTAAAAAAAACTATGAGCAATATTAAAAATATGAGATATTTTGGGTATAATGATTCCATTTTGACACATATGTAAGGAAGGGGAGTTCTTTAAAGGAGGTGCATATTTCACATGCTTGAATGAGTTTTAAACTCATAAAAATTGAGATATTTCATCTCTCCTCTCTCCTCATTTAAGTCTAGTTCCAAAAAGTTAGCTTAACTGACCTAAAAATGGTCAAATATTGACCAAACTGATTTAGAAAATTCTAGAATCAGTTTGTTTGGTTAGGAGCTCAATTTTTCCTATAAATAGAAGCCTCCCCCTTGTTGAAAAATATATAGTGTTTATGCATCGTTACTCTACTCCACCTAAGCCAAGAACTGTGAATTCATTTAATAATTCACTAGTTTTTGGAGCTTCCCTCTTTTTTCAATCCCCATTAGTGGCTCCATCAACATACTTAACCAATTGATTGGTTGGGGGCCTCTACCGTGAACAAAGAATCAAGCAAGTTGTAAGGTAATTAGTGAATATTGATCTTTCTATAATTTCTCAATGTTTCTCTCTTCTCAACCCCTCTCAAGCTTGAGAAGTTTAATTGGTATGGTTTTTTTTTAAATGCTATTGAAGTTTGAATAGTAGTGAAGAGTTACATAATGCTATTGAAGTTAATTTTCATTTATGTTTAAATTCTAATGATTTTTATGTAAATTCTCTCTCTCACTCAAGAAATGGTCATACTCATGACCCATTCTCAATCCAAATCAAGCTTTTCATAAAGCTTTTCCTAAACCAAGATTAAGCTATGCTTGAGGCCAAATTAATGGCTTTTTTCTATGCTTTTAGTTTATGTATATTAATGATTCAATCCATTATGAATTAATAATCCAATTAGAGATTATTTTAATTATTTCCTTAATGATAAGCATTATCCCTTAGAAAAATTGAGATTTATCAGTCATAGCAGCGGAGCTATGGCAAAATTTTTATAAAAATTATGCATAAAATAATTTCATTCAAAACATAAAAAGAGGACTTCCTACCATATTCTAGGAATTATCATCCTAGATTAATTGAAAGAATTTCATTATAATCATGGAGACATTGAATTTTAATATCATGCATAAAGGATAAATTTTTATATCAAAAGTGTTATTTTTATCAATTTTTATTTTCATGCATAGAAGTATGCATAAAGGATACTTTTTTATATCAAAAGTGTTATTTTTACCATTTTTATTTCATGCATAGAAGTATGCATAATGGTTAAATTTTTATATCAAAAGTGTTATTTTTATCATTTTTATTTTCATGCATAGAAGTATGCATAAAGGAAATTTTTTTTATATCAAAAGTGTTACTTTTATCATTTTTAATTTTCATGCATAGAAGTATGCATAAAGGAAAATTTTTTATATCAAAAGTGTTACTTTTATCATTTTTAATTTTCATGCATAAAAGTATGCATAAAAGAAAATTTTTATATCAAAAGTGTTACTTTTATCATTTTTAATTTTCATGCATAGAAGTATGCATAAAGAAAAATTTTTTATATCAAAAGTGTTACTTTTATCATTTTTAATTTTCATGCATAGAAGTATGCATAAAGGAAAATTTTTATATCAAAAGTGTTACTTTTATCATTTTTAATTTTCATGCATAAAAGTATGCATAAAAGAAAATTTTTATATCAAAAGTGTTACTTTTATCATTTTTAATTTTCATGCATAGAAGTATGCATAAAGGAAAATTTTTTATATCAAAAGTGTTACTTTTATCATTTTTAATTTTCATGCATAAAAGTATGCATAAAAGAAAATTTTTATATCAAAAGTGTTACTTTTATCATTTTTAATTTTCATGCATAGAAGTATGCATAAAGGAAAATTTTTTATATCAAAAGTGTTACTTTTATCATTTTTAATTTTCATGCATAAAAGTATGCATAAAAGAAAATTTTTATATCAAAAGTGTTACTTTTATCATTTTTAATTTTCATGCATAGAAGTATGCATAAAGGAAAATTTTTTATATCAAAAGTGTTACTTTTATCATTTTTAATTTTCATGCATAGAAGTATGCATAAAGGAAAAATTTTTATATCAAAAGTGTTACTTTTATCATATTGGATTTCATGCATATAGGTATGCATAAAAGATATTCTTTTTATACTAAAAGTGTGATTTTCCTCATAAATGGATTTTATGCTTAACTTAGATGCATAAGAGAAATTCTTTTATTCTAAAAGTATAATTCCCTACCAAATTGAAATTATGCATAAGAAGATGCATAAAAGATTGATTTTAATTTCGAAAGTGTTAGTCTCCTTAAATGGAATTTATGTATAAATAAATGTGTAGAGAAATCTTATATCAAATATAAGAATTCTCTTTTTAAAAAAAAGATATGAAATGTGATAAGATGTGATAAGAGGTGTATGAGATGTGATATGAATTGATAAGATGCGTATGGAAAGTGATAGGATGTGATAAGAGGTGTATGAGATGTGATAAGAATTGATAAGATGCGTATGGAAAGTGATAGGATGTGATAAGAGGTGTATGAGATGTAAAAAGATGTGATAAGATGTGTATGAGATGTGATAAGATTTGATAAGATGCGTATGAAAAGTGATAGGATGTGATAAGAGGTGTATGAGATGTAAAAAGATGTGATAAGATGTGTATGAGATGTGATAAGATTTGATAAGATGCGTATGGAAAGTGATAGGATGTGATAAGAGGTGTATGAGATGTAAAAAGATGTGATAAGATGTGTATGAGATGTGATAGAATGTGTTAAGATGAGTTAGGATGTATATGGGATGTGTTAGGACGAGAATGGATGTAATATGGTTGTATGAATGTGATGTGGATGTATACATGTAGATGTATATGTATGAATGTGAATGTTGATGTGGATGTGGATGTATGGATGTAGATACGGATGTGTATGTATGTATATAGATGTATATGTATGAATGTGAATGTTGATGTGGATGTGAATGTATGGATGTAGATACGGATGTGGATGTATGTATGTGAATGTGGATGTATGAATGAGGATGCGAAAATGGATGTATACATGTGAATGTGGATGTATGAATATGAATGTGGATGTGTGGATGTGGAAATGGAGGTATGGATGTATGAATGTAGATGTGGATGTATGCATGTAGATGCGTATGTATGAATGTGAAATTGGATATATGATGTGGACGTACGAACATGGATATGTATGTAGAATAATGAATATGAAGATGTATGTGAGATAATGTAGTCTATATGAGTGAATGGATGAGAACGAGTACACACTGAATGGAATGTGGAATAAGTAATGTGGTCCGAGAGTGGATAATATGGAAAGACAAGAGTTCGATTTAGAAACTGTATTTTGTGACTGTTTGTAAATGACTGTTTTATGTCATGAATGCTGGGGAAGCATTTTGACCGTCTTGTGGAATTAAGGTCATGAAGACCTAACTGTTAAAGTTGCAACTGCTGACGGAGAGTCAATGGAGGACGTCTCGCGTAGCAAGGTCGATCGAGGTCTTGACCAGCCTCGACTCGATTTAAATGGTGAACTTCCGGTACGGTGGATGAGGGACCAAGGAAGCGGCCTATGAGTGAAGCGCTAGGTCACCTGCGAAGGATCCTAGAGGGTGCTGACCATACGGTGCTCGGGCTCTGGGTCGCCGAAGATACCCACACGTGTGTCGTGGAAGATATTGGAACAAGGAGTAAGAGTTGTTTTCTGAAACCGGGCATGGATCTGGTTGATTGACCTTGCTGGTCCTCAACAGATGAGTCCATGGCTCTTTTATATGGATCTGTGGGTTGATCTTGCTGATCTTCCACGGAGACTCCATTCTATTATATGAATATATTGCCGGTTACTATGAGCTAGGAACCATGGAAAAGGCCCCTGAGAGAACAGGTGGTGAGCGTTTTGGTTGCCAATGATGCCATAAGTATACCGATGAAAGAATGACTGGAAATAAGGATTCAACCAGAGACTTTGAGGATTGTCATCAGTGACATAATGGTTTTATTAAAGGATTGTTTTAAAGCTAGTTGATGCTAAGAAAAAGGCAATTTCATATTGGGTGTGTAAGTGGTATGACTAGTTTTATATTTGCATGAACTTCCGGCTAGGGGGCCTTGGAACTCTTTTCCTTGGTACCCGGGACAAAACCTAACCAAATTCCAAATTGGATCCCATCACTACAGTGGTTGGGCGGTTGGCTAACCCATGGGATCGGATGGGGTTAGGCTGGGCTGATGGATCCGTAAATCGAGATTTAATTTCTATTATTACGATAGATGAAGTAAATCCCGGATAGAAATTGTTCTATGGATAGGAATCAACGGCTGTGCCTCTTGATGGGGAAAAAAGCGTTGATCCCAATGATCCAAGTGCAAGTTCTTCCTTGATTTGACCAAGTACCGTTAAAGGTGCAGTTAGATCAGTTTGATCAGTAATGATCTTGACTACGTTAGAGTAAAGAGTTATCCTGGTGGAATCGCCTGTGCTTTCCGGGTAAAGGAAGTTTTTCCGGTTTCGGTTTTGGACAAACCGACGGATTAGTCTCTTGTCCGGATATCCGTGGGCGAGGCCCCGAGTGTGGGACCCCTGTCCCGCGCGAGAAGTGCTACTTCCGCTGCTAGTACCCCGAATCCGTTGCTCGGTGGGAACAGGGATCTTACAGTTGGTATCAGAGCGAAATTGAAAGCTAATAAGGATAATTAAATTCTTATCTGAAATTGGTAATAAGAATTTAGAAACAGTATTTTCATAATGTATTTTCATTCCGTAAGCTTCTTTAATGGAGAAATTTTAATCAAAGAAATTGTTTTTATAGATGGAAGTTCCACATTTATCTGGTATTTCCGACCTCACCCAGTCTCAAGATATGACTGCATTTGCCTTCGAGCATCTCATCTCTTCCACTTCAACTCAAACAAGCCGAGCAAGACTCGCACGCCATTTCGCGGATTTATATTTTCCTACCCCAGCGGAGAGAATACAACATAAGTGGTTTGCAGGGCAATATGTCCACGCCCATTGCAACCGCCGTACAATGCTGTGGCAGAATCTCTCATTGACTATGATCCTGTTAAAGCTGAAAATGGTGCGTGGTGTCATTCTATATCATTCGACACCTCGAAATTTTAGACTTTCATGTCGAATTTATAGACTCCTTAGTCGATTTATCCCTAAGGAGAAAATAATAACTCCCTTCGCAGTTAGAGAACTTATGTAACAGGGCATGACTATGGCCCAGTACCGTCATCTTATGCGTCTCTCGAAGAGATTTTGAGTTTTGGAGCCGAGCCACTCTATGTAATTATTGCAACTTGTATATAAATATACAAATGTTTTTTTTACGGACGATCGGATAAAGAAAAATCTATTTATCAGACTTAAGTCATAGATCTCCAATAAGATCAACTGAGGAGCAAATTATGTCAAAAGTTTATCAAGACGCACAAAAAGGTTGTAATTGTTTGATATAATTCATACAAATTGTTAATTCAAATTGAAATTCGTAAATTAGTAATTGGGTCTTCAATTGGAAGTACCGCAATTGTATGGAACCCTGACTTGCTTGAGACCTAGACATGATGGTATTTACCTTATAGTTTCGAGTATCATGACTATCCGTATATACCGAGGGTATAACTGCAGCTCTTTACCGACAGTATATACGAGTAAATCTAAGACTTGAAATTATAAGCGTTAATGCTATCCAGAGGATGATTTCGAATGTGGTTGATATGATTTTTAATTCTGTTTGAGAATTGATGAATTGATTTGGATTCTGATTGAAAAATGATGATCCCTGAAATTTGGTTGAAATGTAATAAGCTTCAATGAGGATGAATGGGATGAGTCCCTGTGATGATATTCATAACTGGAATGATGATAATGATTTCAGCAAATCACTATGAGATTAGTGGATTGTGCTATCAGATTGCTACTATTAATACTTGACTTGGCGGATCAAGTTAAGGGATGACAAATTGAGAACTTGCTTGACTAAAATTCCTGTGGAGGAATGTTCAGAAGAAAATTTTTCGGTCTAATGGACCATTATCGTGTTAAAGATATGAATGATATGATTTGAATGAATTGTTATTTAATGATGAATTCTATATAAGGGATATTTATCCCCATATTCTGTTGGGTTGACCGGAATATAAGGAACCCCAGAATAAATTGGATCTTAAGCAAAAAAGTTGTCCTCTACTTGCGAGATGAGGACATCTTGCACCTTTTAAGTGGGGTAGAATGTAAGATTCCTCCCCCAACCTTAGAGGTATACAGGAGTAAGAATCTCCCTTTCTGATCTTATAATTATTCTCTCTCTAAAATAAAAGAAAGATTCTGTTTAAAAAAGGAAGAACCTTTTTCCTGAATACTTCTCAAGAGTCCCACCTGTTTTAAGGATTCAGAACAACGAGTTCAGAAGTGAGAATCGATGTTTTGGATATCAAGGTTTTGGTCTCGAGTACGACCCAAAAGAAGTTCTTTATCTCTTGGGAAGTATAAGAAGTTATCTCCCAGATATTGTGGACCAAAGAAATTAGGTGATTTAACTTACGTACTTCTTTTATCTCCTCATCTCAAAGTTCTTAATGCCTTCTATAGAAAATTGTGCCAAACCCAAATCATGGAAAGACGGTAAAACTTCAGCGGCAAGCTACCGTTGGCTTCTAAGTTACGCTAGCTCCTTCCTTTATATAAGTCGTAACTTTTACTTGTCGCTCACAGTAATCTTACTCCCATCGATCTCCTTTCTTCCTAATCTCCTTCATGGCTTGGCAACAAGAATTAGTTTTATCCATAATGATCCCTCACCTTCAAGACGCAAGTGAGTCTGTGAAGAAGGATTTTATAGAACAGTATGAGCGCTCACTTTTCCCTCACTTGGGAACTTCTGTAGCGCAGACCAAATGGCGGACCTATCAAGACATAACTAGGGTAACACCCTGGGGTCAGCAGCACTTTCGCAACAATGTCCGCTTGGCCATGGTTATTGAAGCCTTGGGTTTGGGTCCCCGATACTACTGCGTCATGAGATCAAGACATCCTGGGTTTTCTGAGCGGGTCTTCTTATTGGCGTGTTTTCTTCCTCATGAGAAGATATGCCTTTACCCCGTTTTTGGCTTGCCTCTCAGAGGTCCTTTTGTTAGAACACCTCATACCACTGAGATAGGCGCAGCAATAACCCACAGAATCATTCCCATAGATGAGTTACCTTATACTTGTGCAGCTTGTGAGGACTGCTTTTGTGATCATATGATGGACGGGCTTATGGAAGTGTAAAGAGTTCTTCTATCTTTACTGTATAAGTTCCGAGAATGAATAAAGTTTAAATCTTGTTCTTATCTTGAATCTTGCTCTCTTGAGATTTTTTTAATTGGTGGTTAATCTAAATTAAAAAATTTTCTCTCAGTCTCATAACTTATGCATCTTGCGAAATTACCCCCAGTTTGCGAGATGAGGGCATCTCGCGTTTTTTAAGTGGGAGAGAATGTAAGATTCCTCCCCAGCCTCTCAAAATGTCCAGCATCTTCCCCTGTAATCAATCCCTCTTCAGAAATATAAAAGACTTGTTTCTAACTGTTTTAACCTAGAGAGAGAAAATATTCTAGAAAGAGAATATTCAGATTTTGAATATTTTTGGATAGAAAAATATCTCATCCTATTAAAATAAGTTCCCCTGAAACAGAAATTCAAAAAGAATTTTCCAATGTGCAATTGGAATTAATCGGAAATGTGTATAAAGGACCTTAGCCTAAGGGTCTAGATTTTCAGAAATTTTTGGATTATGGTCCAATTAAGGTTCCTATGGGCCAATAGCATCAATCCATGTGTAGAGAGGAGATAAATCCAATTTTGTAAAAGAAGATACCCAAAAATGAGTAAATGCTCACATAAGATGAAGAGTTAAAAATGTACAAGGTTTATTAGTAAAAAAATTATGAGCAATATTAAAAGTATGACATATGTAAGGAAGGGGAGTTCTTTAAAGGAGGTGCATATTTCACATAAGATGAAGAGTTGAAAATGTACAAGGTTTATTAGTAAAAAATCATGAGCAATATTAAAAGTATGACATATGTAAGGAAGGGGAGTTCTTTAAAGGAGGTGCATATTTCACATAAGATGAAGAGTTGAAAATGTACAAGGTTTATTAGTAAAAAAAACTATGAGCAATATTAAAAATATGAGATATTTTGGGTATAATGATTCCATTTTGACACATATGTAAGGAAGGGGAGTTCTTTAAAGGAGGTGCATATTTCACATGCTTGAATGAGTTTTAAACTCATAAAAATTGAGATATTTCATCTCTCCTCTCTCCTCATTTAAGTCTAGTTCCAAAAAGTTAGCTTAACTGACCTAAAAATGGTCAAATATTGACCAAACTGATTTAGAAAATTCTAGAATCAGTTTGTTTGGTTAGGAGCTCAATTTTTCCTATAAATAGAAGCCTCCCCCTTGTTGAAAAATATATAGTGTTTATGCATCGTTACTCTACTCCACCTAAGCCAAGAACTGTGAATTCATTTAATAATTCACTAGTTTTTGGAGCTTCCCTCTTTTTTCAATCCCCATTAGTGGCTCCATCAACATACTTAACCAATTGATTGGTTGGGGGCCTCTACCGTGAACAAAGAATCAAGCAAGTTGTAAGGTAATTAGTGAATATTGATCTTTCTATAATTTCTCAATGTTTCTCTCTTCTCAACCCCTCTCAAGCTTGAGAAGTTTAATTGGTATGGTTTTTTTTTAAATGCTATTGAAGTTTGAATAGTAGTGAAGAGTTACATAATGCTATTGAAGTTAATTTTCATTTATGTTTAAATTCTAATGATTTTTATGTAAATTCTCTCTCTCACTCAAGAAATGGTCATACTCATGACCCATTCTCAATCCAAATCAAGCTTTTCATAAAGCTTTTCCTAAACCAAGATTAAGCTATGCTTGAGGCCAAATTAATGGCTTTTTTCTATGCTTTTAGTTTATGTATATTAATGATTCAATCCATTATGAATTAATAATCCAATTAGAGATTATTTTAATTATTTCCTTAATGATAAGCATTATCCCTTAGAAAAATTGAGATTTATCAGTCATAGCAGCGGAGCTATGGCAAAATTTTTATAAAAATTATGCATAAAATAATTTCATTCAAAACATAAAAAGAGGACTTCCTACCATATTCTAGGAATTATCATCCTAGATTAATTGAAAGAATTTCATTATAATCATGGAGACATTGAATTTTAATATCATGCATAAAGGATAAATTTTTATATCAAAAGTGTTATTTTTATCAATTTTTATTTTCATGCATAGAAGTATGCATAAAGGATACTTTTTTATATCAAAAGTGTTATTTTTACCATTTTTATTTCATGCATAGAAGTATGCATAATGGTTAAATTTTTATATCAAAAGTGTTATTTTTATCATTTTTATTTTCATGCATAGAAGTATGCATAAAGGAAATTTTTTTTATATCAAAAGTGTTACTTTTATCATTTTTAATTTTCATGCATAGAAGTATGCATAAAGGAAAATTTTTTATATCAAAAGTGTTACTTTTATCATTTTTAATTTTCATGCATAAAAGTATGCATAAAAGAAAATTTTTATATCAAAAGTGTTACTTTTATCATTTTTAATTTTCATGCATAGAAGTATGCATAAAGGAAAATTTTTTATATCAAAAGTGTTACTTTTATCATTTTTAATTTTCATGCATAGAAGTATGCATAAAGGAAAATTTTTATATCAAAAGTGTTACTTTTATCATTTTTAATTTTCATGCATAAAAGTATGCATAAAAGAAAATTTTTATATCAAAAGTGTTACTTTTATCATTTTTAATTTTCATGCATAGAAGTATGCATAAAGGAAAATTTTTTATATCAAAAGTGTTACTTTTATCATTTTTAATTTTCATGCATAAAAGTATGCATAAAAGAAAATTTTTATATCAAAAGTGTTACTTTTATCATTTTTAATTTTCATGCATAGAAGTATGCATAAAGGAAAATTTTTTATATCAAAAGTGTTACTTTTATCATTTTTAATTTTCATGCATAAAAGTATGCATAAAAGAAAATTTTTATATCAAAAGTGTTACTTTTATCATTTTTAATTTTCATGCATAGAAGTATGCATAAAGGAAAATTTTTTATATCAAAAGTGTTACTTTTATCATTTTTAATTTTCATGCATAGAAGTATGCATAAAGGAAAAATTTTTATATCAAAAGTGTTACTTTTATCATATTGGATTTCATGCATATAGGTATGCATAAAAGATATTCTTTTTATACTAAAAGTGTGATTTTCCTCATAAATGGATTTTATGCTTAACTTAGATGCATAAGAGAAATTCTTTTATTCTAAAAGTATAATTCCCTACCAAATTGAAATTATGCATAAGAAGATGCATAAAAGATTGATTTTAATTTCGAAAGTGTTAGTCTCCTTAAATGGAATTTATGTATAAATAAATGTGTAGAGAAATCTTATATCAAATATAAGAATTCTCTTTTTAAAAAAAAGATATGAAATGTGATAAGATGTGATAAGAGGTGTATGAGATGTGATATGAATTGATAAGATGCGTATGGAAAGTGATAGGATGTGATAAGAGGTGTATGAGATGTGATAAGAATTGATAAGATGCGTATGGAAAGTGATAGGATGTGATAAGAGCTGTATGAGATGTAAAAAGATGTGATAAGATGTGTATGAGATGTGATAAGATTTGATAAGATGCGTATGGAAAGTGATAGGATGTGATAAGAGGTGTATGAGATGTAAAAAGATGTGATAAGATGTGTATGAGATGTGATAAGATTTGATAAGATGCGTATGGAAAGTGATAGGATGTGATAAGAGGTGTATGAGATGTAAAAAGATGTGATAAGATGTGTATGAGATGTGATAGAATGTGTTAAGATGAGTTAGGATGTGTTAAGATGTATATGGGATGTGTTAGGACGAGAATGGATGTAATATGGTTGTATGAATGTGATGTGGATGTATACATGTAGATGTATATGTATGAATGTGAATGTTGATGTGGATGTGGATGTATGGATGTAGATACGGATGTGTATGTATGTATATAGATGTATATGTATGAATGTGAATGTTGATGTGGATGTGAATGTATGGATGTAGATACGGATGTGGATGTATGTATGTGAATGTGGATGTATGAATGAGGATGCGAAAATGGATGTATACATGTGAATGTGGATGTATGAATATGAATGTGGATGTGTGGATGTGGAAATGGAGGTATGGATGTATGAATGTAGATGTGGATGTATGCATGTAGATGCGTATGTATGAATGTGAAATTGGATATATGATGTGGACGTACGAACATGGATATGTATGTAGAATAATGAATATGAAGATGTATGTGAGATAATGTAGTCTATATGAGTGAATGGATGAGAACGAGTACACACTGAATGGAATGTGGAATAAGTAATGTGGTCCGAGAGTGGATAATATGGAAAGACAAGAGTTCGATTTAGAAACTGTATTTTGTGACTGTTTGTAAATGACTGTTTTATGTCATGAATGCTGGGGAAGCATTTTGACCGTCTTGTGGAATTAAGGTCATGAAGACCTAACTGTTAAAGTTGCAACTGCTGACGGAGAGTCAATGGAGGACGTCTCGCGTAGCAAGGTCGATCGAGGTCTTGACCAGCCTCGACTCGATTTAAATGGTGAACTTCCGGTACGGTGGATGAGGGACCAAGGAAGCGGCCTATGAGTGAAGCGCTAGGTCACCTGCGAAGGATCCTAGAGGGTGCTGACCATACGGTGCTCGGGCTCTGGGTCGCCGAAGATACCCACACGTGCGTCGTGGAAGATATTGGAACAAGGAGTAAGAGTTGTTTTCTGAAACCGGGCATGGATCTGGTTGATTGACCTTGCTGGTCCTCAACAGATGAGTCCATGGCTCTTTTATATGGATCTGTGGGTTGATCTTGCTGATCTTCCACGGAGACTCCATTCTATTATATGAATATATTGCCGGTTACTATGAGCTAGGAACCATGGAAAAGGCCCCTGAGAGAACAGGTGGTGAGCGTTTTGGTTGCCAATGATGCCATAAGTATACCGATGAAAGAATGACTGGAAATAAGGATTCAACCAGAGACTTTGAGGATTGTCATCAGTGACATAATGGTTTTATTAAAGGATTGTTTTAAAGCTAGTTGATGCTAAGAAAAAGGCAATTTCATATTGGGTGTGTAAGTGGTATGACTAGTTTTATATTTGCATGAACTTCCGGCTAGGGGGCCTTGGAACTCTTTTCCTTGGTACCCGGGACAAAACCTAACCAAATTCCAAATTGGATCCCATCACTACAGTGGTTGGGCGGTTGGCTAACCCATGGGATCGGATGGGGTTAGGCTGGGCTGATGGATCCGTAAATCGAGATTTAATTTCTATTATTACGATAGATGAAGTAAATCCCGGATAGAAATTGTTCTATGGATAGGAATCAACGGCTGTGCCTCTTGATGGGGAAAAAAGCGTTGATCCCAATGATCCAAGTGCAAGTTCTTCCTTGATTTGACCAAGTACCGTTAAAGGTGCAGTTAGATCAGTTTGATCAGTAATGATCTTGACTACGTTAGAGTAAAGAGTTATCCTGGTGGAATCGCCTGTGCTTTCCGGGTAAAGGAAGTTTTTCCGGTTTCGGTTTTGGACAAACCGACGGATTAGTCTCTTGTCCGGATATCCGTGGGCGAGGCCCCGAGTGTGGGACCCCTGTCCCGCGCGAGAAGTGCTACTTCCGCTGCTAGTACCCCGAATCCGTTGCTCGGTGGGAACAGGGATCTTACATATTCACTAGATGAATCCATGCAAATAGTCAGCTTGAACACTCCTACAATCTAAATTATGGTTGAGTATGTGTTGGAAGCAGATTTGACCTTGGGACATAAATGGATTGTTGCTGTCCAAGCACCACTATGCTTTGCTAGTGATAGAGTCATCATGATGGTCAAAAATAAAAATTTGACAATAACATACTGCAAGGAAGAGGATCCAACTTTAATGGATATCTATGATGCTGAACGTAAAATGATACACGCCTCTTCCACAAAAACCTCTCTACACAATGACCTACCATCTGTGTCAAAACGACCGACAAAGCATCTACTAATTTAGCCCCATTTTGACCTATGAAATTTGATGCCAAAACCTCGCAATCAGCAGCTATTCCAGAAGTTCCCACAGCCAAACCATCTATCCTAAGTGATGTACTTCATGGATGTATTATGGCGATTCCTGCTTTAAGAGCGTGTGGTAGAAAGATAGGATGAAGTCCTAAGTGATGTACTTCATGGATGCATTATGAGAGTTGTCATTGTAATAGCATTAGGCCTCTTATGAGCCTAAAGTGCGTGGCCAACCATAGTAACTGAGTGTGAACACTTATGGCCATGTATATAAGTGAATTTCTCTCATAATACAGCATACTCTCCCGTTGTGCAATTGAGTCTTGCTCTTGCTAATCCTCTTGTTAATCTCTCTCCCTAATGCATGCTAGTGAGTGTGTGTGAGTGAAGTGAGGTGAGAGGAGGGAGGAGGACCCGTAGTGCAACGCACGGTGTGACAACACTCGGGGGAGACACGGTGGAATTTCTTCTCAAGGAGTTGTAGAGCTTGGAGACCTCAAGGGTTACGAGCTCGGCCATTGGAAAGATCCTCACGACAGTTGTGGTTCACCAGGTAATCTCTTTTTGGATGTGTTTCAAGGAGGGTTAGGGTGACCATAACAATCTTTTTGCTGAAAAATCTAATTTCAGAGCTTCTTTCTCAAGTTGAACCATAGGAAAAGCTTTCCCAGGGTTCCCTTCATCATCTTGAAGACTTTTGTCGCTCGCGAAGAATTGCAAAAAATCAAAGATTTCAACACTCCAAGCACTTCCATCGCAAATACTTCTGCTGTCATCGACTCTTCTTGCTATTGGTAAGCTTTTATGCTGCTTAAATATGGAAGCAAGTAACAGGACGGAGGAACCGGATTACAAGATCACACACCTTGTGTAGTGTTCTCTTGCAGATTATTACTACCATGTGTTGGTGGAGCAATAGAGAGAAGATGGTAGGGAACATGGGCACTTGAGATGGTAGTGTGAGTTGCAAGTCTACACCGACAACCACTTGTTTGCAATATTGTATTCATATGCATTGGTATGGAAATCTGGTTAGAAATGCCCATGATACTAATGTACTTGATTCTCCCAAGATCAATATACTTTATTTGAGGGAGGGGCCTGCCGTTCTTTCTGGCTCATTGCGTGTCTCTTGTCAATTCAGCAAATTACTTCCTATATTGAGCATGTGTCCATCAAATCTTAGTGTATGTAAGTGTATTGATTAGCATTGTGCTCAACCAAGTTACATTGGTATCAGAGCATACGGTTCTCTTTCACTTCTATCATGAGAGACAATCATTACGTGAACACTAGCTATCTCTATACTTAGAACACTATGGATGGCCATACTGACATTCTTGAGTTAGAATGGAATTATAAGATTCCATTTGGGGTCTCTCAAATGCCTGTTTGGCTCAGCTAGCATGTTAGCAGACAAGACACCACCAACCCAATTGCCAGCATTATCATCCACTATCTCATTCTCATCATCTTGATTCTCTAGCTTCCTCTTCCTTCCTGCCTTCTTCTGTTTCTTTTCTCTCATCATTCTCATGCACCATGGACAAGGATTTGGGGTGTTAGCACCTTGTGGACACCCAAGAAGGCACTTTATTGTCTTCAAGTCACCTCCTAAATGCCAGTCTATTGTATAAGTGCCCTTACCCTCCGCTTCTAATTTTTTCCCCTGAATCTACGCTTTAATGACATTGGTAATCCATGGTATCCTATCAAACATCCAAGCCAGCACTTCATGTGTCTCCTTCAGTACTTCAAACGCCCTAAGCCACCATATCTCTCTCTCAGATTGGACACTAAAAGAGGGAAAACTTAACTTGTAAACCGTCTCCCTATTGCTCGTCTGATTGTCTGGGTTTTCATTAGAACCTTCCAAAGGTAACTCAGTCTCCTCAGTCATGTTGATCATCTCACTCTTTGCATATGCCATTGCCTCATTCATAAGTGTTATACTCATTCGTTTTTCTAACCTCTTACCTTTCACAATCTAACACTCATCCACTTTCAACACAAAACTTACCTTGTCACCTTGCATGACAAACAAAAGTAGATAAGTTTTAGTACTTGAAAGATTTTTTTATTACCTCGCCAAAGAATGTAAAAATTACTTACATTGTTTAGGTAGTTCATAGAATAAGATCATAGCTCTCTGAAGAAGATGTAAATCAATAAATATATTGTTGAACTCATTTTAGGGATACATAATCTTACCATTTGTGCTTCACTTTTTCCCCCAAGCTGCTCCAATGGTTAATGTATCATTGATGCAATAGTACTCTCCAATTTTGCATTGCACATCATCATTGCATGTCCTCTTTGCCAATCTTATCTTTTTGGGGATAGAAAAAATATTCCTTGTGATGCCTTGTTTACAGAGTGTATCTTTTAGCAATTGATGGAGGGCTTGATCCTTTTGTAAAAATGTCCATCTCATCGCATGCATTTTGAACCTCCTTAAAGCTTAGAAGATTGGTAATGTCATCCATTATCTCATTTGCGAAGAGTACTTGACGATGGAAAGAATGTCACACCTCCTCACACAACTACGTAATATTTCTCCAAAATCTTGAGGACCATTATCACCACATGCTTCTTTCAAAAAGTTCCTATCACAAACCAATAAAGATTACCAAAAAGACCTTAATCTATTGCTTATAACAACCACAACAACCAAAAATACCTTAATCAAAATTACTTGCAACAATAATAGCCAAAGAACAAAAAACAAACTTTGCTGCATGGATTCTTTGCTTGCGAGCACCACCACCAACTATGAGTTTTTAAATGTTATTGATTATCCTCTTTCGCTCTCTTGCTCCCATGGGGGTGCTCGTCATGCAAGAGATTGTGTCTTGTAGCTTCGTAACACGAGCCTCTTTCTCTTTGTCTCTTTTCTCTAGTTCTACAATATTATTTTGTGCATCTTGTAGTGCATGTTGCACACTACTGAAAGTGCTTTTTAAGCTTTGTGTTTGTGAGTGGAGAAATTGGACTCTCCATGCATCGCTCATACTTAACCTTCTACAATACTCAAGCAGCCCATTCTCACCCTCTCTAACAAACTGAATAAATGAAGGGAGATCGGTGAAGGGTGGAGGACAATGCGAAGAAGGATCATTTTAGGATATAAATATCTATCAATCCAAAGATCCACATTAGTCTGACCCTATTGTCTTCTTGCATGCTTCTCATGTGCATTCAGATGTTCTTTCTTGATTGGTGCATATTCATTCAATATGCGAATATGCAAGTCCACCTTCCGCACTCTTGTTGAATCTAAAATTTTGCCATTCAAAAAATGGAAGAGACTAATCTGAAGTGACTCAGGGCTGTCCTATTGTATTCACAATAGGGCTATTCTATTGTGAAGAGGGAGAGAGATAAAGAGAGAAAGAGGGAGATAGACTCAGGGTCGTCCTATTGTATTCTCAATAGGAGAAGAGAGCTTGGGAAAAAGGGAGAGAGAGAGAGAGAGAGAGAGAGAGAGAGAGAGAGAGAGAATCTTATTGCAGAGGTTGGTAGGAAATGTGATGAATAATAGTAAAATGATTGAAAGAAATAGAATGTGGGGGGAATTTCAAATATGACTATTAAAGTGGAGTAAATAAAAACGAAAGGGTAGATATCAATGATCTTAGTAGGGGGATTTAATAGCTAGAAAGAGAATCCTAGTTCAAAAATTAGAGAGATCCCCTACTTTTAGGCCCAAAAGTAGGTGTCATTATGAGCATTGTCTCCTTAAGCCTCAATAAAATTAGTCTTAATTCCTTAAAATTAGGGATACTTATAGGGTCCTTTTTATGCTCAAATGCCCCCTAATGATGAGCATGTGAAAGCACTCAATGCATCCACTAAGTACTTTCCACATATGTCCCTCCTTATGCTTTACCCACCACTGTGCTCATGGCCATCCCCTGCAGGAGCCACACCCCAGTGGTGCATCCATGAACATAACAAAGTACTTGATGTATCATACCAACATACATGCCTCACACAACACAATCTGGAGTATTCCCAATGTATTCTCAAGGGTACCAGGATCCAATGGCACCAGAACATAATAATACCTCAGAAATTGTATGCATACATGCACAAATAGAGTTCGATCCATGTATCCATGAACCAAACCAACTCTAGGACTGCTCGCAAGTCTTACGCCCTCCATAGAGTCTCGAAGTTGCCGCAGTCTTTGAGCTCAACCAAAGTATGCCATTCCAAAAGGAGACCAGATCCACAAAGAGCATCATCTTCATATCCAATTGACCAATCCTGTAGTCAAAAACAACCAGAACCATATGACAAAGATCAATGTCCCAATCTTCCTTAGTCATACCTTAGTTCCAAAGGCAGAAACCATCTCTGTTAACCATAGGCATAGACAAAGTTATCCATGGCTGCAATTATAGGTCATGGTGCGGCCGACTGTGAACCATACCCAACTTTACCATCTCATGTGACCAGTACCTAATATCATAGAAGTCCCTACACGCAGATGTACTGTCAGCTATCAGTACCTTTGGGTGAATACAAATATGTCACCAAGCAACTCTTAGATGACAACTAAGCCTCTCTGTAGTAACAAGGGAGCGGAGGTGCTACCCCCCTCTTGAGCATCAGACAATGCTCCAGACCCCAGCTCTCTTGAACCTAAATGAGCCGTAATAACAAGAGTCGACTCCAACTCAAAGGCATCAAGATAAAGCTGCGATACCTGAGGTAAATCTGCTAAGTCACCCTCCTCCATCCACTTCGCATCCATCGGTGAGTAGTTCTTGAACTTCACAAGACAGCGACGAGAAGTTTTACCTTGTATCTTTCTTTCCATGTATGCCAATATTTGCTCGGGAATAGGAACCTTATCAAGTTTCTCCGCTTTCGGCTCAGCCTCATCTGATACATCCTCAAGCACCCAAAACCTGCTTGCACTCACCGTCGCAAGTGTGGTAAGCACAAGTCACCGATGAAGCATAGTAGATCACCACTGCTAAACATAGAAGGAAGCTGTCTTCCGAACCCATGAAGACTCCATGAAGATACCACTGGTGACAAAGTGACAAAAGCCATAGCCTTCAACCCAAGTTTTGCCCCATAATACTTCAACTGCTTCTTGTTCCTGGCCGACTACTTCTTGTCCTTGGTGTCTTTTCTCTTCACTTCAAAAACACGCAACATAGACTTTACACACACAAGCTCAATCTTGCCATAGCTCATTCACTCATCATCCCACTCATTCATGCATCCAATACAAGAAGAAGGCTAAGCTAATGCACACACAAGCTCACTCACATAAGCACACAAGCTCAAAGCACACTTCATTCTCAAGCACTTACTTCCCTAGCATGCACACAAACCTTGAAGCTTAATGAAACTTGAAATAAACATGCATTCTCATTCACTACTCAAGCAATGCCTTGCCCATGGATAAGCTACAAGCTATGGAGAAGCTTAAGCTTGAATCCACTACCACACAAAGCCTAATAGAGAATCCACAAGCATCAACAAAGAAGCATGCACACTAGAGAATAGAGATGAGAAGAGAGAAAAACATCGTCTCATTGCATTGAATTAGAAGAGCATTGCTCATACAATAGTATAGATGGGGAGAGAGAAGAGCTTGCACCTCTATGAACAAGAGGGAGAGCTAGTCTCAAGAGAGCTCAAGCATGAGTTAAGCCCAAAGTGTGTGTGAGTTCTCAAATGAGCCACTAATTATACTAAAACTCCTAAAACTCCCAAAACTTCCCATATGGGATTATTGTCAAGCCCACTCCCACACTCACCTACAACTTGGAACTTTTGTCACCTACAACTTGGAACTCTCTACAAGAGCCCTAAATAAGAATGTCAAGTCTCTTGTTTTTCTGCTTCCATCTTTGTGTTGCATCCTTGCATTGATCACCGCTCGTCACGCAACATTCCCCCCTTCCTATTTTGCGCACGTCCTCGAGCGCGTAGATGCCAAGGAAGAGTAGAATCTCCAAGCAAAATGATAGGTGGTTTGTGTGTTCTCTATTTTTTTTTTTGAAAGCAAAAGTACCAAAACAAGCAATTTTATTGAATAAGACATGGCAATAAACGTCCAATTAGCTAGAGGAAGGAAACATTGAAGCAGTGTAGAGATTGAATAAGTTAGTTCAAGCCTTAATAATTACTACCTGCAGGCTAACTAAAGTAAAGAATGTTTTATGCCAAATGTATTATTCTTTTCCTAGAAGGCAAAAGACAACAGTTAATCGAGAGACTATCAAGTAGTATACTGAGCCTATGCTAAGTCAAAGATAACAGTTAATCGAGGGACTATCAAGTATTATACTGAGCCTATGCTAAGTCAAAGACAACAGTTAATCGAGGGACTATCAAGTAGTATACTGAGCTTATGCTAAGTCAAAGATGTCGGTTCAACACTAATAAATCTAACATAATTATGTAGTGGCAGACTCTTGATATTGCTTAGTGTTTTGGTTTAATATTTTAAGCACAACGGCGACCATCCTGGATTAGACAAGCATTTCTCTTGGTGCCTTTCTGTCCTCTCTTTTTTTTTTGGGGACGACAGGGCTCTCTTCAAGAGTATGTTTGCACACCCGCGGTATGGCTATTCCTTGCTACACAAGGCATTGGTCTGGGAAAGGTATAGACCTCCCTCGCCTACCATGAATAACAAGGCAATAGGCCACAAACATATACACTTTTCTTTTATTTTTGTCATGCCAATTTTTGTTATGGAATGTTTATTAGATTGTCTCTAAGCAATGTCCTAGTAGTTAAGGACAAGATATCCACTAACGGTCCTATGATTAATTTAGTCTCTTTGTCCTAGGTCTGGAACTCTACCCTTAGCACAAAACACTAATTACTTTGTATTGCTTAAACGGGTAAATACAATTACGGTCAAACTTACACTATCAAGTCTAAAGCCACTAAAATGCTATCCCTACTCTAGACCAAAGGAGATGCATATTGCCATGCTTTTAGTAAGGTGAAATTTATAAACAATCAAGCAACAAGAAAAATACATAAAACATTAAAGATTGGCATGAGTTCACCTGTTTCTATTAAAGCGCTGGTTGGTGAAGAATTGTTTGCACTTGATTGTATGACTGTCAGTTGCGGTACTGAAGCGGAAGATGTAGTTTGAAGCGGAAGATGTAGTTTGGTGCTTGTATTTGTTTTATTCCGACAAAACAAACTAAAGAGAAAGAAAATTAAAAAGATAAAAAATAAGAAACATTGGTGCTAAACACCGGATTTGGCCGAGGGGAAAAACCCAATGGGAAAAAGTGCCCTGGCTTCTAGTTCTTATTAAGAGAGTACAAGTGCTAGTCTTGCACTGGGGGTGGATGTATGTCTGCATTCTCAGGTGGGTGGACATCAATAGCTTCAGGATGTAAAGATAACCCAGAACGTAATCCTACCCATGGAGAAGATGGCAAGGGAAGAAGTGCATCTTCACTAACATATGGTATAGGCACAGTAGGAAGGCTAAAGAGGCACCTATGGTATTGAAACCGTTCTAAAGACTCACTCACATTGAGCCAAAACTGACATGTAGATTCATGGGGAAGAAGAACCTGCAAAATGGGAGGGGTTAGCAAACGAAGGATGTCTTTGTGCCATGTTTGAGCTCTTTCCTCTTCCGGGAGTCTTTGTTGGTTGGGTCCACGTTGCGGCATCATAATTGCCCAGAGATTATGTCGTTGAGGTGTGACCCCCATGATCTGCTACATCATACCAGTGCCATAGCGACGGAAATATGTGTGACACTGCCAACATATATGGAAAGCATTCCCCAATACCATACGAGCACAGTCGCGGTAGTGTGGAAATGGATGATGTTGCTGGTAGTATAACTCCACAAATTGTCTTCCACAGCAATCCTCACCCACTGGGCCATAAAAATATCGGGAGTGCATCTGAAAAGGTGCAATGCTATAGCCCCCTTGATGGTCAGGGTGAGTGCTATCTAGGTTCAAAGATGGACTGCATGTGTCTAGCCAAGTCTCCTGTAGGAGCTCCACCTCCATGTCTTGTATTTTTGAAATAAACCCCTCTTGCTTTATAATGTGATTTCTCCATCCCTTGGGCACTTCACATGTCAAGCGATCCATACTTGTTCATGAAACATGCACCATGCGCATAAACTATGTGCTGTACACATGACAATAGAATTTAATTAGAAAAAGTCCAGGTTAAAATACTAATTTATTTTTTTATTGTACAACTTACCATATAGTGTGTTACTTTACTCTCTCCCCAAGCACCTAGCACACTTTTGGTGAATTCTATAATATGTTGTTGGAATGATGCTCGTTCTTGGGCAGTTGTGCTACTTTGATTCATAATGCGAACCATGTTATTAAAATTTATCCAAAGTTGTTTGCGCATATTTACAACAGCTAGCATTGGACAATCTAGATTTGTGGTGATTGCACACAGGTCTCTCCAGAGTCCCCAAGTCTTCTTTGAATTGTCTATGTTTGTTGGCCTCTCCAAAAATCTCCTTGCCTTTGATCCAGTCATGAAGACCTTTTGAGCAACCTCGTATGACATACCAGAGGCTTGCTTATTCACTTCAATTTTCACATTTCCGCCATGGCAGCCCAGAGAATTCAAAAGATGCTCTAATTTACCAAGGGCTGCAACTTTCCTCTCTTGTGTAGGCATTGTGAATACATAATCGATATGCCCCTTAAGCAATCGATCAAAGATTCTCATGAATGCAGGAAGTGTAGTGAATGTTCTTTAGTGGAAAATTAATGATGGGGCTCCAATTTGAATTCCTGTTTGGTTCTCCTAGCATATCAGGAGACATGACACCTTCCACCCATCTTGCATTTGGTTGTTCCTCATCTTCATCATCAGTTGACTCGGTTTGGATCTACTGCATCTTCCTCTTGCTTCTTCCCTTTCTTGGGACCTTTCGAGGCATCCTTCCCAACAGAACCAACCTTATGTATATCTTTTTCATTTATCTTTTTCTGCCTAGGAATATCAATCTGAGCATTGCAGTATAGACCATCTTGATGTCGCGCCTTGAGCACAACCCATCATGCATTTAATTGTCTTCAAATCTCTCTCCCCCCCCCCAAAGATGCCAATCCACCTTGAACTTTCCTATGTTTTCTACATCTAAAAGTTGACCATCAATTTGCTTTTTGATTACATCTGTTATCCAGGGAGCCCTTTCGAACATCCATGTCAATACCTCGTGTCTCCTTCAGTACCTCGAATGCACCAAGCCACCAGACCTCTTTCTCAGATTGCACACTAAAACTTGGTTTGGTAGTCTTTTCCCATGCACATATCATGGCCTCATTCATGAGCGTAATGCTCATATGTTCCAGCTTCCGACCTTTCACAATTTGGCACTCATCTAGCTTGAGCACAAATGAAAGTGTGCTCCCCAAAACTGCAAATAAACGGTAATTTACAATATTCAAAACAAAATAATCGTCTTCATTTTCTACTGAAAAACATGAATAGTAGTAATTGCAAGTTCTCACCTTCTAATCGATGGAGGTGGTAATCTCCCTCACCACATTGCTGACAACAGCTTGGCGTATTTTAGGATGATGAAATGCTTCCCATATATGTTGGCAGCAGTGTCGCACATACTTCCGTCGCTATGATGCAGCAGATCATGGGGGTCACACCTCAACGACATAATCTCTGGGCAATAATGATGCCGCAACGTGGACCCAACCAACAAAGACTCCCGGAAGAGGAAAGAGCTCAAACATGGCGCGAGGACACCCTTCGTTTGCTAACCCCTCCCATTTTGCAAGTTCTTCTTTCCCATGAATCTACATGTCAATTTTGGCTCAATGTGAGTGAGTCTTTAGAACGGTTTCAAAACCATAGGTGCCTCTTTAACCTTCCTACTGTGCCCATACCATATGTTAGTGAAGATGCACTTCTTCCTTTGCCATCTACTCCATGGGTAGGATTACGTTCTGGGTTATCTTTACTTCCTGAAGCTATTGATGTCCACCCACCTGAGAATGCAGACATACATCCACCCCCAGTGCAAGACTAGCACTTGTACTTTCTTAATAAGAACTAGAAGCCAAGGCACTTTTTCCCATTGGGTTTTTCCCCTCGACCAAATTCGGTGTTTAGCACCAATGTTTTTTATTTTTTGTCTTTTTAATTTTCTTTCTCTTTAGTTTGTTTTGTCGGAATAAAACAGATACAAGCACCAAACTACATCTTCCCCTTCAGTACCGCAATTGACAGTCATACAATTAAGTGCAAACAATTCTTCACCAACCAGCGCTTTAACAAAAACAGGTGAACTCATGCCAGTCTCTAGTGTTTTATGTATTTTTCTTATTGCTTGATTGTTTATAAAATTCACTTTACTAAGCATGGCAATATGCATCTCCTTTGGTCTAGAGTAGAGATAGCATTTTAGTAGCTTTAGACTTGATAGTGTAAGTTTGACCGTAATTGTTTTTACCCGCTTAGCAATACAAAGTAATTAGTGTTTTGTGCCAAAGGTAGAGTTCCAGACCTAGAACAAAGAGACTAAATTAATCATAGGACCGTCAGTGGATATCTTGCCCTTACTAGGACATTGCTTAGGGACAATCTAATAAACCTTCCATAACAAAAATTGGCATGACAAAAATAAAAGAAAAGTGTATATGTTTGTGGCCTATTGCCTTATTATTCATGGTAGGCGGCGAGGGAGGTCTATACCTTTCCCAGACCAATGCCTTGTGTAGCAAGGAATAGCCATATTGCGGGTGCGCAAACATACTCTTGAAGAGAGCCCTGTCCAAAAAAAAAGGACAGAAAGGCACCAAGAGAAATGCTTGTCTAATCTAGGATGGTCGCCGTTGTGCTTAAAATATTAAACCTTAACACTAAGCAATATCAAGAGTCTGCCACTATATAATTATGTTAGATTTATTAATGTTGAACCGACATCTTTGACTTAGCATAGGCTAGGTATACTACTTCCCTCGATTAACTATTGTCTTTTGCCTTCTAGGAAAACAACAATACATTTGGCATAAAACATTCTTTACTTTAGTTAGCTGTAGGTAGTAATTATTAAGGCTTGAACAAACCTATTCAATCTCTACACTGCTTCAATGTTTCCTCCTCTAGCTAATTGGACGTTTATTGCCATGTCTTATTCAGTAAAATTGCTTGTTTCGTTATTGTTTGTCAGTACTTTTGCTTTCAAAAAAAAAAAGACCACACAAACCACCTATGGTTTTGCTTGCAGGTATGGAGATGCTACTCTTCCTTGGCATCTACGCACTCGAGGACATGCGCAAAATAGGAAGGGGGAATGTTGCGTGTGAGGAGTGGTGATCAATGCAAGGATGCAACACAAAGATGGAAGCAAGAAAACAAGAGACTTGACATTCTTATTTAGGGCTCTTGTAAAGAGTTCCAAGTTGTAGATGAGTGTGGGAGTGAGCTTGAGAATAATCCCACATGGGAAGTTTTGGGAGTTTTAGGAGTTTTAGTATAAATAGTGGCTCATTTGAGAGCTTAAGGACACATTGGGCTAAACTCATGCTTGAGCTCTCTTGAGACTAGCTCTCCCTCTTGTTCATAGAGGTGCAAGCTCTTCTCTCTCCCCATCTACACTATTGTATGAGCAATGCTCTTCTAATTCAATGCAATGAGATGATGTTTTTCTCTCTTCTCATTTTTATTCTCTAGTGTGCATGCTTCTTTGTTGATGCTTGTGGATTCTCTATTAGGCTTTGTGTGGTAGTGGATTCAAGCTTAAGCTTCTCCATAGCTTGTAGCTTATCCATGGGCAAGGCATTGCTTGAGTAGTGAATGAGAATGCATGTTTATTTCAAGTTTCATTAAGCTTCAAGGTTTGTGTGCATGCTAGGGAAGTAAGTTCTTGAGAATGAAGTATGCTTTGAGCTTGTGTATACATTAGCTTAGCTTTCTTCTTGTATTGGATGCATGAATGAGTGGGATATGGCAAGATTGAGCTTGTGTGTGTAAAGTTTATGTCAAGGTAGTGGTGTTCATAGCATTCTCTCCCAAAAGGGATAAGCTTCCGTGCACCGGTACGGGTTGAATCCCTAGCTCCGAAAGGGATGCAAATGCCATTGGATTGAGCTATATGTGGATCATGCTACTCTTACTACAAGTGTAAAGAGTCTTCTGTCTCTCCAAATATCCCAACCCTCGTGAAGAGACAATCAACTTGGCTATCCATAAGCAGTTGATTAGGGATACTCAGACTCTAATAGACGGTCCACCAACTATGTACGCAAGAGGACCTGCTTCTCTAAAGCCTAACTTAGAGACGATACCAGAAGCCATGCCAAGCATGGAAAAGGGAAGTGAAGTTGTATCTCTACATTTCCCAGAAATGCCTGAAGGAGATGATTTACCTCATACCAATGCAGACAAGTCAAAACCATTGACTACCATGGATTTTGGAGATGAAATTCATGAAATAGAGGAAGCAATAGCAAGGGAGATGTGGGAAGCGGTGCAAAAACAAGTTGAGGATCTAGCATCTTCTGAGACAAGTCACCACCGTTCTCTATAGTAGAATTCTCGAATCAAAGGGTTCAAGAATTAGATGCTTTATCTCTACCAGATGATGCTTAGACTGTTGTCTCAGCTCAGAGCAACAAGCTCACATGCAAGACACTACCCCCACTGTACGAAGCACATAGCCAAATCATGCGAGTACCATCAATGACACGACAACCTCATCAGGAACGAGACATAGGGAGTTTACAAGCTTTAATGTCAACACCAGTTACGTGTACCATTCCACTCGTAGAGTTCTTAAAGCTTAGGCCAAGATTGTGGGGAGAAGGGGCTACACAATTAACTGAGCAAGGATTGTGGAACCAGAACATCCAGGTTAAGGAGTTGTTGAAGGCAAAGGCTTTTGAGCTAATGCTTAAGCAAACAATTCCGGTTCCTGTGAACAAAGTTGGCAAGCATTGTGAAGACGACGAAGGAAATACTATGCTTCCTATGGAGATCAACAAGATTGAATCAATAGATATTCTAGATAGCGGAGCAGGGGTGAGTATAGCAACGAAAACTGTATGGGAAATGTGGGGAAAACCTGCAAGAAGTACAAGGATGAGTTTGCAATTGGCAGATGGAAATCTAGAGAGTCCCATAGGATTGCTTGAGAACGTTATAGTCAAGTCATGTGGCATTGAGTACGGACATACCTTTGCTATTGTAGACTTTGACAAGAACACAAATTATAAAGTGATCCTAGGAAGGCCATTCATGTGCCAATTCAAAATGATTCAAGACTGGGGTTACAATTACTTGTACCTCAGACATGAGAACGTAACCCCACGAGGGTGAATCTGAAAAACCATGCTTATCGAGATGTGACGCACTCTCCTGTGGATGAGTTTGATTCTGCTTCTTTAGAAGAAGCATCGGGAGCAACTATGTCTGAAGGAAGAGCTGATCTATGGATCTGTGGAGCATCTTGTCGAGACTTGCAACCTGGAAATGTTACCATAGACAGAAGTGTGACGGATGAGGCCTATATCCCTATACCTTTTCCTGAGAACTTGATAGATCCCTTAGAATGGAACCATGTTTTAGCTACCACATAGACACTTGTGCATTGCCAAGGCAAACACAGTTCTGTGATCCTGATGGGTATGACATTATTCCCGTAAGAATGCTAAGACCAATCTATGGAGAGGAACCTCAAGAAGCCCCTAGGAATGAAGCAAACAAATCATTTTTGCTAGGAGATATGGTATCTGTAGAGGAAGTATCCCCTCTTGAGTACAGCTCAATTGACAAAGGAGATGAGGATAGATGCTTAGAATCCTCTGATGGGAAGGATTCTGATGACGATGCCATAGTACCTGAATCAGAGTTAGAGAAGATAAGATTGTTGTTAAAGGGCAGAGAAGTCTTGCTGAGTATTCCTAGTGACAAATCGAAACGTAAGTTTTGCAAGAGTCACCGGAAGTTTCGCAAACAGGAAGTCAAGGAAAAGAGACAACAACAACAAAAAGAAAGAGAAGATGTGGATAAAGAAGACTTTATTCCACCTCCAACCTTTGTAGGGAAGAACGAGTACTCGTACTACTTGGGGACTGATGATTGCATCAAAGACGAGATGAAATGGAGATACGGCTTTCAATTAGTGCAAAAGCTAAACGAGAAGGAGAGTGACAACCCAAAGAAGAAGAGGAAACGGAAACCGAAGCTAAAATCTAAGGCTTCAGTGCATTCAGTCAAGACTGAACAAAGCACCATGAGACGGGAGTGGAGCGTAAAGCTCTAGTGCAAGAACGGAAGAGAATGCTAAAAGCAGCATGGTCTTCCATGAGTGACGACTCGGAGGAAAAAGAGGATACCACAAATATCCCCTCAAACTTCAAGAAATTAACCATACAAGATCGGAAAATAGTCTTGCAACAACCTATTTGACAGAAACCTGAGGAACCAGGAGTTTCCTATGATGGCCCTAAGGACGCTAAGAAAATAGACCTGGCAGAACCAAGCAAAGAGCCACGTAACGTGTGGATTGCCACAGACTTAACCCAAGCGGAGGAAGAATTGCTAATCTCTACTCTGAGAGAGTATCGAGATATATTTGCTTGGAGTTACAAAGACCTTAAGGGGGTAGATCCAAAGATCTGCCAACATACAATTCCCATGCGAGAGGATGCCAAGCCGTCCAAGCAGCGTCCTTACACGTATAACGATAATTTTACCAAAAAGATCAAAGAAGAGATTGACAAGCTGTTAGCGGGGCTGAATTTATTTATGAGATTGAACATACAGAATGGGTTTCACCGATTGTGGTAGTACCTAAGAAGAATGGAAAACTACGAGTATGTGTCAATTTAAAGAAAGTAAACGCTGCTATTGTTCAAGACCACTATCCGCTTCCACTCACTGATCATGTATTGGAGAGGGTAGCTGGTAAGAAGGCATACAGTTTTCTTGATGGATTTTCGAGCTACAACCAGGTATCTATTGATCCCAAGGATCAACACAAAATTGCATTTGCTACAGAATGGGGAGTGTTTGCATATAGAGTCATGCCTTTTGGTTTGACTAACGCTCCAGCCACCTTTCAGAGGTTGATGAGCCATGCGTTCAAAGAATACCTGTGATTATTTCTTGAAATATTCATGGATAGGCATAGTCGTACATGGATATGGCACGCACCAAGAACATCGCACGTGTTACCATGCCTTCACAAAACACAGTGCAAGGTACCCAACGACCACATGTTGTGGTGACACCATGGAAGAGAGTGACCCCTTGGATTCTGGGACACGCCCAATGGGATCACCAGAGTCCAATCCTCCTCCCACAGTAACACCAACACACACACACATGCAAGCCCTTCTAGTGGGAGCAAGCGCGTGAAGAAGACCCCACAATGCAGCCACCCCAGAGATCAAGACAGAGAGGCCGATGATGAGCAGTTCGACTGGGTTGGTAAAAACATTCCTACATTGCACAGCACCATAGGTGGCAAGACCCTATTACCAGGACAGGGTCCCCTACCTACCTGGGAGGAACTTGATACACAAGTACCATAGCAATAGGAGGAGGATTCAGACTGAGAGAAACCAAGAGGAGGTTCCTGCAAGTGCGCGCAAGCATAGAAAGTTCAAGCTCTTCAAGCCAAGGAAGTCCCAATCTCGCCAACGCACGAACACAACACAGAGAGCTCCAAGGAGAAGGATGTGCCAAGGACATAAGGCTCTACAAGAAATCAAGTTTTATCAGAGGAACACTGAGTTGCTGATAAGAAGAGCCCCTTTCGCTCGCACAGTGAAGGAGATTCTCCAACGATATAGAATAGAGTTCCGTGTGCAGCAGGGGATTGTCCTTGAAGCATTGCAAGAAGCCTCCGAGGCTTACCTTGTTGGGCTTTTTGAAGATACCAACCTCCTTGCAATACATGCAAAGAGGATTACCATATCTGCAAAGGACATGCAACTAGCTCAGCGCATTCGAGGCAAGCGAGACACGATCTAGAGATCTTAGATGTTAACCTTCTTTTTGAAGCATTTCAAACCCCCCTTGTAACAAGCCTATCTGGCTTTCATTTGTAACCTTCTGATAATTAAAATTTTAAGTTTCTCTTACAATGTCTCGGTGTCATCATGTTTGTTTAACATGGAGTGTCTATCATGTGCCAGTTTGTCACCCAAGGCATCAGAAATGCTCCTGGAGGACTGAGGAAGCTGTGCCAGAACAGTGCGAATTTGGCCTCTGCAACGGCGATGTAGGCTCAAAATTCGCGCTGTCCTGGCACTTCTCCCCTAGCCACTCAGGATCATTTCTGATGCATTTATAATGAAGTTAAGCACACTAATTGTGAGAAACAATAGTTTACAAGATAAAAACACCTTTAATCATGTGTAAAAATACAGTGTTTATCATCCAATGCATCAGAATTGCTCCTGGAGGACTGGGGAAGCTATGCCAGAACAATGCGAATTCAGGCTCTGCAGCGACGATGCAGGCTCAAAATTCGCACTGTTTTGGCACTGCTCCCCTAGCCACTTAAGATCATTTTTGATACATTTATAATGAAGTTGAGTACACTAATTGTGAGAAACAATAGTTTATAAGATAAAAACAGCTTTAATCATGTGTAAAATTACATTGTTTGTCATCCAATGCATCAGAATTGCTCCTGGAGGACTGGGGAAGCTATGCCAGAACAGTGCGAATTTAGGCTCTGAGCGGCGGTGTGGGCTCAAAATCCGCACTGTTCTGGCACTGCTCCTCCAGCCACTCAAGATCATTTCTGATGATTTATGATGAAGTTGAGTACATTGATTATAAAAAACAGTAATTTACAAGATAAAAATACCTTTAATCATGTGTAAAAATACATTATTTGTCATCCAATGCATCAGAATTGCTCGTGGGACTGGGGAAACTATGCCAGAACAGAGCTAATTTGGGCTCTACACACAACAGCGGTGCAGGCTCAAAATTCGCACTATTTTGGCACTGCTCCCCCAACCACTCAGAATCATTTTTGATGAATTTATAAAAGTTGAGTACATTGATTTTATGAAAAACAGTAATTTACAAGATAAAAATACCTTTAATCATGTGTAAAAATACATTATTTGTCATCCAATGCATCAAAATAGCTCCTGAAGGGCTGGGGAAGCTGTGCCAAAACACTGCGAATTTGGGCTCTACAGCAGCGGTGCAGGCTCAAAATTCGCACTGTTCTGGCACTGCTCCCCACACAGGCTCCCAGGGTCATTTCTGATGCATTTACAAAAACATTGATGGTACAAACTAGAAAAAACAATGATATACTTGATGAAACTAAGTTTGCAAAAACTGTATTGTATTCATAATAAGAAGTGATACATCATCTTTACAAAAGCTTTCTTACAATATTGAGCTTCCTTCTCTTGTTATTGGGCAGAGTGTGCTCAAGGAGTGATTGGGCTATTTCTTGAGGATCCTCTATGCCTATGCTTTTTGCTATACCTATACGAGCAAGAAGCTTACCCCTACCAAAAACATCAAAGGCAAAGGGATTTTTTAATCAGAACTATACATTTGGTGCTTTGTGCCATTGAGGCTACACAGAGCACCTTAGAGAGGGCTTTCAAAAAGAAGAGAGTGAAGGCAGATTGAGGGGTGTAGTCCCTGTGGATAATGGCGATGCAGCCGACCAAGATAGTGCGCCAGCGCAGCATCATGTCCATGGACCTTGGCCTGGTCTCTGCTGCTGCCGCCGCCTCTCCCAGAGCAAATGCATCAATTTCAACCAACCTCTGCAATCAAAGAAAAAATCAAAATATTTTCCTATACATAATTACAAATGTTTCTAAGTTGTAAAAGGTCGATTATTACCTCTTGCTCAATGTCTTCTTTTGCCAAAGTGCTGATGGGGGTGAAGAGGTCAATCGAGGACTTAGCCTCATCCTTTTTAGGTGCTTTGGTCTCCTCCATCACTCCAGCAGCAAGGGTATCCTTTTCAGCCTCTAGCTTGTCTCTCGTAAGGTTGTGAATTCCTCCTCTCGAACTAGGGCTTGCTCCGCAGTCTCAACCACACTTTCCTTGACCAAAGCAACTGTCTCTGCGATAGATTTTCCAAGGGATAATATAACACTATCTAGGTGAGAAATAGGTGAGAACCGAGGTTGGACGTATCGAGGTCCACCTCACATGGCGTGCATATAATGCCCAAGCATTCATCCATTCTCAAGCCAGCTGCCTTTTCAAGGTCATGAAGAAATAAGTATTCTTCACCTTCCACCACAATGGTGCTCAAAGAGATTGATCTCAAGCTCTGGCAGCACCTTGCTCTCCTCGTGTGGGGAAGATGGCCCTGCATCTTCTACTATAGTGGACTGTTCAGCTGCAGATTGTGGACCCTTTGGAAAGTGCTCTAATGCAAGCTGCTCTTCCACACCAGCACTCGTTCTTACTGCCTTTACTTCCTTGTCATCCCTCAAATACCCTGCCAACTTTCTACCTCCTCATCCGAATCCTCATCGCTAATGAGGAACGCAAAAGTGGTGAGCCATGAGAGGAACCTAGTTCCTAAATTGCCCTTCCCCAACCTCTTCACCTCCTTCTTATTGAAGGTACAATAAGCTCCTGCAGGCATGCAGATGATGAAGCGTTCAAGGCGCTGGATGTAGGGGCGGGCATATTGTTGAATATACTTAAGCAGCTCAACAAGCACCCATCGATCATTGGGGCAATGGGGAAAGGAGATGGAGTGGGGAGCCAAGTATTTCTCCATGTATGCAATCTGCATCTTATAATGTTGGGACGCAAGAGCAAGCGACTTTTCAAAGTCGACTTCACGAGCGAACATGACAAAGAGCTCGCTCTTGCGTGTCCACGGGGTGGTGGAGAGGAACTCACAGAAGTCAAAGTGGGTAGCCATGTGAATGCAAAGAGATAGTGTGAGCTCGTGCTTCGTTTTTATCGCGTGAAAATGACACCTTTGGCTATTTATAGTTAAAATTTAAAGTTTGGCCTTTTCACACTAGACCGCTAGACAAAAAAAACACAAAATATTAAGATTTCAAGTAAATAAAGATTGGTTAAAAAAGAGCCTGCTACAAAATTACAAGCATGTCATCTAATCTAAAATTGTTATAATATCTTCATTTTTTGCCCCTCTTGTGACATTTACTTCATGTTGATCTCCATCTCCTTGTTGACTTGAAAGCTTGTCATTGCCTTCACCTCGATCCTGAAACTCTTGCCCCTCACGTGCATCAAAACAGAGGCTATTTTCCCATATACCCAGTTCATCTTCAAGCTCTTCCACATGCCTACTATATGTGTTGGTAGGGCTATGCACCTTGTGCTAAAAATTCAAGGTCCCCATTTGCCATGATTCTGAGACCATGGTTGTATCCTCCTTACGCTTCCCAATCTGTAAAAATATAGAAAGTGGCACAATAACCAGAAAGTGTAAGGGTTAATTCTAGACATGTACTGGAATCAGATATACCTTTCTTCTCATCAACAAGAAACTTGACTCTTCCACATTGTCAAAGCCCATGATGCTAAAGTGTTGACGTAGGTCTGCTAGGCTCCAATGCTTGCTTGCTGTGCCACTTGCTCAATCCATCCATTTTGCATCATCACAGCTACCTCAATAGGCACAATTTCTTCTTCTGAGGCTTGAAGTGGGATCCATGTCCCATGCTTTTGCATTCATCTTTGGTAGTGTAGACGCATGTACAAAATAGAGCGTGCCTTCAAGAACCTGAAAGACACTGTAGAATCTACTACATTGCACTTATACACATCACCTTGATGTGACCGCCCATTAACCTCCCAACCCTCTCCTAGTAATCCTTAAATGAGGTCAGACCATACCTCCTTACAAATATACATTGTTTTTGTTTGGTGCATTGGCATGGAATTGAACATGTGCACAAAAACATGTAAAGGACAAAACCAATTAAGCCCTATTGACCTAGATGCCTTTTAAAACTTGAGTGATGTCTTGATATCACTTACCATCTTAAACTTTAAGCATAAGATGGTCCAATCATTAGGTTTGGGCCATTCGGGATTGTTGGGGAGTTGGGGATCTCTTCTAGCTTGCCAAATAAACCTGGTTTTTTATCTACAAAATATGAGTGAGAAAAGAAAAAGATATTGTTCTGTACAAGATCACTTGGGCTTTGAGATACAAACATTGTCTCTCCAATGGATGCATGTATAGCATAGAAAACTCTAGTGAGGCTTTGGAGTGGTTATACCTCAACATAATTAGAGGGAAAAATATCTGCAAAGAGACATAAGAAAATGGAGAATCATAAGAAAATTTGAAACAAAAAATCCAATATTAGCATGTTGTTAAAGCCGTGTTTATGTTACACTGACAATTTGAAGGAAAGCTTGGTCGTTGGCCTTGAATGTATAGGTCTCCAAGGGTATACACATGTTGCACTATGGCAACCAGTCCTTCCTTCTTAGTATGCTTGAAGCCTTGTAGCCGCCCCTTCCAATGATGTAGCATATTCCCCAGTTGACGCACTCGATGTGGTCCCTTAGAGCTTGGCTGCATGTAGACCCAAGCCCCAACCCTGAATCTTGTTGTTGGAGCCCAAACTCTATTCTCATCTCTTGTGTTATGCAGCACAAGCTCTTCCACCTTCTCCCTAGGTCTTCTCACATTACTGGAAGAGGCCATGGTGGTAATAAGAAAAGAGAAGAAGGGAAAAGAAAAGCTTGTTTTACAACAGAGGAGTGGAGAGGAGAGAAGGTTCAGGGTTTTCAGTGCAGCAATGGAAAGCTTAAAAGAGGGTTAGAGTTTGAGAATAGGATTCTTGAACCAAGAGTAGACTAAAGAGGGATAGAGTTTCTGCAGCAATGGAGAGGGAGGGAGCTTGAGAGAGAGAGAGAGAGAGAGAGAGAGAGAGAGAGAGAGAGAGAGAGAGAGGGAGCTTCAGAAGGAGGGAGAGCTTGAGAGGGATGGAGTTTCTACAGCAATGGAGAGCTTAGAAAAGGAAGAAAGAGAGAGAGGGAGCTTGAGAAGGAGGGAGAGCTTGAGAGGTATGGAGTTTCTGCAGCAATGGAGAGCTTAGAAGAGGAAGAAAGAGGTATGAGCTTTCCAAACCTAGAGTATGTTGGGGGGAAGTTTGAGAGGAAAAACACACTTTTAGGAAAAAATTAAATTTTTTTAATTTTTAGGGTTTTTAATCTACACGATTCTAGGTGGGGGGTCCTCTAAGTTTGGACCCAGGAGGTAGGGGGACAAGAGTAGTAATTAGGTCCCATTAGCAAACCAAAGCCTAGGCCCCCTAGGATCAAAGAAGTCAAAAATGTGCACCCAGCCGTCTTCCTATTGGTCCATTTCTAATCAAAAGTTAATCCAAGAGGCCCTCTCTGGGTCCAAAAATTTCCTAATAGAGTTGAGGATTATGCATGCTTCTTCAAAGACCGTGCTATTCTTGCACCACAAAATTTAGAGGTTGATGAGATCAATGAACTAGCCTTGAGTTCGTTGCCTGGTCTTGAAAGAGAATACCTTAGTGCAGATTCTATTGTTTCTTGTAAGAATGACGCAATACTGTAGCCAATTGAGTAGTTGAAAAGCTTGAACTTACGTGGTGGTTACTCTCCTCACCGCTTACTTCTAAAGATTAATGCGCCCATCATTTTGCTCCACAATTTGGACCCTTGATGACGGGGAATTTGTAATGGTACCAGATTGATATGCAATAAATTTAACTCAAAGGTGATAGAAGTAGAAATCATTACAAGTATAAACATTCGAGAAATAGTCTTTATTCCTAGGATAACATTTGTGCCTACTATGCTTCAATTGCCGTTTGACATGAGAAGGAGGCCACTAAATAAATAAGTCCCAAGGACAAACATTGAGTGTATTGGGACTTTATCTGGCCACGCAAGTATTCACACATGGACAACTATACGTCACTATGTCACGTGTTAGATCATCCAATACAGTGAAAGTGTGTGTAAAGCATATTGTGGAATATGAAAGTGGCACAACATGTTCAAATGAGCTCTTCACAACCAATGTTGTCTACAAGGAGGTTTTGCAAATGGCATGTCGAAGAATTTAAATGTAAATGGCAATTTGCAAATGTAAGAGACTACATTTATACCTATCTTTGTGTAATGAAGAAAGCATTTGATTACAGAATGTTTCTGAAGATGTGCAAGTGTAGTCTTTGTTTGCTTTTGGATTGCTTTTATATACAGTGCCCTTATATTGTGTGTGTGTGTGTGTGTGTGTGTGTGTGTGTGTGTGTATGTGTGTGTGTGTGTATGTGTGTGTGTGTGTATAGAGTATGTGTGTTATATTTGATATCATGGATATATTGCTTAGGATGGATGTGGCAAGGAAATCATTTTCGTTCGTTTATGGTGATGGACAAGATATTGAGGGTAAATATTTTAGACATTTGCTATAATTCAGGTATTATTGTTTTCCAAGATTTATTTAATATTCATGGCTTAATTGTAGACCCTCGATTTTGGGAAGGCCAAGCAACAGCTTCTCTAATTATCGAAATGTTAGAGAGCACTGGTATTTTACGGTATATATACAAACTTTCTTTTTATGTAGCTTTTGTGTTTTGTTTGAATAATTTATATTTTTATTGAAACATTCATTTGCAACAGGGAATATCTTCACTTTTTAGAACCCATATTATTATTGGATTTGTATGGTCGAGACAGTTATGACGAGAGCTTTGGGCTCCTAGGAACTTACAATCTAGGATTGTGGAAGGTTGCAGATCAGCTTCATGTACGTGTAATGTTTGTGGATTATGAAAAGCCTGATAAGTTGGATTTTCGGTGCATAGGCACCGGACAATACATAATTTTTCGATTTGCTATTCATAAGCTTGTTCAAATGCCGTTCGCCTCAAATATTGATCCACCAAATGAGTTTTGTAAGCTTTTATCTTTATCCAACTTTTTTCTACGAGAGTTATATTTTCAATGCTAATATTTTTTATGGCATACATTTTGCCAGATGGAGGCGCAGGATATAAGCTACCAAGGAGAGAGAATCCTATTGTCCGAAGATTGTTTTAAGGTTGTGTTCATGTGTGTTAAGATACTCATCATTTTATGGCTTTGTAATGCTAGAAGCTTCTATATGGATATATATGGCAATCACGATGTTTTTATATATTAGTTTGGTAAGTTGAGGGCGATGTATACATATATGTATGAGTGTGACCAGTATCTATGGATATTATGGGTGCGTGCGCATACACAGACACATATTTACATGTGTGATGTGACATGTACACATGCATTAATAGGCGCGCACACACTTCCACACATCTTCCAGTTGTGGCATGTATGGTTTCAATGGATTTCACGTACATGTACTCATACGTACATGTACATACATACGTACATCTTTATGCGTGTTAGTGTGTAACTCGATGTGCCTAGCTTCTAAAAGGAAAGGAAGAGTGATTTTGCACATATATCTTTTGCATGTACCTAAATGCAAAATGCCTCTTGCCCGTCAGAGACGGTCAGAGACGGGTTGCGAAACTAGTATATCCTAATAAGCAGTGATCATGGCCGAGTACGTGGAATCCCACAAAGTTTTGCAAAAGACCAAGAGTCTCCGATAAAATCATGGGCACGAGGCCAGAGTTTTGAAGATTTGATAGCCGCATGGGGAACCCTTGAGTGTTCAGGAAGCGCGCTTTAAAGGGGGGATGGATTTATTTTACGAGATTATAAGGTTGGTGCCCAATAGGTGGGTCCACCTCAGCAAAAATGGAAGCTTTCTTTCTTATTCTCGGCCGCGTGCAAGGCAAGCGTCTTCCCTTCCTCCTCGATGGCGCAAGCCTAAGGGCCCCATGGGTGAAGATTGGCCTCTTCGTAGCCCGAATGGCGAGATCGGAGAGTGAAGCGGTTGAAAGAGAGAGGCAAAGATGCTTAATAGGCGGCCAAGGGCAAGCATGTGGGCCGGCACCACAGGACCAAGACAGGGGCCATGAAGAGGAAAGAGAGCAAGAGCATGAGCGTGAGCGTGATTATGATTATGATTTTGGAGGTCATGGTGACCTAACACCCTCTCCTACACGCCAACCTATTCCTCGCCCTCAAGATGTAGCAGGCACTCTCCTCTCCAGAGGGGGGTGACTGCTGACCCTGCATCAATGAGATTGCCCAGTCGACTTCGGTCACTGAAATGCAAGCCATGATCAAGCAAAACCCATATTATCTGGCACGGATGCAAAATACATTAATGGCTATGCTTAATGCCACTGCCGTGGCTGCTGCTAATGTAATTCAAGAAGGGTTGGATGCTCAGTCAAAATTTAATGACAAGGAGGAAGATCTTAAAGCTCTTAAGCTTGAGGCTGAAGCTCTGCTGCAGCTAAAGACAAGGAGGCCAGCAAAGAAATCAAAGATCTGAAGGCGGCCAAGTTTGCAGCGGAAAAGGATAAGCAAGTAGCGGAAGAAGGCTCGGGGTGAGGGCGAGAGAAAAGCTTCTTATAATGCCAGGGAAGACGGAATACATGCCCAATGGGTACCCGAGAATGCATAGAAAAGAGCCCTTAGCAAAGGCCGTTTTTGGGCCTTAGCCTTAGGCTTGTTTTTGAACGGAATCGACATACGATGTATTTTAACTGAGTTTGAGTTTGCATACGGCATATGAGTTCTGACTACAACGTATGTAAACCAGTAAAAAAACGGCGTATGTGATTTTGATTTTAAAAACATTTCATTGTGCTTTAAATCTGAGTTTGCATACGGCGTCTGCAACCCAATTAAAAATACACCGTATGTGAATAGGGGCATACAACGAGTGAAAAAAGATATTCAATTAATTAATTGAGGGAACTTAATTATATGATTTGTTAAGGTTTGACCTTAGGATTAAACCTTACGTAATTAATTTTTTTAATTTTTTTAATTACTGCATTTTTTTTCCCAGCCGCGATTGCAACTGCTCAAATAGTTGCCCAATGAGATCTTCGTTTTTTTTTTCAAGGCGTTTCTAAGGTTTCATGAAATGAAATGTTGCTTGTGGTTCCGGCAAATTATTTCGATACTTTACGACAATCTGGGCTTTAGAGGGGAGGGGTATGACCCTTCACGAAGATGGGCATGCAAGAGCAATCTGTAAACATGCAGAGGGCCTTTAGCATTGCGCAGCCTTAATGAGAATAGGAAATTTTAAAAAATATATGCAAGCTCGAAGAAGGTTCTTGCGCCCGCCTTAAATCGTGTAGAGAGACAACGCATGGGGGGAAGAGAGAGAGAGAGAGAGAGAGAGAGAGAGGGGGGGGGGAGAGGAGGGGGGAGCACGGTAGGGGTGTTGGGGGCTGTTGGCAAGCGTAGAGAGAGAAGGGAGGGAGGTGCCTGTAGAGAAAGGGGAGGAGGAAGGAGGGAGGGCCTGCAGCGTAGAGTGAGAGGCGAAGGGGAGGAAGAGGAGGAGGGGCTAATAGAGGCGAAGGGGAGGAAGAGGAGGAGGGGCTAATAGAGGAGAAGGAGAGTGGAGGTGGAGGAGGAGAGGGAGAGGGGAGAGGGGAGGAGGCTGGGGGTGGAAAAACATGCTTCCATGGGATTTTTCTTTGGATTTTTAAAAAAATATCTATGGACCAGAATCATTGAAATCTCCGCATATTGAAGAGAGATTAATTTACAGAAGCAGCAAAGCGAGGTATGTATACCCCATATGCAAAAAATGCCCATTTACTGCTGCGTTTTTAGAGTGTGTGGGGGAGACTCTTGCAAAGTTAACCTTGGAGCTTCCATATCTCGCCTTAGAGCTTGCCAAGATTGTCTATTTCACTCCTATACCATCCTTTGTTTTCGCACACAAGCACGTGGGCACCCATAAAACACAAATCGACCTATTTTCTTCTTTGTGCGCACACACAGAGAAACTTAGGGTTTCCTTTTCACACCCGTTGGTATTTTCTGCTATTTTCTGACCCGCATTGCTATCTTTTATCACATCTACACCCATACCCTCTTCTTTGACTCTTACTTCTCTACACACACATAAACACAAAGAGGGTTTGCTAGATACATACACACTCACACACAACTTACTCTCTGACTTTTTGTTTTGTTTTCATTGTGCTGTTTCATTGTTTTTCTCTTTGCTCACCAACTCTCACATTCACACAAAAGAGTGCAGCCAAGTCCGCTTAACACTTCACTGATCTTCACATAAAGCACTCAATCTTTGTACTTGGCTATTTGGTCACCAAGCTATGGAGGAAGAGCAAAAAAATCCACCACCGTCGACCTTGTGTTTTTCTCTTGACAGTATGCAAGTGTGCACGGGGACATGGTGGACAATGTGAATGGCACCAGTTTGGGGCCAAAATGATTAAAGTCCCTTCTCATAACCCATGGGGATAGCGGTTATTAAAACCATTAAAAATAAAAGAACACTCTCTGGTGAATCATGGCCTTTTTTGGAGGGTTTATGCTATTATTGGGGGTGGTGTGTTTTTTGGCTTGTGAAAAAGGCTGGTAGGCTAGTCGGACCAGCAAACTTGGGTGCTTTCTCTTTGATGAGCTGGTCACCAGGAAGCATGGGCGGGCAGACTGCAGGGCTCTTTTGGAGCTCAACAGGCTCATCCACTTTCTCTCTCTCGCTTGGCACATGGAGGGTTGGACTGCAGAGACACGCCTCCCTTTTTTGGTGGAAAAACAGTGCGGACTACACACGTGCTTCGGCTCTCTCTCTCTCTCTCTCTCTCTCTCTCTCTCTCTCTCTCTCTCTCTCTCTTGGAGAGGGGCGAGCAGATCGCATGGCAAGTGGCGCATAGGGCTGAACAACATGCCTTCCTCTCCCTCTTTCTTGCAAAAACGCTAGCAGGCTGGTCGGGCCAGCAAACTTGGGTGCTTTTGGCTAGCGGGCAGGGTGGTACACTGAGACTTGGGTGCTTTCTCTTGACGGATGGTCAGCAGGGAGCACAGGTGGGAAGAACAGCACGTACATGCCTTCTTCTTCTTTCTGATGAGGGGACTGGGCTGCAGGAAAAGGAGAGCTGAGTAGGGAGCGTAACTCTTTGAGGATTGGCAGGGCTGGATAGCAAGAAGCATCGAGTTGGAGAACAACCTTCTCTCTCTCTCTCTCTCTCTCTCTCTCTCTCTCTCTCTCTCTCTCTCTCTCTCTCTCGGGAGGAGGGGTTTGGCAGATTGGAGAGTGGATTTGAGGGACTGTTTATGGGTTGTTTTGATTGGCAAGTACAAGTCACTTGATGTGTTTCCTGGCATGGAATTGATGCAAGCTCGCATAGGTGCATATTCATAAAGTAGATTACTTTCTTCCTACTTGAAAGACATACAAGGACCTACAATTGTGGGAATATCTATGTTTCCAGATGTTTCTTAAGGAAACAAGTCGCTGGATGTATGCCGTTGTTGGCACTGTCTTTGAATGGTGCTCTGTATGGTTCTGTGTGGAAATAGGACAAATGTTTCAAGGGGAAACGTACCTAAGGGTTGCGGAAATAGGTCGTAGCTTTCTCGAGGAAACATGTGTTTTTTGTTTTTCCAAGAGATAGTCACATGCAGGCAGTGGGTACATGAATGGACACATGTTTGCTAACAGCCTTGCTATTGATTCGACAAGGGTTCGGGAATCCATGACTGAGATGGATAGTGTCCTTGGAACGAAGAGAGGGTTGGTACATGTGTGTTGACTGTATGGTTTGTTATGCTATGATACGAGTTCTCTTTTGGAAAACAATTTGGAGTCGTGATGCAAGAGTACTAGATGTGTTAGGGAGTGATGTTGTTCATAGGGTGAGAGGATGGATGGTTGTGGCAGCCTTGATCATGTGAGAAAGCTTCTATAAGCAAGATTCAATGTGAAAGAGTCTTTTGATGTGAACAATAGCTGGAATTGTTTGTGAATGCCGAGTGAACATGAAGCCATGATGCAGGGTCTTTGCAGGCTTCAGTTGTTCTATTGTGACGGCTGATTTTGTAGCCTTATTGTAATCAAAGCTCTTATAATCAATTAAAGAAATACCGCAAGGGGCGCCACTACGTTTTGGGACCAATCGGTGTTCGTGTACTGTTTGCAGGAGCACTCTAGCTCCCCCTGTTTGTTTTCCTTTTCTAGGTGTTGAAGTGTTTTGTGTGTGCAAGTTTTTTTTTTTTGCATCGCCCTTTGGTTTTGTCTGAAGGGGCTGAAAGGGGCTTTACAAGGTTTCGTTTGCCGAGACATCGTCGACTTTCTTAAGTAGGCGAGCCTGTGGTAACTTTGGCCGAGACAATCGCCAACTTTCCCAAGGGGGCGAGCTCGTGGTTGTCTCATGAGAGTCACATCAAAAGCTTCAACATGTGGAAAGTGAAAAGGAAGTACAGGAGGTAGTATAGGACTGTGTTGGAAAGACGGTAGTCTCCCTACGTATGCAATATGGGCAAGTAGACTACGCTCCTAGCTCACCAATGGAATGATAAACACTCCTTTCATCGCTAGGGGATTCAACCCGGTTAGGTGCATGGAAGCTTATCCCTTTCGGGAGAGAATGCTATGAACACCACTACCTTGACATAGACTTTACACACACAAGCTCAATCTTGCCATAGCTCATTCACCCATCATCCCACTCATTCATGCATCCAATACAAGAAGAAGGCTAAGCTAATGCACACACAAGCTCACTCATAAGCACACAAGCACAAAGCACACTTCATTCTCAAGCACTTACTTCCCTAGCATGCACACAAACCTTGAAGCTTAATGGAACTTGAAATAAACATGCATTCTCATTCACTACTCAAGCAATGCCTTGCCCATGGATAAGCTACAAGCTATGGAGAAGCTTAAGCTTGAATCCACTACCACACAAAGCCTAATAGAGAATCCACAAGCATTAACAAAGAAGCATGCACACTAGAGAATAGAGATGAGAAGAGAGAAAAACATCGTCTCATTGCATTGAATTAGAAGAGCATTGCTCATACAATAGTGTAGATGGGAAAAGAGAAGAGCTTGCACCTCTATGAACAAGAGGGAGAGCTAGTCTCAAGAGAGCTCAAGCATGAGTTCAGCCCAAAGTGTGTGTGAGCTCTCAAATGAGCCACTATTTATACTAAAACTCCTAAAACTCCTAAAACTTCCCATGTGGGATTATTCTCAAGCCCACTCCCACACTCACCTACAACTTGGAACTCTTGTCACCTACAACTTGGAACTCTCTACAAGAGCCCTAAATAAGAATGTCAAGTCTCTTGTTTTCCTGCTTCCATCTTTGTGTTGCATCCTTGCATTGATCACCGCTCGTCACGCAACATTCGAGGAGTGTTTATCATTCCATTGGTGAGCTAGGAGCGTAGTCTACTTGCTCATATTGCATACGTAGGGAGACTACCGTCTTTCCATTGGCGCCACTAACGACGGGGAAACGACCTACGGTTGGTTGAGGATCCTTGGCAGCCATTACATTCTAAACATTCTAAACATTCAGTGGATAACCTCCGAATCCCACCTTGCGCAGGCGAAGGTGCTTCAGCTCTGCTGGCCGCTGAAGGGCCGCAGCAGAGGAGGAGGAGGAAGCGAAGGTGAAGGTGGCCGCGAGAAGGCTGTAGCACGCAGGCACAGGGGAGACGCCTGGCATTGGGGTTTGTGTTTGGCAACCAAAGAGCTGTCTAGTGAGCAGCAGAAGGGCTGGATGCACAGGCGAAGAGCAGAGAGTTGCTTGGGTTGCTGCAAGATGTGGCTGCTGCTGTTGGTGTAGCGATGGGGAGGGCTGAAGGCGACGGGCTGGAAGGTGCCGGCTTGTAGAGGGTAGTCGCTTTGGTGAAGCCCTGTAGTTAGCAGAGAGCGAGAGGCCGGTGGCGTCAGCACTCACCCGCAGCAGAAGAGAGAGAAGAAGGACCTCCTCTCTCAATGCAGCAGAGAGGAGGAGAGGCCTATAATAAGCGGCCGTCTCTGCCTCACCCGGCAGAGAGAGCGAGGAGAAGAGGCCGGTGGCGTCAGCTCACCCACAGCAGCAGAGAGAGAGCGGAGGCGGAGTTGAACGCAACAAAGGGAGAGCAGACGTGGCTGCAGCAGCAGAGGAGGCGACCGGATAAGGCGCAACAGAGGAGGAGACGTGGCTGCAACAGAAAAAGCAGAAACGATAAGGTGGCCAGCGCAAAAAGGTTAGTGTTTTATTTTTTTATTTTTTTGTTTTGTTAGTCTTTGATTTTTTAAAATCTGCAATTTTTGCATACTAGGCAATTTTCAGGTTTTTTTGCATTTTAAAAATAAAATAATAATAATAATAATAATAATAATAGTAATAAAAAAATCTGTAAATTATGTGTTTTCTTTGGAGTCCACATTTTTTGCATATTCTGCATTTTTTTAAATTTCTATAATTTTTTGTATAATTAGTGTAATTTGCATGATTAGTATTTTTAGCATAATTCATATTTTTATGTAATTATTTAAAAAATAAAATAAAATATGTATTTACATACATATTCATGTTAGCTGCATTTAGTGGTTAGGTAGGGTTTATATATATATATATATATATATATATATATATATATAACAAAAAAAATTTCAAAAACTGGACACTGCAACGTGCTAAAAATAGCATATGAAACTACGCTCGGAAACAATACTAGGGGGACGTAACACTAGTGCACCATCTAGGGTAACCACTCAAGGGAGCGGCACTCAATCGGTTGTTGGCAACTTGGAGAGCATTCTCGAGACATCTTCGGAGTCTCAAACAGAGAGCCTCTCAAGAACCGAGAGTGATATTTCAATGGACGTAAACGAGTCATTTGGCATGAATAGACCATCCACACCCATTGGTATGGCAGATTCTGCTAATCCATTTGAAATCCCAGATGGGGAGTTGATTGACAACATGAGACTCCATTTCTTGTATACAAACGCGCATGGCGATGAGATCTACAAAGATCCAATGAGCCGGTTTGTTGTTAAAATTGCAGACATTCATTCTGCGTTTGAACCAGCACCATGGGTAAACTACCAAGACGATACGTACATGGGTAGAAATGGAGTACGCTACGAGGTCACCAAAAATCCTGAATAAGTGGATGCTTTGGGTGTACTTCAACCTAGCGCTCAAGCAAGCAAAGCAGAAGAAGGAGCTTCCATCGGACCTAAATGTGCCAGGAACATCGCGCAGACCTGGTACACCCATTTCTTTACTTGAAGAATTGTTTTTCGACAGGAATTGGGAGGATAGAGAAGAAAGGGAAAGAAAAAGAGACCAAGAAAAACCCATGGGACATAGTAAAAGAAAAAGAGACCAAGAAAAACCCATGGGACATAGTAAAAGAAATTCCAGTAGTTAAAATCTATCAAGACGACCCAATTAAAGAGGTGTATAGGGATGTGGTAGAAACCTACTATGCAACCACTAAGCATCCAAGCTTAGAGCTTCCAGTCACGCATACAATAACTGTAGAGCATCTAGAAGGTTTCACTAAGCGTGTTTAGGATAGATGGGGGAACGACTTTAGAACCCTTGAATGGCCAGAGGTTAGGGAAATGACATGGAAAGGAAGGCCCCTTTTGTTCACTGAGGTGTCTACCTTAGACACGGCACGTCCAGATGAATCTGCCTTTCGAGGAGAAACACTAGCACCACCATGGGCTAGAACCCCAAGTGTGGCTCGACCAGCACCTTCCATGCGAACAACTGCTAAAGGACCAGTCTTTCCAACGATTGATCCTACGAGGAGTCCCGGGGCTATTAGAGAATCTAGGGGAGAAGAAAGACCACGAGCAAGTGGATATGTACCTCCAAGAGAACCCCATAGACCAAGTGAACTGACTTTTGAAGAGCCTAGAGTTAGAGGCCGAGACTCATATAGGAGACATGACGATGAATATTCTAGAAAAGTGAGACCATCTGCGTTGCAAAAGCTTGTCAAGAAGTATGACGGATCCGGTGACCCATATGACCATATAGCAGCTTTTAAGCAAGCTATAAATGCGGAGCAAGTCACGGATACGCATACACAAATTGAAAGATTTGGCTTGACGCTAGAGATTAAGTCTTTATCATGGTTTTAGACTTTAGAGCCTGAGGCAAAGCGATCTTTCGATGGGCTGGAAAAGAGCTTTATAGCTAGGTTTTCAAAAATGGAAATTAAGCACAATGCGGTAGCTCAAATTTACGCTTTTAAGCAAAAGATCAAGAATCTGTGTGAGATTGCGTAAATAGGCTAAAGCAGTACATCAATCGATGCCCTGACGATGAGAAGCCAAGCCAAGGAAGATTAATTTCTATCTTCTTGGAAGGCTTACGAAACAAGACGCTTCACGCTCACTTGTACGCAAAGAAGCATGTCATCTTCAATGAGTGTTGCATGGATGCCATGGATTACGATGACAACTTTGACATGACTGGCATGGGAAACCAAGATAGTCATCCGGACGATAAACGTAGCTCTGGGAAGGACTCTGACTCTAGCGTGCCATTAGTTAATACAGATCAGATTGCCGAGATAGTACTGAAAAAGATGGGACAATACTACAGACCTTCCTACTGACCCCAAACATCATACATGCATATTGTACCTACAGGCCCCTACGTCTGTGGAGGATGTGGAGGTAGCCATAAAACCGAGCAGTGCCCAACCTTCTCACCATTGGTTGGCAATCAACTAACAAAGAAGTGGTGCCAGCTTTGTAAATGGAACTACACACATGTGACTTCGGACTGTAATCACATTGCAAGGATACAAAGGGAACAAGCAACCAACTCTGCACCTAGACAGCAAGTTGTGAATCATGAGAGAACCTTAGTTGCTGAGGAGCAAGCATGGCCGGTGCTAGAAGCTCAACCTCCTCCACCTGGTACAGCTTCCTTTAGATATGTGGAATATGAGAATCCTGAATTAGGTATGGAGATGGTTAGCTCTCAACCATACTACATCGAAGTGGAGCATCCTCTTGTCGAACCCTACTTTGAGAACCCAACCGGACCAAGCCTAGCTCATGACTTTAATGGAGACCCAAGCTCTTTGATGCTTATAGGATCTCAGCCAACCAAGACTCAAGGTTATCCAGGACTTTATCCTACAAAGAGACTATACCCCACGTAACAAACAGGACCATGCTACGAATGTGGTGGACCACATTGGGCGAGAGAATGTCCAAACAAGAAACGACCCCTCTTAGCTAACATAGGCACAACATCTACGTTTCCACCTATAGAGAGGTTTTGCCAAGGGTGTAGCATTGGCCATCTACCAAAGGATTGCTTGTTGAAGCCTGTGGATCCGGCAGCACAAAAAGCTAAAGCGCCCCTCAATGATGTTGAAGTGATTCCATCACCCACGACATCTAAGGAGGAGAATGAACTAGTGTCGCTAAGAGTAGTGACTAGAGCCCAAGCGCAAAAGAATGTCAAAGAGGTTGTTGAGAAACCCTCTGAGATTAAGGTTCTATCCAAAGATGGAAAAGAGAGAAAGAAATCAACTCGACGTAAACCACACAGCAAGGGGAGTAAGAAGTCGAAGGAGCAGAAGAGCTCTGATGGAGGAAACTCTATCCCAAAAGAGCTAGAAGGAATGTTGAAAACGAAACAAATCGGAGAGAAAACTCAAAATGAGCAAAAGGGAAAAGCATCCGAGTCTGAGGAAAGCTCAGGAGGATCAGTCCTTGTGGACAAGGTGTACGAGCCTTTAGATGCAGCGCTTCAAGCGTATAATAGTAGGATCACAGCTCTGACCGAGCTGCCTAAGAAGCTGCAGGAATATTGTTGCGTGACGACCGAGTGGTGATCAATGCAAGGATGCAACACAAAGATGGAAGCAGGAAAACAAGAGACTTGACATTCTTATTTAGGGCTCTTGTAAAGAGTTCCAAGTTGTAGATGAGTGTGGGAGTGAACTTGAGAATAATCCCACACGGGAAGTTTTGGGAGTTTTAGGAGTTTTAGTATAAATAGTGGCTCATTTGAGAGCTTAAGGACACATTGGGCTAAACTCATGCTTGTTGAGCTCTCTTGAGACTAGCTCTCCCTCTTGTTCATAGAGGTGCAAGCTCTTCTCTCTCCCCATCTACACTATTGTATGAGCAATGCTCTTCTAATTCAATGTAATGAGATGATGTTTTTCTCTCTTCTCATCTCTATTCTCTAGTGTGCATGCTTCTTTGTTGATGCTTGTGGATTCTCTATTAGGCTTTGTGTGGTAGTGGATTCAAGCTTAAGCTTCTCCATAGCTTGTAGCTTATCCATGGGCAAGGCATTGCTTGAGTAGTGAATGAGAATGCATGTTTATTTCAAGTTTCATTAAACTTCAAGGTTTGTGTGCATGCTAGGGAAGTAAGTGCTTGAGAATGAAGTATGCTTTGAGCTTGTGTATGCATTAGCTTAGCTTTCTTCTTGTATTGAATGCATGAATGAGTGGGATGATGAGTGAATGTGCTATGGCAAGATCGAGCTTGTGTGTGTAAAGTCTATGTCAAGGTAGTGGTGTTCATAGCATTCTCTCCCGAAAGGGATAAGCTTCCATGCACCGGTACAGGTTGAATCCCTAGCTCCAAAAGGGATGCAAATCCCATTGGATTGAGCTATATGTGGATCATGCTACTCTTGCTACAAGTGTTTTCCATCTCTCCATTGGCGCCGCTGCCGGGGAGAAGTCTCAAAACCGGTTGAGAAGCTTGCATTACTACCACTAATTCTTTCTATTTTTAGGTTTAGGGTTAGCACGAGTGTGGAATCTTAGAGCTAGTGTGATTAGAAGAGAAAAAGTAGATTACAAAGAGAGAGGAGGGAAGGTTATCATTTCTCACTCCCTACTATCACATCTCGAGAGTGGAGAGATTTAAGCTTTGGCTATGGCTTCCATCTCTATCTCCACCTCTACTATAGTATGAGCAAGGCTCTTCTCTTAGCTAATGAATACATAGTGTTCTCTATCCCTTTCTCTTGTAAACTATGCATGGTTGCAATGGTGTGACGGGTTGTAGCTCTCATTGAGCATTGCGGAATGCTATTGGGTGCGTTGCTAAGCTCTTCCATAGCTTATGCAAGCTCCATAGGCTCTCAAGTGTTCGGTTGAGGCTTGTATGTTGAGTGCTTGTGTGTGTGGTGGCGAGCTTCCATTAAAGCTTCCATGTTGTATGTGTGCATGCTTTGGGATTGAGAAAGGTGAGCGCAAGCTCCTAGCTTAGATGAAGAGAAGGGCGCTGAACACAGCGTAGGCGGAGGCTGCAGAGGCAGCTGTGGAGGCACCTGGCCACTGAAGGAAGCAGAGGCGAGGAAGAGAAGGCGGTGAAGCTGATTGTAAGCGAAGGTGAAAGCAGAGAAAGTGAAGGGCAAGGACGAGGGTGAGGCTTGAGACTGCAGAGCAGACGAAGGCTGCAGAGGCCCGGTACGAAGGCGAAGGCCCAGGCGCCGCCGATAGCGGGGCCAGAAGGCAAGAAGGCGAAGGCCGAGGCTGCGCCGGCGGAGAAGGAGGCAGCCACAGAGGCAGGCTTGAGAGCAGCAGGCAGAGAGCCCTTCTCGAGCGCAGGCTAGAGGAAATGAAGGGACCGGGGCGGCGAAGGCAGCGAAGAAGGCGCAGGGGCTGCTGGCCGCTGCTGAAGTCAGCTGCTGCAGAAGGCTATGTCGCGAGGCTGCTGGCCGCTGCTGAAGTCAGCTGTTGCAGAAGGCTGCAAAGAAGGCGAGGAAGAGAGGGCTGCAGAGAACGTGAGGTAGCGAAGAAGATAAGGTCGTCGGCGAATCCGCAGAGCAGAGAGCGCCGAAGAAGATAAGGTGGCCGAAGAAAAAGAATAACCAAATGGAGACTTGGCTGGACACTTGCAGTCCATCTTTGGACCTAGATAGCACTCACCCTAACCATCAAGGGGGCCACAGCATTGCACCTTTTCAGACGCACTCCCGATATTTTTATGCCCCAGTGGGTGAGGATTGCGGTGGAAGACAATTTGTGGAGTTATACTACCAACAACATCATCCGTTTCCATAGTGCCGCGACTGTGCTCGTATGTGAGAATATCCTTGGTATTCAGAATGGCTTTGACCAAATCCTTCCATCCCTCTTCGTTTAGCACCACACCCCTCTTGCAGAAAATTCCTAGCAGAACACAAATCATGACTATTTTGTTTAAATCACTCAGTGCATAATTAAAGTTTGTTACTTACTTTGTTGTACGAATCCTTTTCTTCCATGCTCCACCTTTAAACGCAAGAGATTCTATACAAGCCAATGTCTTTTTGCGTTCACGAGCACCATTTTGCATTGCTTTGAGTCGTTTGATAAGTTCCTCTAGCCTTTGAATCTTTGCATCCTTCTCCACATTCTCTGCAATTTCATTTTATCTGATGATGTTTTAAGTCCTTGACATTGTAAAAGGCTGAATTGTGATGATTGCAATTGAGATTGGAGAATATGGGTTTGCCAAGCTCCACTTGTAGTCAATCTTCTGTAGTATCCTAACAAGCCAAGCTCTCCTTCACCAACAAATTACATAAAAGATGATAAATCGCGGAAAGGAGGGTTTGCGCTTAATGGAGGGTCAATTGGATAGAGATGCCCATCAACCCAAAGATCTACATTTTTCTCCTTAGCTATCCTAGAAAATGATATTTTTGATATACAAATATACTAACATGGAGTTTTTCATTAATAAATTACATTTATGAGAAAAATTAAAAAATAATAATTTTGGGATCCCCACAATTTCGGGATCTCATGGATGTAGTGGTTCCTGATAGTTACTTATGTTTATGGGGTTGTGGGGACCTGCTGTGCTGCTGTGCTGACAGTTAGTTATAGATGTACTGGCTCCGAGACAGGCTTTTGACGTGACCCTTGAATTATAAGCTTTTTGGAGAGAAAAAATTATTTTCATCATATATATTGGTTGGGTGGTGTTTTTTCCACCTCAAAATGTAAAAAAATAAAAAATAAAATTTTTTCACTTTTAGGGCCCCACCTAAATACGAGAATGTTTTGCTGATTTGGAAGGGAGATATGGAGGGAGTTAATGAGAAAGGAGATTTCAAACTGACAAGAAAGATTCAACTTGTAGAGAGTGAAGATAAAAAATTCATACATATTGGTTGGGTGGTGTTTTTTCCACCTCAAAATGTAAAAAAATAAAAAAAAACAAAATTTTCACTTTTTGGGACCCACCTAAATACGAGAATGTTTTGCTGATGTGGAAGGGAGATATGGTGGGAGTTAATGAGAAAGGAGATTTCAAACTGACAAGAAAGATTCAATTTGTAGAGAGTGGATAAAAATTTCAAAAAGTAAGAGAGAAAGTATGAGAAAAGTCAAAAAGTAAGAGAGAGAGAGTATGAGAATATTCCCTTTAAAAAGTAAAACTAGGGGGTATGGCTTATGTGGCAAGGTAAAAAATAGGAGTCATCATAGCCTTTGTCTCCCTTAAGCCCAGCTTTTTAAGCTCTAATCTCTTAAAATTAGGAATCCTTAGGTCTTTTTTGGGTCCAAAAAATTCCTAATGCTATGAAGACTTTGTATACCCATTCTACCAAACTCAAAACAGAGTTGTCATGGATCAACATTTGCGATGGAATTACTACTCTGCCTTCATTGTTTGGTTGACCTATAGTGCCATCCCCAATTTGTAATATCCATTTGACAAATTCATGTTCTATACCACAGTAAGCACTCTGTCTAACCTGCATGTTTTGGGTGAGCTTTAAAACAGTCACATATCTCCAAATATGTGACCGGCATAACGTTGCATCAACAATGTCTTCGTGCGATCCCTTTGGCACAACTGGTAAGATTTGCCTAAAGTCACCACCAAAAAGCATAACTTTTCTACCAAACATCGTATCACTTTGCATAATGTCCTGTCCAGTGTTTCATATGCGTACCTATGCATCATTGGAGCCTCGTCCCAAATGATTAACCTTGCAAGCTTCAACACCTTGGCCAATGGGCTATTAGCTTTGATTCCACATGTGCTAGAAGCATTAAGTACCAATGGAATTTTGAAACGCAAGTGAGCTGTATGACCATTTGAGAGTAATAATGCAGCTATTCCAGACAATGCACATGCCAAGGCAACGTGTTTCTCTCCACGTAATAATCAAGATAGCAAGGCATTGTAAAGATAAGGTTTTCCTGATCCACCTGGTCCATCAAGAAAAAAAACACCACCCTGGTTCAAAGAAACGGCTCTAAGGATAGTATTAAATGCTCTTGATTGATAACTATTAAGACCCCTTTCCATGGAAGCAGACAAATCAGCCTGCTAAACAAAATCAAACATCATCTCTTCCATCAGCAAACCATTGTTGACAGTGGCAAAACTTGATCTATCTGGAGCTCTATCTGGAGCTTGGCTATAGAATGACAAACACCAACATCGACACACCCTCTTTGTAGCAATGAATGCAAAAAATCTTCCGAAAGTTCAGTGGAGAATTTGTCCCAAAGCTGCCTAGGGTATATAGGCTCACAAAAAACCATTATAATGACAAACAATTGACGCAATTGAAATCCTGTATTCTGAATTGCAGCTTCATAGAGACACATGCACCACTCTCTAGCATCCCTCTGGCTTCACATGCAGCTTTAAAACATGGATACAAATGTCCATTCACTATCCTCAAAAGATTTGCACCCTTTGCACACTGCAAGTAGCATCCGTAAAGTAATATTGCTCACCTACACTCGGACTAACATTATACATACGTCCAATCATATTTTTCCTTTTTCTTTTAGTCCATGATTGAGTGAAGAGCCGAATTCCACACCCACTTTGCAAGGGAAATCAACATATAGTTATTTGCATCTGCATACAATTGATTGGCTTTGAACCATTCAATGAGAGATGTTCTTTGGTTTCTCTCACAACTAATCACATCACGTAAGTCATCTTGGTCATTAAAAAGCACATTATTGTTCATTGGCAGATGAACATGTAACATTTGTATATCAGGCTTTTCATCATGCAAATCATATTGATATATGCGCCAACATGTCTCTGAAGCAGAAACGTACCGTGCATCCAGATTATTGACTAAACTCATCAATAACCCCATTTCTGTCTCTTGCAACTCTATAGTAGCTCTATCATGTCCTTTGTATACATACTTATACAAATATTTTACAACTGTAATGGTAGAGCATACTTTTATGTTAATATGGGCTTTGTACCTCAAAGAGAGAAAAGGGTTATATGGAACAACCCATCGACTATCCACCCTATAATCCTTTACCTGGATGAAACTACCATCATCTCGTCGCATGTAAGTTGGATACCCATTATCATCAACGGTAGTACTACCATTCTCAAATCTGCATGTGGACTTGACAGCAACATTTCTCTCATTGAACGAAGTGCATGAGCGTATGGATTATGTACATACATCATTATTTGCAACCTTTCAACAATGTTGTGATTTAAAGAGGGCATCCCATGAAGTCTATTCTCTAATTCATGCTCTGTATCATACACATAAAGCTGAGCAAATCAAGGAGCCGCATCTCGAGCTCCATCAGGTATGATAGAACCAACACGATGATAGGTGTGGTACCATGGATTCGAAAATTGGATACTCCTCCTCCCCTTATGAACTGACTATCCAAGTGAGCACCCAGTGAAACAAATGCCAAGGCATTATTATAAGAGCGTATATTGTTTCTCTATTCCTTACTTGCATTATCATTACCAAGCAATAACTCGACCAATGGAGGAGGTGGATTTTCCAATGGCAATAAAGAGACCTTCCCACTTCCACAACAGTGTTTGCCCACATATTCTCCAAGCTTTCTTATCGCCTCACACTTCCAAATCATTACACCACAAAAATGACACTTGCAAGAAAGGGCTCCTAATGAGTGAAGAGTACAATCTCCAGAATATACCACCATAGTTGTTGGGTGCTTGACATTCCAAGGCAAAGAAAGCACCCGCCTTATAGAGTAACATTCACATTTAATATCTTTCACATCACTAACATCAAAATGTTATAAAATGTAAATTATCATCCATAGGTAGCTCATTTAAATCAAATGAGAAAGGGCCCCGCGCCAAATCTCTATGTGTCTAAGTATTGTGAGGTTCATTGATAGGTTCCCGAAGAACCGTAGCATTGAGAATAGTTATGTTTCTTGAATCCAAGTGGATTCCGCCATGGGGTTCACTATGCTCCTGATTTTCAATCCTTCCAAATGTTTCAATTCAAGCTATGGCAAAGTAATCCGTAAAATTAGCACCATTTTGTTTTCAAATGCAAGTCCTTGTTTGTGACCGTTTACAGCGAGTCATGTGTGTTGCATCCAAAATTCGAAGCCGACGTACTTGGTTCGCGCTCAAGAATGTACAGCTCCTAGCCATCTTTAATCTCCTTCGAAACACAAAATTACGAATACTATTTTTCTTTCAAACAACATAATACTTGAGATAGACAAAGACATAGATATACATACATACATATTAAAAAAGAGAGTAAGAGAGAGAGAGAGAGAGAGAGAGAGAGAGAGAGAGAGGAAGGTAGAGCTGAAACATGTTGAAAGATAGATATGATATATGGGGTATATACAAGATGTAATTAATATATATAAGCTAATATGAATAAGCCTAATATATAGTGGATTAATATATATAATATGGGATAGATATACTAGGCCATAAATATAGTTTTTTTTTATTTTTTTATATTGTTTGGCCATGTAGCATATATATATATATATATATATATATATATATATATATATATATATATATATATATATATATATTATGTACACTATGTACATGGAAAAGACTATGTATGAGTATATATATACAATAAATATAAAATACTAAGTATATAAGTGTAGTATAAAATAAAAATAAGTAGATATATACATAATGTAGTGAATATATATATATATAATCAAATAGTAGGTATATAATGTGGTAAATATTATGTGGAAAATAATAGTAAGTACCAGTATGTATAATAATATATAGAAGATATAAAAGGAGGAAATAAATAGATAAAATGAATAATGAAAATAGGTATATACATAATATAGTAAATATATATCAAATAAGATAATAGCCATATAATATTATGGTAACTAATAATAAATAGACAACTAGTAAATAAAATAGAATAAATACTAATAGATATATACAAGGTATAATAGAAAAAGAGTATATTAAATCATTTAGAAAATAAGAAATAAAAAATAAAAAAATAAGGAATAAATAGTAAAAAATAGATAAAAATAAGAAAGAATAAATAGAAAATAGTACATAATACAAAATAAAATGAAAATAGTAAAAATGAAAATGAACGGCTCTGTGCACATATGGGGCATCTGTAGATGTGGGGGTGTGTCTGTGTGTTTGCACGAGTGGTTTAAAAGTGCCTTAGATGAGCAACCGTGCGTGTGCAAAATGTAGTCGGGTGATGTATATATACATATGGGTGGTGCTCCTGGGGTGATGTGCTTGCTAGATGGATGAGTTAGCAATGGTGTTAGTGTGCTTCTAATGAGGAAAATGGAGTGCGACGGAGGCCTGCTGATGGTGTTGAAATCCAAGGCCTTGGTGATGAAAAACAAGCCCCCGGGGGTTAGAATGGAGGTATATGACTTTGTGAACGTGAATCTATGCAGCTGTATCTCAACTTACATAAAAACTTTACACTCACAAACCCCCAGTCTTGTGAAGTGAATGGACCTAGTGTGAGTCCGTGCTTGATCAAAAGTGCGGTGTCTAGGTGCTAGTGCAGTGCCTTATGCAAATCAATTGTGCAAAGTGGGGGTATTTACAAGAAAAGCTTGTGCTGGGGAGGCATTTCAAAATTTCCTACTTAGCCCTCCCCCCCTTGCTTTAAAGGTATTCATACCTCTCTAAGGCGGTACCTCCTTCAAAAGATCTCAGATGCTGGAGGTGAAGTCGCCGATGTCAATGTGTGTAGTTACCTTGCTTGTCTCTTGAAATTCTGGGTCTCACTGTCATCTGCAGGTGGTGGCGGAAAGCGTTGCAAGAATGGTTCGAGTCTACACCCGTGTTGCATGAATCTTCCCACTTGCGGTAACTCCCATTTTTGAACTTGTCCATAATGATAAAAAGACCTCTGTAGAAACTTAGTATCATGCCTGTTGTCGAGACGAGAGTCAGGACTAGCATTCCATCTGTCAAACCTTTGTACTTGAGCCTCTTGTTGAACTTCTCCCTTTTCTTCTCCGCCTGGGCAATGTAGTAACTGCTGATAGCCTAGTCTCTGTCAGGGCCTCCTGCCCGTAGACGAAATGGAAAGGTGTAAATCGCGTGGAGGCCTTGAAAGATGTCCGGTAAGCCCATAGAGCCGAGGACAAGTACTTGTCCTAGTCTTTCAGTCGGTCCTGTACCTGCTTTGTGATGATCTTTGCAAAGCATGCCATTAACTTTCTCTACCAAACCATTACATGATCTTTGCAAAGCATGCCATTAACTTTCTCTACCAAACCATTTTACAGTGTGGATAAATAGGGACTCGAATGCCTGTGATTAACCTTTAATTTGTGCAACAATCTTTCACAAGCTCCCCTCTAAACCCTGGGCCTCAATCTGGTATGATTACAAGGGGTGTTCCAAACCTACTAGAGATGTTGTCAAAGATAAATTTTCCTACATCCTTTCGAGTGATTCTTTTCGTGCTAACTACTTCTGCCCACCTGGTCATGTAGTCTACCCCAACAATGATGTATTCTTTCCCCGATTGTGTCCTAGGGCATGGTCCAATGACATCTATTCCCCACTTTTCAAAAGGCCCAAAAGAGAGAATAGGGGTTTTTGGTTTACAAGAAAGCCTTCTAACTCCCGCCAATTGACAAGCCTCACAAGCTTTAAACCAATGTTGTACATCTCTATGCAAACTAGGCCAAACAAACCCCACTTGAAGAATCTTTCTACTCGTGATTTTCTGTGCAAAGTGACCTCCACATACATCATCGTGGCATGCTTTTAAAATATCAAAAAATTCCCTGGCTGATGGTGGTTGATGGAACCCTTCTTAAATGGTCCCCAATTGGCTGGTATATGCAGCTATTTTCTTAACCAATCTATGCTTTTCTACACTCATCAAATGTTTTGGACACTCACCAGTTAGCAGAAAGTGGGAAATATCTTGAAGCTGCTCCTTGTTAGACATCATCTCCTTCTTGCTGGCTTCTTGTTTGGTGTCCTAGTCGTGGACATTTACCCAGTCGTGTGGATGCTAGTCGATTGCCTTCATATGGGCATATATATAGTTGGCTTGCCTCCCTCATTCTTCACTGCTTGCTTAGCATTGTTTGTTGTAGTCTCTCACATACAAGGTCTTCTCCACTCTTGGTATTCTTGGATGATGATATTGAGACTGGTTCTCACCTGTGTTTTCTCTCCATCTCTCTCTCTCTCACTCTCTCTCTCACGTGTTTCCAGTTTCCCTTCTTCCGCTGCACATTCTATCATGGTATCAGAGTGCCGGTGATCTACAGTGTTAGATGCTCCCTCCTCTCCCTCCTGCGTTTTTGCATTTTCAGCAAGGTGGACAAATCTGACGTTTTTTTCTCAACATTGCTGTTGGTCGTCTACCTCTTCCAGGCATTTCTTCTTAGCAGCCTGTGGTCTTTCTTCATCAGTTTGACCTCTGAGAATCCCTTTCACACCTATTTTTTGCACTGTTTTCAGGGCAATAGCACCTAGTGTGCTATGTTTTTCTACAGGTGGTTTCTACAAGCAGTTTTCAGCATATTCAGTAGCATCAACCCCCTTGTAGTGCTAGCTGCCTATTCCGTGCAGGACAACAGTAGCCTACATGCTGCGTTTTTTCTCCTTCAGGTTTTTTGATGCCGATTGATCTAAGGCTTGGGTGTACCTATTTCTTCTGCGTCTGAGAATTTTCCCTTTCTACTACCCAGAATACCTCTGCGTTTTCATATTTGCAGCCATGGTTGCTACGTTTTTCTGAACTGATCTTGCTAGTAGCTCTACCTTCACTATGGGCTTCATCTGTTGGATCCGAAGGTACATTCTCTTCATCGTTTTTCCTCATAGGAGGTGTGGATATTGGTTGGCCTGAATTTTTAGGTTTGTAGCCCTTGTTTAGCTGTGTTTTCTTTTCCAGTGGACACAAATCACTTGCAGAGGGGGTTTCTTGTTTGGATTGTGACTTTGGAGGCAGTTTGGTACTTGAGGAGGATACTCAATTTCTGATTTCAGTCAGCGTTTTGCTGATTTTGGAGCATCTATACCTGTGTTTTGTTCCTGGCCTACACATTTTCCCGGTTTCTTCATGATCCTTGCCTTCTGTTAGCTGTGGAGTGCTATTTTTTACTGGACAGCAGTGTTTTGGCTGCGTTTTGCTTTCCACAGAAGTTTTCTACACTCTGAGGGGACCTATCTCCAGCTACTTCACTTCAAGATCAGTTTCAGGAGCTGTTTTGTATCTGTGGAGACTTTCTTCAATGATAGGAGTTTATAGATTTTGGGAGGAGAGTAGTGATCTTTTCAGAGATCCTGAGCAGAGTTTATTTTGTCCAAGCGTGTGTTCTTTGCAGTGTTTGCAGAACAAGGAGGGTGTTTTGTCCTTGAGGTGTGATCCTCTCACATGGATCATTTATTTGTTGTTGATTCTTGGGATCTGATTCTACTTATGGAACAATCTTCTACTCTCAGTGATGCTTTTGAGGACTTTGTTACCATTGCAGTTTATATTTCCGCTTCCCTTCCTCATTGTGAGGAGTCTACCTCTACATCTCTTTGTGATGCTTCTGAGGATGCCCCTCCCCCTGCCAGTTCAGCATTTGGTTTGCTGTAGTGTGCAGGTTTGTTATTTTGGAGGATGGTTTTTTGGACCCAGTGGGATGTTTTGGATTTGTGGTTGCTAACCGTGCCTGGGGCGCACAGTGGTACTTCCAAAGTTTTTTGGATTTGGATCAAAATTAGGTTGGGCTTATACCAGTCCAACGACATCTTTTTTCAGAGGGGGATGTGGAGTCCTTTCATTTGGCGATGCCCACCTCAGTGGAGTGTGCTTATCTCATCTTTTCGACAAAGTCTTTACATCTTGCGATGTCGACCTTTTCAGAGAATGCTTTTGTACAACATTTGGCTACTCTTGGTACAGAGTTGGAGCAGATTGACTGTATTTCTTTTAGGGTTCTAGTGAGGAGCAACGGATTGATTATCTACAGGATCTAATCTTGGTTGGTTATGAGGTTTTTCATACCTTCTTCAGGTTGGATACACGACATTCGACTTCGAGGAGTGTTCTTACACTTGGGTTTAGAACCATTATTTGGAGCAGCACGTCATAGCCTACATGGTTGTTTTCTTCCAAAGGAGCGGTGTGCCTGGCAACTTGTTCTGTTGCTTTTGTAGCTAAGTTGCTGAGGAGATTGCTTGTGGAGCTTTCTTGGTACCTTTTTCTACAGTCTTTCATCTTTGATCGAGGACAATATCTCTGGCTTCTTGGAGTTCACTCAGCATCCGGTGCTAAGAGGGGGTGTTAGACATCATCCCCTTCTTGCTGGCTTCCTGTTTGGTGTCCTATTTTAGCCTCTAGGGCTGACCATGTTAGCTAGAGGGGTTGGTCACCCCTCACATATGTTTTCCCATATTATTCCCCATTTTATGGTGCCTTGGATATTTATCCTAGTCGTGGACATTCACCCAGTCGTGTGGATGCTAGTCAGCTGCCTTCATATGGGCATATATATAGCTGGCTTGCCTCCCTCATTCTTCACTGCTTGCTTAGCATTGTTTGCTGCAGTCCCTCACATACGAGGTCTTCTCTCCTCTTGCTCGGACGACATGTATTCTTGGATGATGATATTGAGAGCAGGTTCTCACCTGTGTTTCCTCTCCATCTCTCCCTCTCACTCTCTCTCATGTGTTTCCACATTCCCTTCTTCCGCTGCACATTCTATCACTCTTGCCCTTGAAATTTTGGCTCCTGAAACCTAATGATGGCTATTGTGACTTCGAATTGGTCATTTGCGAGGGCGTTTGCTTCTTTGTTGTTTACCCTGGCAACATGCTGCAACTGAAATGCTTCAAATTTATTCATTAGATTCTTCACCTTTCTTACCCAGGCCAATAGCTTTGAATTCTAACAGGCCCATGTCCCTTGCAACTGCTTTACAATCAATAGTGCATCCCCCTTAACCATAACCCTATTGATACCATGCTTCAAACAAAGTTATAAACCAATTTGCAGTGTAGCATACTCTGCCTTGTTGTTGGAATGAACATCGAGCAAAATTGTACCCACACGGCAAACCAGCTCCTGGCTTGGGTCAAAAGATGATCCCTCCTGTTGCAAGATCAAGTCGTCACCGGTATGCACCATCAAAATTCAGAGTGAAGGTGTTTGTTAGCTCCGCGTGAGGTGTTCGCGTGAGGTGGTATAGGGTCGATCTTCTTGTCCATAGCCTTATTGGTGATCTTCTTCTTGTCCATAGCCTTATTGGTGATCTTCTTCTTGTGATATGTTAGTACGTTTGCCAGACATGCTCTTGTGCTATCCTCAACAATAAAGCTAAGTACATCTACCAGACATGCTCTTGTGCTATCCTCAACAATAAAGCTATAATCATACTCCTGCAACTCTAATACCCACTTAGAAATTTTTGAAGATGTGGTCATGTGCTGAATCACAAATGGAAACGTGTTCTCCACTGTCAAAACCACAAACTGCCTTGGCAACAAATAGGAATAAAACTTTCTTACTGCAAACATCAAAGCTGAAACCATTTGTTCCGCATCCATATACCCCCTCTCCGCTTGTGTTATTACTAGAAAAATAGATGGGATGCATGTATGAGGTCTCCGGATCCTTTTGCAAAAGAACCGCCCCCATAGCTTTGGTACCCACACTTGGAAAAACATAAAACGGTTGATCCCATTGAGGTGGCATGATAGCGGTTAATGCGCTAAGGATGCTCTTTACCTCTTGAATACAATTCTCGGGCTCTTCTTGTTGAGAGATGTAATCGCGGTGTTGTGTATGTGGGAAAGCACCCTAGAGGTGTAAGATATTGTGATGAGATGGAATGCCACATGTAATATTGCATGGTGTGTGTGAGAGTTGACCAAAAGAGTGGAAAAGGAGTTGCCACATGGATGATGACATGCAAAGTGGGATAAGGCTAGAGAGCCTATATCAATGTATGGTTCATTGTGATATGCAATACAAGGGAATAGTATTGAGTGTGCAATCTCCCTCTCTCTCTAGTCATGGTGTGTGCAATCTCCCTCTCTCTCTAGTCATGGAGTTTTTAGTGTGGTTTAATCCACCTTAATCTTATGCTTAATCTATGTCCTTCACCATGATCAATCCCATTTCTAGAATCTTAACATGGTATCAGAGCCAAATGGGCTCTTGGTCATGGTGATTATTATGTATATTAGTTTGGTTGTGTGTTTCTTTGATTAAGCATTATTTTCAGTTATTATGAGAAAAAAATTATGCACACTCATATTATCATTTGGATTTGCATTTGTGATGAGGATTTGAGAGGAGATTTGCATTTGTGAGGATTTGAGAGGAGATTTGCAACAAGGAGGTTGCATAGAAGCTGCCCAAGAGAGTTGCAAATGGAGTTTTGCAACATGGAGAGCTTGCTCATCATCATGGAAGCTGAAAATGGAGATTTCAGCATTATGAAGGCTTTGGAGTCTTCATCATCATCAAGGAGAAGCTGCCAACAAAATTTTGTGAAGGTAAAAGTGTGATTTTGCCTCAAGTTTTTATTGAGCATGGAAGAAGGGTTGCTAATTGTGGGATGAGAAGATCCCATGGTTCTTTGCATTTGGGCAAAGAGTGTAAGAGGTGCAAGCTTGTCAATTTGGTGGCAAGCTATAATGGGCTGATTTGCAGCTCATGTTAGAGCATGTTGAAAGGCATGGCTCACAAAGTTGCTCATGGAAGATGGGCAACAATGGTGGAAGCACTTAATAGCTTTCACATGTTTGGCACCTAGAGATTTCTTGTGAGAAATCTAGTTGAAGGCACCCTTGGAATGGTTTCCTTGTGAGAGAAGCCGCATGGAAAGCTTGCTTGTCAAAGATGGAAGAGGTAAGCAGTTATGGAGCTCATGTGTGAGCTCAACATGGCCATATAAATGGCTATGATGAAACCTTATGAAAAAGGTTGAAGAGGCAAAGATTTGTGCATCAAGAAGGATGCATTCATGAAGCATGCTATGGTAAAAGACATGCAATTTAGAGCTCAAATGGGAGCTCACGAATGGCCATATTGGGGGCTACTATGGCACCTTGGTTTGGAGACCTGGGAGAAGCATGCATAGCAACAACGAAAGAAAAAGATCTCAGGAAGAACGGCTGGCAGATGGAGCTTCACCAAAACATGTAAAAGAAATGAAGAAAATGGAGCAGCAACACCTTAGAGAAGATGGTGCTTTGGAAATACAAAGATTAGCAATATATGGCTGCAAGACGAATTGTGCAGCATTGCAAAAAGGTAAGCAACTAATAGTAGCAAAAGAAGAAAACATAAACAAGAGAGCGAAGAGCAGAGCAAGGTAGCGCACCAGAGGGAGTTTTTTTCCTCTCGTCCCGTCGAAAAAAGCGCCGCCGGCTTCACCTTTGCTTCCACCGGTGCCTTCACGGGCGGCAGGCTGCGTTTACGAAGCCTGGCCACATGGCAGCGTAGGCCTGGGCGTCTGTCCGCCTGTCTAGGCGGCGTGGGCCTAGGCGTCATGGCAACGTGGACCTGGGCGCCTGCCTGGCCTGGCCTGGACGCCTGCACTAGGCTGGTCGCCTGGCTACACAGGCTTAGGCCGCCTGGCTACGCAAGCCTTAGGCGCCTGGCCACGCAAGACTAAACGCCTCCATACACAACCCTAGGCGCCCGTTTGTCTGCCCGCCTGCAACACGTCAAAACCAGCAGTTCCAATACAACACCTCGCGTACTTTCGCTCTCTCTCACTCGTTCAACGAAAAGCAAACCTGCTTTTTGTCTGTTTTCTCTCTACGTTCATGCGACTGCACAAACGAATCATGCCTCTTCTTCATGCAAAGCAAACAACCCTACTTAGACTACCACCTCCCATCAACTTTGATGAAGAAAAACACATACTGAATCTGAAAACAACCGTATGCACAAAAAAACAGCAAGCTTTTTTAACACATACCTTTCTTCAACCTCATCTTCTCTACCTACCGACTTGCTCGTTCACGAGGTATGCTCTGATACCACTGTCAAATCCCCACGGATCTCCTCGTGATCGTTCTCGAATCCTGCAAACAACAAACACACAAACAAGAGGGTGCAGACCTGCAACCATGACAGCCATGGGCAAGCCCACAGTCTTGGCTGTCCCCACTGAGCCACGAGCTGAGCTAACTAGGTTGACGTACCGACCAATCTCCTCCTCGCGACGTCCCATACCGCCAGGAAGCTACCCTCGCGGGCCTCAAGATCGCTGCCGGCCTCGGCTGCATAAAGCAGGTGCACGTCTGCACTAGATTCAGGCTCCAAGACCATAGAGTTCTCACAAACTCACGAGACTCTCTATCTCTCGATAACTAACCTTGGCCACTCTTTTATAGGCTCTTGGCCCGTCATCGGGCGTCCACACTTGGACACCCGCCCGTTAGTATATCCCTAACTCAGCCCGTCAATCAGCCTGCCTAGCTCCAAGCTTCCCCAAGCCTCGAAACTAGTCTTGCGTGCGTGTAGCACACAATAAATACACGCTGTGCACATGACACTCAACCTAGAACCTCTGCAAGCAAAGAAAAGGAACGAAAAAAGGCAACTAAACCTTGAAGCTCAACAAAAGCAAGAACACCCAAAGAGTGCAAAATCATTCCTTGTCAAACAATCTTTGCAAGCCGAGTACACCCGCCAAACCAACCCCAACAACTTGCTGAAAAAAAAAACATAAGAATCAAAGAAATCTAAGGGTGTACACTTATAACAGATGTATTGCCAGGTAGCTACTTGAGGCACAAGGGTACTATAAAGGTAATTCACTTATATGGGTGCCAAGGCAGTAACAACATTCCTCAGACCAAGTACAGAAAATTGACTCAACAAAAGAAGGCGGCGGCTCCTTGCCATCAAAGCTAATTGAGTTATGCCAAGCTGGGTTCGTAAGTCCCTACTTTCTCCATGTCTGGCCTCAGGTCTTCCAACTCAGACCCATGGAAGTCCTATACCAAGTCATTAAAACAGAATTGTCCGGTCCAGCCCTGCAGCCTCAAAACATGCTCCTCACGTGCTCCTGTGCGTTCCAAAGTGCGCACTATTGCAACTTGGTTGGCTTGATCAAACCTTACTGCCCAAAAGAAAACGTTCTCATTTTCTGGCTGAATTCCTTCAGGGTCTTTATCCATTGCAAAATGCACAAGGTAGACCTGTGCTGAGTGTTGCCGCGCATACACAACAGCCCTCTCATAATGGTGCAACACATCATCATGTTTCCCCTCCACAAGAAACTCAAAACCAAATTTTGGGAAGTGATATCTATCCCGCACCAAAGTATCAAGGCGCATTCTGCTACGTCTAGAACCTTCCGCCACCACTTCCTTCACCTCAGGCAAGACGAGGGCTCCAACCTTGGGGTAGGCATGTTGTAGCACCGTCTTGATCCTGCACATAAAAGCAAACTGCAGTGCATACTCGGAAGGAGAACCAGATGCATTACAACACTCAGGCCTGCATATTGCATGGCCATCAAGGGCTCGAATTGTTTCCCGGATTACCCACGGACGATCAACTGCAGATTGTGAGCTAGGAGGTTTGTCTACCTGCTGATTTATGAAGGAGCAGCGGCGCAATATGGCAGACCGGAGCAACGGAGAAGAAATCCTCACAAAATAATCAAGCTCATGCTCTCTGGCAACCAGAACACCTTCTGCAAGCAGATCACGGATATGTGCCACTGACTGGAAGACGCGCTCCTCCACCTCCAAGAAGCTGGCTAGGAGATCATAATGGGAGTGGGACCATGTTCTAAAGTACCACATCATCCTGCTGTAAGTTGCCTGTCCAAAGACATATCTGGCAAGCTTAGAAGAATCTGAGAGCTTTAACCAAGCTCTATAACTGGAGGCCTCTTCTTGCATCATGAATGCCAAGCAAGTCCCAACCAGTCCCTTGTGCCCACTTGTCCACTCCCATATGGAGGTTGCGATTTGTGCCACATCACAGATAATGCCCAAATTATCCACATTAGCCTGTTGTATCAGCTCTACAATGTCTGCTACATCAAAGGCTGATGATGTAACCGTGTGATCGTGCGGAAATGGAGATAGTCTGCTTGGAGAACTTCCAGGGACATAGTCAACATTGGAGGCTTCAGCTTCAGCTTTTCTTCTCCTGTACTGAGCCTCAAGGAGGTCCTTCACTGTCTCTACGCCCACCAGCAAAAAACCCTTCAAGTTGTAGGAGTTGCTATCATTCTTCATGTGCCTGATAGTATGAAAGAGTTCATCCAGACAGTCGGCTGACAGGTGCAGCAAACTATCAGCTTCATCAAAGATAAGTGTCACTGGAGCTGCCAGGTTCCTCTTGAGAAAGTAAGAAAGGAACATTCGGTCAGTGCCAGCATCTTCTGCTGGTTTCCTGAACAAAGTAGGATTCGCTAGATGCAAATACTCACAAAAGCATGTCCACATAGTGGACGCATCCCAGCTTTGCCTGGCAGCCCCCATTCCCTGAACATAAACTGGACATGCAGCATTGCTCCCCTCCTTCAGCGCCTTTGCAACAGCAAAAGCTAGAGTATTCTTTCCACTCTGCCTCCTGTCACACAAAACACAATATTTTCCCTTCCTTAGATCGTTTACAAGGGGTTCGAGCCCCCGAGGCGTCAGATAATAGTAGTCTTCAGGGTTCACAGCATGCCCAGCCCCAAATCTACGAGGTAGCCTCTCCTGTACCTGCACTTGATATCGCCAGCCCTGGTTAGCTTGCAGACGAAATCCCGAGGGTAAAGGTAGCAAGATGCCATCCACAACTGCTTCAAGAGCCATGTCCTTGTTCATTTCTCCGCCTGTGAGCATGCGGATGGCATCTGATACCAAGGTTCCAGCAGGAAAGCTCCAGCTTCTTGTCACGCCATAAGTCAATCTGATTTGTGGTTCTCCCTCCTGTTTCTGCATCGCTCCTTCTTCATCACTTTCCTCCATCATTCGTGGCTGGTCTTGTTCCTGATGCTGCATGCCTTCCTCTTCTCCTTCTTCCCTCTCCATCACACGCGCACGCGTGTGTGTGTGTCTGTGAGAGAGAGTGTCCACGTTGATCTATCCGACGGGAGTCATAACATGTTGAATACCAACTCCATGACCTAACCAATCTACCGTGAGAGAGAGACTCCTTTTATAAAGCACACATAACCTGAAGCTTTGCGAAAGTTGGTTCGACTACAAACATTCTCTTCCCAACAAAAAGCAATAAAGACTGCACACATTTCTCAGGCTTCCCACCGACGATTAGCTTTTACTGCAGATTAACGATGGCTTTGCGGAAGGAGGAACCAAATTTGGTCGCATCATGCATGTCGATTCCACGAGTCGTTTCCACGAGAGCCGAATTGCAAAAAGGCATATAACCGTTAAAACGTCTCATTACAAATCTAATTTCGATTAATGTTTCCGCTCAAAAGTTTAAAATTTCCATCAACTAATTAATGGAATTTCTTTTTCCACTCATTGTAGGCCCCTATTATGATGGTGGCTTGTCCAAACCGAACATCTAGGACACAATGCAATATTGGTAGCAACAACACCACATTTGACATATTTGGTCATAGTGACATATTGATCGAATTAATCGAATGACCTAAGGTTTTGCAATAAAGACTGCACACATTTCTCACTACCATTCTTTATAAAGCACACATAACCTGAAGCTTTGCGAAAGTTGGTTCGACTACAAACATTCTCTTCCCAACAAAAAGCAATAAAGACTGCACACATTTCTCACTACCATTATTATGATGGTGGCTTGTCCAAACCGAACATCTAGGACACAATGCAATATTGGTAGCAACAACACCACATTTGACATATTTGGTCATTGTGACATATTGATCGAATTAATCGAATGACCTAAGGTTTTGCACTTTACGTTATTGGAATTAAAACTCTAAGGTATTATTATATACTTTTGGAAAAATAAAAAAATATAAAAAGAAATATATACAAATATTTCACTTTATACAAAAAGAAATATATACAAACACCAACATTTACAGTTGTCAAATAGCCACAATGCATGGCTGGATTGAGATATAAAATACATTTGAAAAATTACAAAATTGCATCAGAACTAAGATCTAGACAGGGTGCAATAGGAATGTATTCCTGTTGTTCAATTATAGCCCAAAGAAAGTCTTGGATCTTCTCTTCCTCATCTTCCATTTCAACTAGATCAATTTCTTCAACTTTAGTGTTACCGGGATGAGATCCATGCAAAAAGTAATGTGCTCACTCTCTTGTCGTGGAAGAAAACCTTGCAAATGTCCGACAAATCAGCACTTTCAAGATCTTTCATGCACTTCTAGACGGCTCTTGCCTTAGTTGAGCTCATGCCATTTCCTATACGAGGAACAACCCACGAGGCAGAGGGAAAGAACTTCCCCGTTCGTATTATATTGAGCAAAGTCACTCCCAGAGTTGCTGACATTCAGTTTAGAAGGAAGTTCACCATGAACACAAATGAGACACAAATGCCCTCTCAACAAAGATGTTGAGAGAAGTCAAGCAGACTTAGTTTTTCAAATCACCTTGACCATACTGTCCATACAGAGTTCTGCCTCGGTTTATTTCATCGGTAGAAACATTGTGGACGAAAACTCTAAAGTGCAGTTTGTGCATATCGTTCATGTGATAGCCTAACATGCCCTCGAACGTATGCATCTTCACTTGACGAAGAGCATGCCCTCGAAGGTATGCATCTTCAATTGACGAAGAGCATGACACATGACAAGCCCACCATCAGGCTTGGATGTATCCCAATGCATGTACGACTTTAGTGCATTACCGATAGCAATGAGAGAAGATGCTCGCATCTTGACCACCACGATTTGACAGTGCATGTGGTTCATAGTGCTGCCCTTCTCCAATGCAGCCAGGCCCTTCGTGCATTCATTCCTTTTGAAATTTCAAATAGGAGCCTAGAAGGAAATGTCAAGATCAGTGCTTCCAACACCGACAATGAGATAGAAACCTCAAAGTCCTTAACTTTGACAGGTTTGGAAACTCTACATATTTTCACTCCTCTTGGGAGGTGCATCCATAGATTCAGATACACCTACAAATAAGAATGCAATGAACATCAAGAGAAAAAAATCGAAATAAGCATACAAAATACATAAATATATATAGAAGCATGCAGGCAAACCTATATCTCGAGCTTTCCTTTTCAAAGCCCTTATAGAAGAACAAGCACTAGTTTTAGGATCTATGTTCTCTTTGCCTACAAAGAACCCGTTTTGAACAGGCATGACGACGGAGTTCACAGCTTGTAACGGAGGACGCAACAGAGGTGCCGTGGTGCCAGTAGACGTCCTGGGTTTCCCTACGGAGCCCCTATCGGATGGGTGTCTCTGGGGTGCCATGCAAACAGCCAAGGGATAAACAACCACAACCAGACGGACCAGATGAGCCAAGGAGATCTGTGTGTGCCTGCCCCTGTATCGACAAGGCTAAAAAGCCAAGCGAAGACGAGAGGGGTAGGCGAACGAAGAGAAGGACGTGAAGGCACCAACAGCAAGGTATTAAAGTGGAAGCTACCAGATAAGCCATCGGGCGGAAACCACAGGAGAAGGACGTAAAGGCACCATGAGCAAGGTATTAAAGCGGAAGCTACCAGATAAACCACCGGGCGGAATCCACAAGCGCCTTAAACCAGCGGCATTTGACCTCCAAACCACCTTATAAAACCTTGCACATTCGACCTTAATGTTTAAAACCTTGCACCTTATAAAATACCCACCTGATCTAATTAATTAATATGAGTGCAAAATTTGGTACCCATATTTAGAATGCCATTGCTTATACAAAATCTTTACTACCATGTCGAAGTGTTTGGCCTTGGCTTTTCCTTCACATCCTAATTTTTGCAGCACGTCTTTGTTCTATGTATTTTTCTCAAGTTTTGGTTTGCCATGTTAGCAAATGTTTGTTGGTTTTCATTGACACATCTCCTTTGAGCCAAAGTTTAAAAGTAATAAACATAAGACCATGTAGTTTCACCAAAGCAGTCATAGCCTAATGGTTTCGGCTCACGGCTCCCTACAGGGGGGTCATGGGTTCGAAAGTGGCTTTGTGTTGTGGAGGTATGTAAAAAGGGTGTGTGTGTGAGTTTTCGAGGGCACTTGCTCCCATACGCTAAAAGGGGGGGGAGGGGAGGAGGCCGGGGGGGGGGGGGGTTGCGGAGACCATGTATTTTTAAAAGAATGTGTGTTCATGTGTTTACTTATAAACATCTTGCAATGCTTGAAGGAACATGGATTTGAAAGCATACTTGCAAAGGATACTAGGGTAACGTTCGCAAGCCTATGCTTATATTTGATGGAGATCTTCAAGTACCTCGCAAGATAGAAATTTACAAGAGTCATAAGAACATTTGAATCTATGTTTGTTTATGTGAGTGACAAAATGCGAGCGGAAAAAAACCCATACTTAAAGTATGATGGAGAGTTGGCACATTTAATATACATAGGGGTATGTGCCCTTCCCTTGTTTCCAAAATAACACTTTCGATATTGAAAGTGGACCAAATATACACCTTCAGTGTAGAAAGTGGCCATTACTTTGTTAGAAAATTAAACATAACTCTTACCAAAGGGAGAGAAAAATAGGAATACCTTGAGCTCTCTACATCATTTAAATTGATGATGCCACAATTCTCGTTTACATCTATTGGGCGATTGTTGACAGCTATAATGTTATTACCTAACTCGTACGCTAGAGTGGTCATCGACCCTGTAACCAAAGCCGCACTCTGCATAAAAGCATCCAAGTCATGAGCAGAATCTAACAATGCAAGCAATTCGGGTGCACACTCTACTACAAGATGCCCAGACATCGAGGCTTGCACCGACGATGCCAAAAAATGCCATGTCATTGGTATGCACCTCGAAATACTCCTTGGCCTCATTTCGTAGATATAATCATGCATTGAGACTAATTTTGAGTAAGGCCCCTGTATCTGCAAAAGTTGGTGGTAATGGTGTGGCCGCCTACACTTGTTGCCTCTCCTCCGGTCAGACAAGATTCGATTGTTAAAAGGACTCTTAGGTCTTAGAAGACTCACCCACTGTGTACATAGTTGCTTCCTTTTGACAAGGGCACTTCCCTGTTCTTCCTCGACCTCTTCTTCAGTGTCTTCCTGTGTCTCCTCATCTTCTTCTTCAGAATTGACGATATTTGTTGTTCGGTGCCACTTAGACGTTCCCTCGGTTGATTTCATCCCTGGGGCCCCTTGATTGTCTTTTGAGTCGGCAACAAGTCATCTAATAGCAAAACTGTCTCAAAACCTCCCCCAACCGACTCTGCTTAACCTTGCCCAGTGCTCACTGTAGCAACTTCACATTGTACCAAACTCTTTGATGTAAAATGTGGGCCTAGCTGATGTCGACCCCTTCTTCAGCCATCCCAACTATGCTTACTAAATCCTGAGATATTCAATCGACTTTGGTGTGGAGCCACACATACTGTACTAAACTAGGAGTACTAATAAAAAATATTGTTGTTGACCACATTCTTTACATAACACTCCCCTGAACTTTTAGGACCAAAAACATCCTCAGCACTCATAGGGTCGGTGACTTGAGATCACAATGCGGGGTGAGGGGAAGATGAAGTCTCTGAGCAAATAATTCAATGTCAATCCGCTTCGTGACATTATTGATTCCCACGGATTCTGCTCCAGAATCAGCATGCTGTGGAATAGCAAAGGCATCGCCCCGAATCTGTTGTAAATGCAGTGGAAATGTGTAATATGGCTATAGCTTGATCAATTGCATCCACTCCTGAGCCCAATCCTCATGCAGATTTGGCTTCATCAGCCCAAGGAAAGTAATCATCATAGCTGTAGATTGCTGAAGAAAAAATGGAAGAGAACAACAAAAGCAAAACTGCGCAGACAGTGCTTGCGAGAAAGATGATGGCGAGAGAGCGATGGAGAGAGAAAACGTGAATAGTAAGTGAGAGAAAATTATGTTTTGTTTTATGTAGCGCAAAGGCATTTCGCATGATTGACACGTTCGTGCAGTTTTCTTCTACCACTTTCTTTAGTATTCTCTGCAAGATCTTGTTTGTCGATTCTGCTTGGCCATTCGCCTGAGGATAATAAATTGTTGATTTCTTATGGATGAGCATGTGCCGATGAGTTCATTCAAAAAGTGTGTGCCCTGATCACTAACAGGCTCTATCGGACATCCGAATCTTGCCATAATGTTTTCGTAAAGAAACTTTGCCATCGAGGCTACTGTGTTATCTTTTGGTGCCTTAGCCTCTACCCACTTTGTGCAATAATCTATAGGCACCATAATATAACACTTTTTGCTTGGATGTGCTGGCGGTTTGATTGGCCTAACAAAATCTAATCCCCATTTTTCAAAAGCTTCAAGTGGTAGAATTAGCTTGTGCCGCATCCGATCTTTGATAGTAGGCTATCCTCATCGTTGATAAGGATTACATTGCTTTGCCCATCTAGCCGAATCAACCCACACTGTTGGGGCCACCATAATTTTGCTTGTAGAATCTTCCTTGCTGTTACATCTCCTGTGAAGTGTCCCCCACCGATTCCTTGGGGAGCTTTAGCCAACATGACTTCTATTTCATATGGTGGTACACACCTTCTCAACAATTCATCTCCTCCGTATCTATACAAGTGATCTACTATGACCTTAAAATGTCAACTCTAAAGTGAGTCTCTCCCTTTGATCCCATGTGAAATGCATCAGAAATAATCTCGAGTATGGAAGAAATTAAGCATTTTCTCATACCAGTTGTCAGCTTTGACATCAATCGTTGCTATCATAAAGAGTTCAGCATCTGGAAAATCATCTTAAACTCCTCCGGATTCATTATTGGATTCTAGCCAAGAAAGGTAATCGGTGGCTACATGGGAAGATCCAGGCGTGTGAATCATTGTGAACTCAAACTCTGTTAGAATGAGCATCCATCACGCAATTTTGCAATGTAAAAACTACTTGGCTACCAAATATAGCAGTGTCGAAGGATCCACATGAAAGACAAACTTGTTACCAAGCAAGTAGTGTTAAAATTTGTTAACAGAATAAATCATCCCCAATGCCTCCCTTTCAATGGTGACAGAGTAATTCTTTTTCAGCAGCGCTCAATCAACGACGACGACTGGCATAGAACACTGATCTAAACCACTTCAGCTGCTTCTCCTAGATAAGCACACTGCCAATTGCCACATTTGAAGCATCAACAAAAACTTGGAATGGCAAATCCCATTGCAGTGGTTGAACAGTCGGTCCCTTAGCTAGCATCACTTTGAGTCTACGGAAGGCTTTATCACATTCCTTATCCCATACAAGGTCCTTCTTTTTCATCTGAGCATTAAGAGGAATTGCCACATCAGTAAGATACCTAAGCATCCTGCCATGCCATATAACCTGCTCAATGAACTGACATAATTCTCTAGTAGTTTTCGGAACTAGGGCCATTTGGATCATAGCCACTTTGGTCAAATCTACTGCTACTCCTTCGACTGAAACAATGTGTCCCATTCCACTCTTGACACAAAAAGGACACTTCATTGAATTTAAACTTAGGCGTGTCGGTCTACATTAGGAAAGACATAATCCCAAATGTTCAAGATGTTGTGATTTATCTCCGAACACACTAAAATCATCTATAAAGACCCTCATGAAGTTCTGCAAAAAAATCCTAAAAATTTTCTATCACCATTCTTTGAAATGTTGTCGATGCATTCTTAAGTCTAAAATTCATCACATTAGAGGCAAATACACCCCATTCTGTTATGAATGTTGTCTTCTCCTTGTCTTCAGGCACCATTTGGACCTTATTATAGCCATTGAATCCATCAGAAAGGAATACATTTCATTGTCGACAACTACATCTAGTAATGCATCGGTGAAAGGGAGTGGAAAAGGATCTGATAGAATTGCTGCATTAAGCTTTCTGTAGTTGACAGAATTGCTGCATTAAGCTTTCTGTTGTTGACACAAACCCGCAGCTTCTTGTTCTTCTGGAGGAAAATCACAATTGGAGGTAACCATGTAGCTTTATCTACTGGGTAGATAAATTTGGCTTTGAGTAATTTGTCAATCTCCTCCTTGACTTTAGCTGCATATTTAGAATTCATTCAATAGCAATGTTGTCATATAGGGATTGCATTATCTTTGAGCACAATTCGGTGCTGGTAGGCCCTTGGATCAACTCCCTCCATATCATCATAACTCCATGCAAAAACATTTTGAAAATATTTCAACAGCTGGTGTAATTTCCCCTTGAGCTCTACATCCAGTTCGGCACTGACTCTGACCAATCTAGGATGCTCAGGTGATCCTAAATTCAAATTAACTAACTCATCTTCCTTCAGTCTCCTAGAGTGTTCCAATTCCTTTTCAAAAGATTCTTCCTACCGAAGAACATCAACCCACTCTGGAAACTGATTAATAATCTCTCGAGACACTTTGCTTAAGGGCTTCTGTCCGGTCTTCTTCTTCATTGCATTATTCGAACTATTGCGTGCCGGATTGGTGATTTTCCTGCATGCCATGACTTGGGTCCCTGAATTCCTCAGACTTGTACTTATCTAAGAGTAAAGCCACATCGATCTTAAACAGTCCCACCAGGTTGTCATTATTATTCAAATACTTCTCTTCCTCTGATTTATCAATTCCTTCTTCCACGTTAATGCCTTGGACATATTTAGGCCATAGAGGAGATTTCACCATTGTTGTGGAATGTATTGACAAGCGGACTTTCTTCTTGCCCCTTCTTCATGAGATCGTATTGTGCTCCCAATTTTGCTTGACTTTTGCTTGTCGAAGACAAGGTTAGCCTAAGAGCATAAGATATGCCCCACTAATGTCTTCCATTTTAAGCAGCATTGCAGATATCTTATAGAGAATACCTGTTATATCCAAATCCAAGTCTCTGATCAGCCCAAGAGGCTATACCCATTGCTGATTGGCCATCTTAACTGCAAATGGGGCTGGTTCAAAACTTTGTATCGTGAGTTCTGCATACAAGGACGTTAACACTAGAGCCCCCATCATTCAATAATGCTCCATACACTAGGACACCATTTAATCTAACATTGACCATTGGTACACTCTCATCGATAACTAGTGCACCATTTAATCTAACATTGACCACATCAGTACACTCTCATCGTCTCGATAATAACTGGTGCACTTATAGGCTCGGCTACATGCACATCTTGCGCTGGAATTTGTAGCCCTCTTTCCTCCATCATCCGGTTAAGCGTCTGTTCCCAAAAATTTGGAACCAAGGACAAAAGCTGCTCGGCTGTCATCTGAAATGAAAGCTTCTTGATTTCTTGTTACTATTGAATCTTGCTTGCTTGATGATGGATGCATGATACTAGATAGGTTTGGTTGTAAGTTTTCTTCTTATATTAGCTTTCCCTTCATTCCCACATTTTGTAAGAGAGAACCATTGTGATGGGCCATCTCTTGTTGCCTCCATCTAGGCATAGAGAGCTCTCTCTTCATCCCTTTGGCAAAGGAGCATTCCAATGTGACAACGAAGTAAGGATGCGACAGATGAGCTAGTGTACCCATAGGGAATTTGTAATTTGAAGCTCTAAGGCAAAAGCCAATGACACATGCTTCGGCAAAGCTAAGGTAAGCTTTTGTCTTGATGAACATATTTGACATCACTTTTAGAGACTAGCCTAAGGCCTAAGGCTTAGCTCCATTTATATTTAGTATTGGACATCAGCCTAATAAGATTCATTACCATGCTTAAAAGAAATCTTGCACATCCAATTGAGTATGGATAGGAAAGACTACCACATATCCACATATAAGTGATAAAACTAGCTTGAATACAAAAAATGGAAGATGTTCTAACAAACCTAGAATGGAACGCCCACAAAAATGGAAGACGTTCTAATAGACCTAGAGTGGAACACCCACAAAAATAATCACTTTGACTTGATCAACCAGACGCTACAAATAGATTAACACAATAAAGACATGTAGACAAGGCAAAACCTCTTCACATATGGAGAGCATATCAAAATGTAATACAAAACGACATCATGGTCTGAATGACAACAAAGATGGACTGAAGGATGTAGAGACAATGAATGATCCATAACTTAATAAGCAAGGGCAAAAAATCCACCCATGCCAGATCCATACAAAATTTCATGACACTCTGATTATAAACCAGAGCATATGCAAGGAATCCATCGCCACCAGGATCACCACCAAAAGTGTTGGCAAATAATCCAACACAAAGTTTATGGATTTAACATTAAACATGATTATGACATTACTGAAAATTCAAATGATTATCACATAGATTACAAAACATTACATATAATATGCACACAGAATTGCAAAACAAAGATGCATAACTAACTCTTCTTCTGCATATATCTTATGTGCATAAATAATCATCAAGAAACAAGGCCCCAAACCAAGGATAGTTGTTGCTAAGAAAACAACAAAGGCAATAAAAGCTCAAGCTTCATCCTCGAAGCTAGCAGCCCAAAGAGCTAGAGGCATAAGCTCCAAAGCTTGTAGTAGCCCCTAAAAATCCCTTAAAGAGCATTCAAAAACACAACACACAAAATGAAGGACTAAGGCATCATGACCATTGAAAGTGGACAATAGATCCTAAGCGATTTCCCATTTAAAACAGCTCTTCCCAAATAGAAGAAAATTAAAGAGTACACCATACCCGTGTAGGAGAAAGAGCAAATGAAACAAGCCTAAGAGCTTATAAGGAAGGTGCAGGACTACTGCCAGTAGTTGAGCAAGTGGTCGAGTACGAACCGTTGACCTTGTTTGAGTAGATCCCTAGGACCATCCTAGAGCCAATTGTTGAAATTTGAGCATAATGATGAGCTATGGTGGATCATACACTAGAATCAATATCATTAACAAAGTGATTAGCAAATGATTAAGACGTTGTCGTGACGTGGACGGTGTCGCTGGGAAAGTACAAGACTTCTAGCTGTGAGAGTAGGTGCCAAATTTAACAAGGAAACTCACACACAAAATTTCCCCAAGGAGCATAGGATATATCCATTTCTAATGACATTTACATGTGTCATTTCACTTCAATACATCCTTGAATTCATCCTGATGATTGCACAAAATTGTGTACCAAGTACTTGTCCCTTCCCAAGCATAGATTCACTGGCTCCTTTTTCCAAATCCTTCAAGCCAATCACATGTAGGCATAACATGACCTTCAAATATTTCCAACATACATGTGACCATTCACATTCCATACATCCAGTGTCATCAAATTCATCATTTCAAGATGTTCTTTATCACCTGAAAGCCTGCTTTTAAATTCTAACATCTCACAACAAAAGATAGCATACGTCATAACTATAACATGCTCATGAATTCCAAAATTGGATCGAGTAGAAGTGAAACCAACTTCCAACGGCTTAAATGTATTTTTGATACCTTTTTCCCACAAATCTCCAAGTTCCAAAACCTTTAACTTTTTCTCCAAAGCCTTTTACTCATTTTCCAAATCCTTTAAGGATTTATGAGTTATACGCTTTTTCTAAATTGAAAGAAGTAGTAAAAAAAAACTTATCTGAACGTTTTCGAGTGAATTTTCTCTTTGATTTTATTTTTGCTAATCTCAAAAGTCGCTTCACAGCAGACTGCGCGATGGAGAAAACGTGGAAAAAGCAAAAGTCGCTTCACAGCAGACTGTGCGATGGAGAAAACGTGGAAAAAGCTGAAAGCATCTCTTAATGTAGTACTCAAATCCCTCTTCAATTCTAGCACCTACAAGCTATGAACAGTAGATATATCTTTTATTTGAAATTCTCTGGTAGATAGCGCACTGGTTCTCCTCTTTTCTGCAGCAGACCCCGAACTCTGATATGCGCCCCCCCCTTCATACTCTGGTTTTTCCTCCTTTTCCCGCAAGGAAAGCGGCGCCCCACCACCTTTTGCAGCCCAAAATTCGGGATTTTCCATTTTAAAAGACTGCGCTTGCTTATATTCTGCATAATATCCAGAAATTTCCAATAAAAATATTCTTTTTTTTAATACCACGCTAGCTGCCACCCGCCACCTTGCATAAACAATTCCAGCTGGCGCTTGCTTGTTTTCCATTCTCATTACCTCAACCTTGCACTGCATGGACTCGCACCTTGTTTATCATCAATACCGCTTCCTCTAGTTGGCCAGCACGGCCAAGGAGATCAATAATGCAAGCATGGTGCTCAAGAGTTGGGGTAATGCCCTAATCTTCGCTCATGGACTCAAAGTATGCCTGGCCCTTATCCACTAAACCTGTGTGATTGCATGCATTAAGCACACTAATGAAGGTGACCAAATTTGGCTTTATACCTTCTCCTATCATTTTGTCAAAGAGATGGAACACATTTTTACTTTCTCCAAGCTTAAAGTCTTCTGGCATCAAACCTTCCAGCATCATTAGTTGAAAAAAAAATCCAAAGTATTCCGATTATATCGATTCTGAGCAAGCACAGAAATCATGGCATTCCAAGACACGATATCTCAAAAGGGCATTCTTCCAAAATCAAACCTCACATCTTACATACCTTTGCATTTCCATACATGTTAAGAAGGGTGTTCCCTACTACAAGGTCCACCATATGCATAAAACTCCATAATTCACACCACACTCATGTACAGAGGCTTCGAGACCTGGCTCAGCCTCAGCTCATCTTATTGAACCTCATTTACAATATGAACATATGTACTCAGGCATCATATAATGACTCGTCATGGCACTTAACCACATGCATCTGGATTTGCATTTAATGGTCTCATATGCATGGTTTCACACCTTAGGCGTGCCATGGCACGACATCCACCCCCTCTAAACCTGCACATCCTCTGGTATGTGCCAAATCATCATCAAGATCCACATATAACTGGATGTCGTCTTCATCTTCTACATTACCAGGAAGATCATCCTCTTCCTCTTCAACCATATCCATACTACCACTGTCAAGCCTCTCATCCTGAGTCTCCTATGAATCAAAAGGATCACTATCATGCCTTCTTTTAAACATCTTGATTCTTTTGCTTGCCACAAGATTCTTTATCTCTGTTCCATCAAGCTCACACAGAGTATACGTGGCATTTCCATGCAAATGCTTGACAATGTAAGGGCCAAACCATCTTTTTGCAAATTTTCTTTGAACAGTGAATTGGTTGTCAAGGCTACTATCATACATTAGAACCCAATCACCTTCTTCAATAGGTTTTGGCCGGAGTCTGTGTCTTCTATCAAATCTTTCTTTATTTTTCAACCTTGCATCTTTCAAGCGAGCTTTAGCAAGCTCTACATCTTCAGGCCTCCTCTCCAACTGTCTTATTCGCAATGCAAGGAGGTCATCTCTGCACAATTCTTCCACCCAGGGCAATACATTCCAAGTTAGAACTACTTCTTCAACTGGCATCACTGACTTCTGACCATACATTAATTCTGCAGGCATGTATCCTGTCACTGAGCTATGAGTTGTACGGTTAGCCCACAAGGCATATGGTAGCAGCTTTGGCCATTCTCGCATTCTTTCTCTGCATGCCTTAGCCAAAGCTTTAATGATTGGAGGATGTCCTCGCTCACTTTTTCCATTGCCCTCAGGATTGTAAGCACATGTTAGGGACAGTTTGATACCAATTCTAGAGAAGAATTCCCTTGCTTCTTCAACATCTAGCTCACCCCTATCAGCTGTAATTTTCCCAACACAACCATACCGGCAAATCACATCTTCCAAGAGAAATTTACATAGTGTTTCCGTACTCTTTGTTCTAAGAGCACGCCCCTCTACCTAATTTGTCAAACCTTCTCTTGCAAGTGCTATATACCGCATCTGCCAAATTCCCAAAGGCATTGTAACTAGATCCACTACCCATTTGTAGTGCATGGCAGGTGGGTAGGTTGGTTGCAATCCATCACGATGTCGCACATTTGAGTACATTTGACATACCATGCATGTTTCCACATATTGGGAAATATCCTTGTACATTCCTTTCCACCAATATTTTTCCTTTATTTTGGTAAAGGTGGCCCACACACTTCTATGTCCAGCCCAGAGACTCTCATGGAATTCTTTCACAAGCTTTCCTTGAGTCTCTTTATCACATATGACTCTCTGTGGCATAGCATTCCTCTGCTTAGGATGCTTCCAGAGGTACCCATCCTTTAGGAAATAATCATATGCTTTTCTGCGGATCCTCTTAAATTCTGAGTCAGACCAATTTCCCTGTCTTGTCAGAGTACTCAAGTATTGACCAATAAGCAACCAATCTCCTTCATACATTTCCTCAGTAAAAGACTCAAGTGCATTTGATAGGCAAATATGGTCCCCCTTTGCATATGCAGTAGTGTAGAACTTTGTACCCACATCATCAATGTCACTAAGCATCTCTTTTTCATCTTCATACCTGGCTCTTGATAGCATATCTGCAACTGGATTATCTTTTCCCGCAATATGCTCAAACTCATGATTTAGTGACTTGATATAGGCAATCCACCTAAGCATAGCAATATCTGGAGTGGTACAACTTGCTATCATCCCAAGAAGTGGCAAGCAATCAGTTTCCACAAGTACAGATGCCCCAATAAGATATTCTTTTTCACATTTTAGAGCAGTGACTATTCCCCATAACTCTCTCTTGATCTGCGGATATTTTCTTTGTCGAATGCTTAATACCTTTGCTCCAAATCTGATTACATACCTGTGATCATCCTCATCATCTTGCCCTACTGCCCATCCTATCCCAGTAGGACTAGTATCAACTGTAACAATCACAGGCCTGCCACACTCATAATCTGCCTTTCTCAGAGTAGGTGATGATTGGAGCAAACATTTCAGTTTCCGCATAGCTTTAATATGTACTGCACTCCACATAAATTTTTGATTTTTCCTCAAAAGTTGATAAAGAGGATCTGCTACATGTGCATAATGTGGGATCCAAATAACATAAAAGACACATGCTCCAAGAAATCTCCTCAGCTCTGTAACATTAATACATGTCTCTTTCATTCTTTGTATTGCATCTATCTTGGCTGGACAAGGTCGGCGTCCACTAGTACTACAAAGATGTCCCACTATTAGCACTTCACCAACTCCAAACACTGATTTCAGCCCAGATAAAGTAAGATTCACTTCTTCAAGCCTGGATAGAATCATATCACAATCCTTTATATGATTTGCCACAAACTTGCGGCACCCCTTTGAATCCAAATCCCCATCTTTGTCTTTCTCATCACAGCCTTTTATTGGCACATCATCCAGAAATGGCATAGTTATTTGTGGTATGAAGTCTCGTAAGACTTTATTCATTCCATTCATCATATGTGCCACCGAGTTGGTGGCTCCCTGTGGTAAGGTACGCATGCTTACTAATCCCAAAGGAGTTCTCATTGTGGTCAAGTCCCTGCTTTGTATATCCAGCTGGAACTGATCATATCCCGAATACAGATCACCCATAGAGTATATAGCTTTCCCTGCAAATGCTTCTGCAAACTCATCCACAATCGGACCTGCTCCCACATTCCTGATTGTGACTTTGTTTACAGGTTGCATGTCTTGAATAAAGCGTAATGTCCCATTTTTCTTTGGCACAGTAAACCATCTGTTGGAATATGGAGCACATGATGGTTCCAAAATTCCCATCCTGATCTTTTCTTTTAGTAATTCCATCAACTTTGGCAAGAGAGCCTTTGGCACTGGAATTGGCCGCAGGTTCCAGGGCACATGTGGAACAGTAAAGATCACCATTGGTGCTGTTACACTTGGATCAACACAGCCTATCTCATGCGGCTGAAAAGCAAAGGCTTTCCCATGTCTCACAAGCATTTCCTCAAAGCATTTCTTTTCAACTGGCAACAGAAAATCCTTCTCACCAATCTTCAGCTCTTTTAGAGTTTCCTGTGTAAACTTATGCCCAATTTTCTTCGGATCTCTAAGATTTGGTTGCATAGAAGCTTCATCTATTTTCTCCTTGCTTCCTGGTGGCAAAGGCAAGGCAACTGGTCTTACTTTCTTTGCAACTGTTTTGTACTTTGTATCAACATGAGCATCCATCTCACAATTCATGTTTTTACATTCCACCCCTTCAAATTCCCGGATTATATCATACATCTCCACAGATGACACCTCTATCATCTCATTTCCACCTTGTAAGCATGCTCTTCCCATATCAAAAAGCACATCCATAGTATCTACAAATGACACCTCATCAAGCACCCCTGAAATAAACTCATTCTTCTCCAAAAGACCACACTGCTCAAAACTTTTTTGTTCATTTTGTACATGTCTTCGCATGCCACGCTTCAAATCCTTGCTTTTTACAAAAACCAGTGACCCATAGCTGGAGAATCCCTGAAAATTTGCTGAAAAGTTATTTACATTGATTGAGTCCTGCGAGAACTCATTTTCCCTTGTACCATTGGAATCCTGCTTTACAATGGCACCTGGCCAAAATCCCTCATCTCCCTGTAATTCATGAATTCTCTATTTATCTTTGGGAGTGACTGTGTACTCCTTATTCTTGCATATGCCGAGCCATCGTCCAAAACCTTTGTTTCCATCCTCACAGCTGTAATGTAGGGTTGCCCAAGGATGAGGGGATACGATGACATCTCCTGAACAAAGAAGTTCTGATCATCTTTCACATCCCCTATAGTTACCCTTACATTTGGACATGCTGCATAGAGCTCTCCAGATGAGTTATTAGCTGCTTTAATCATCCACCCATGATCCACATCCATCGGCCACTTACATTTGTTGTAGAGATTTTTAGCCATAAGATTTATTTCAGACCCATGATCAATTAGAGCGACATATGGCTCTTCCAAATCACCTATCTTGACAAGGGTTTCAGTAGTTGCTCTTGCCCAATGGCTCCTGGAGTAATGACTCTTTGTAAGAACTTCTTTTTCATCATCCTCTTCCACAAAGCGCACTTGTCGTGCTCCATCAGCAGAGTGATTACATTCCACCACATTTTCTCTCTCTTCCTTTTGCTGTACCTGTACTCCATGAGTCTTGGAAGTGCTTGCCTCCCCTTGCGATGGAATAGATTCAATTATGGACTGCCTTTTTCTTCGTATAATATCAATTATCTCATCATGAAATTCTTTCTTTGCAATCCCCAAGACTTCCCCTATAGTGTAAATTCCACCCTGCTGTTTAGAATCCTCTCTTCAAGCACCTTTTTGAGATCTGTTGCAGCTTCAATATCAGATTGAAGCTTGTAGAGTGGACTTTTCCCTTTACCCTTCTCCTTCTCATGCTTCATTTTTACTGGCACTTCTTCCATTGATACTTCCTGTGGAGGTCTGCTATGCGGTGGAGGCATATGTGATGGCCCAGGATCCTTCTTTTCACTTCCACGTGTAACTCTTTTTGATGGCCCTCCTTCCTCATTTTCCCTTTTTCGCTTCTCCTCTACCTGTGCCTCATTATTTTGGCATTTAGCAATGTAGGCATGAACAGATAAAGAATCCACAGGCTCCTCCTAGCCAGTCTCAAGACGTATACAATCACCTGCCTCATGCAAAGCTTGCTTAGACACCTTCTTTGACGCAATTAATTCCATTGTTGATGGCCAAAAATCCTCATTCTCATAATCTTCATCATTCTCAAATCCCTGCTTTGATTGACCAACCTTTAATCTATAGGTTGCCGCCTCAACCATAGAAATGACATGACTAGCAGCCATATCCTCAACCAGCTTTTTCATCCCTCCTTTCCCAAAGTTTGTACTCAATGGAAGACCAGTCTCTGTAAGATGGATTTTCCCATCTTTGAAAAACACAAGTTGATTTTTAAGAGCCTCTTTATAGCTAGCACAATCTTTCTTTGCATGTTCTGGGTCATCACACCATATGCATCTGTATGTAAACCCTTCTTTGCTTTGAGGCCTTTGCATAGAAGCCTGCCCTAATGGTAGTCCCTTTTCTTCAATCCTGGACATCTTCAATTTTAGGTCATGCATACCCTTAATAAACTCATCCATCGGCCCTTCTACCTTTGGGATTGTAGCAGCTGGTTTTGGTAGATTCTCAGGGGTAACAGCAGTTATGGGGGTTGCAGAGCCCATCACCATTTTATCCCTCCTCCGCTGCCGCTTTGCTAACATGGTGACCGCATCCTCAACATCATTCCAATCACTCTTTAATCCCTGCTCTGTATCCTTATCCTTAAGGAGGATTTTCAATTTCTCTTGGAGATCTTTCCCAGCTGCTTGTAAGAAGAGCTCTGTTTTTTCTCTGTCCAAAGTTGTACGCTCTATCCTTGACAGCTGGGCATAGCGCTTCTCAAACTCTCTTAGCAATTCTGTGGCAGAAATTCCCATTTTAGGTTTTGTGACCCATTCCAAGAAAGTTCGTTTGGTCACTCGCTCAGAATCCTCCATGAAATATTCATCCTTTAAAGCAAGCTTGAACTCCTCCCAATTTCTGCCATCATGTGCTGTCTGCAATCCTCTTATGCGCTCTCTTATTTCAGGAACACATACCAGCTCGAAACTTCAAACCATATCCTCCTCAGTCACCCTGTTTAGCTCCATTTTCTTTATGTAATTGCGCAGGTACTTTGTGATATCCTTCCCATCAAATTGATCCACCTTTTTCACAATTGATTGTAATGCTTTGGTCGTGGAAATTTGTCCCCTCTCAGCAGCTTGTTGCTGTTGCATGTACATGGTAAACATCTGAAACATCTGCATAACTCCGGGGTCAAAATGAACCCCCTGACCCTCAGAATTCTCAGCCATAGCTTCCCTGTATATTTCACCACACTCTCACCCCAGCAGTTTCACGTCGGGTTCACCAAAGAGCTGTCATGATGTGGACGGTGTCGCTGGGAAAGTACAAGACTTCTAGCTATGAGAGTAGGTGCCAAATTTAACAAGGAAACTCACACACAAAATTTCCCCAAGGAGCATAGGACATATCCATTTCTAATGACATTTACATGTGTCATTTCACTTCAATACATCCTTGAATTCATCTTGATGATTGCACAAAATTGTGTACCAAGTGCTTGTCCCTTCCCAAGCATAGATTCACTGGCTCCTTTTTCCAAATCCTTCAAGCCAATCACATGTAGGCATAACATGACCTTCAAATATTTCCAACATACATGTGACCATTCACATTCCATACATCCAGTGTCATCAAATTCATCATTTCAAGATGTTCTTTATCACTTGAAAGCCTGCTTTTAAATTCTAACATCTCACAACAAAAGATAGCATACGGCATAACGATAACATGCTCATGAATTCCAAAATTGGATCGAGTAGAAGTGAAACCAACTTCCAACGGCTTAAATGTATTTTTGATACCTTTTTCCCACAAATCTCCAAGTTCCAAAACCTTTAACTTTTTCTCCAAAGCCTTTTACTCATTTTCCAAATCCTTTAAGGATTTATGAGTTATACGCTTTTTCTAAATTGAAAGAAGTAGTAAAAAAAAACTTATCTGAACGTTTTCGAGTGAATTTTCTCTTTGATTTTATTTTTGCTAATCTCAAAAGTCGCTTCACAGCAGACTGCGCGATGGAGAAAACGTGGAAAAAGCAAAAGTCGCTTCACAGCAGACTGTGCGATGGAGAAAACGTGGAAAAAGCTGAAAGCATCTCTTAATGTAGTACTCAAATCCCTCTTCAATTCTAGCACCTACAAGCTATGAACAGTAGATATATCTTTTATTTGAAATTCTCTGGTAGATAGTGCACTGGTTCTCCTCTTTTCTGCAGACCCCGAACTCTGATATGCGCCCCCCCTTCATACTCTGGTTTTTCCTCCTTTTCCCGCAAGGAAAGCGGCGCCCCACCACCTTTTGCAGCCCAAAATTCGGGATTTTCCATTTTAAAAGACTGCGCTTGCTTATATTCTGCATAATATCCAGAAATTTCCAATAAAAATATTCTTTTTTTTTAATACCACGCTAGCTGCCACCCGCCACCTTGCATAAACAATTCCAGCTGGCGCTTGCTTGTTTTCCATTCTCATTACCTCAACCTTGCACTGCATGGACTCGCACCTTGTTTATCATCAATACCGCTTCCTCTAGTTGGTCAGCACGGCCAAGGAGATCAATAATGCAAGCATGGTGCTCAAGAGTTGGGGTAATGCCATAATCTTCGCTCATGGACTCAAAGTATGCCTGGCCCTTATCCACTAAACCTGTGTGATTGCATGCATTAAGCACACTAATGAAGGTGACCAAATTTGGCTTTATACCTTTTCCTATCATTTTGTCAAAGAGATGGAACACATTTTTACTTTCTCCAAGCTTAAAGTCTTCTGGCATCAAACCTTCCAGCATCATCAGTTGAAAAAAAAAATCCAAAGTATTCCGATTATATCGATTCTGAGCAAGCACAGAAATCATGGCATTCCAAGACACGATATCTCAAAAGGGCATTCTTTCAAAATCAAACCTCACATCTTACATAGCTTTGCATTTCCATACATGTTAAGAAGGGTGTTCCCTACTACAAGGTCCACCATATGCATAAAACTCCATAATTCACACCACACTCATGTACAGAGGCTTCGAGACCTGGCTCAGCCTCAGCTCATCTTATTGAACCTCATTTACAATATGAACATATGTACTCAGGCATCATATAATGACTCGTCATGGCACTTAACCACATGCATCTGGATTTGCATTTAATGGTCTCATATGCATGGTTTCACACCTTAGGCGTGCCATGGCACGACAACGTAATTAGTGAATAATTAGCAAATAGATTAATGTAGGCATGGATACTCAAAAACTAGCAAATTCTCATTAGGGCTATGCCTCAATTTATAGAGTTTACATCAAGCATCAAATCCCATTGATTTCTCCATGATTCACTCCCAGAATATCTCCACCTTTTGCCTGATTCTCTCCACCTCTTCTCTTTTCCCTGAATATCTCCCAGAATATCTCCACACTCCTAAATTCTCTCATGCTACCCTTTATTCTCTCCCAGTAGATTCTTCTCACCTTTTCACAAGTTCTTTCACAATTACATCTTCTCTTTTACTGCCTCTATCCAAGAGCTTGTTCCCACACACACCCTATTCACTTGTATATTTCAACACCTCCCCTCAAGTGAATAATCCTAGTACACCTAGACCCTATACCAAGCTTGCCTCCCTTTACTTGGTAGTCCGCGACCAGTGTCTACTCCTCCCCTCAAGTTATCTCAGCACACCTGGACCCTGTATCAAGTTTCTCTCTTACTTGACAGTCCGCGACCAGTGCCTCAAGTCCCTAAACTCCATAGTCCTTGACACTCTCTCTCTCTATGTGTCCAAGGCTACTATAAGTGCCCGCGACCTTGACTAAAGTGCTCACACATACATCTACCACGTGGCCTACATCATCGGTGGCTCAGAGGTGGTTTTACTTTGTTGGGGCAAGTTACATTGGGTTGTGGGGTCTCTCTCTCTCTCTCTCTCTCTCTCTCTCTCTCTCTCTCTCTCTGAGATTTTCACATGGCTCCTCACTCTTTGGAGCCTCACATCTTCTCTTTTCTTCAGTCTTCTTCTCGTGGCAGCATCTCTCCACGCGTCCGTCTCTTCTTTCAGTCTTCTTGGGGCAGCTTCTCTTCTTGTGGCAGCTTCTCTTCTCGTGTCCATGTCTTCCTTCAGCTTTTCTTCTTGGTGTGGATCCTCTTCTTGGGAAGAGATATTCTTCTTCTTTCATGGCTGGGGCCATGAGCTCGTCCGTCAGGTCTTTTTGCTCCATGTGAGCAACATGTTTCAATGTTTTGCTGACAGTTCCTTTGGGCTTTTTATGTTTATTTTGTATCATTATGCAATGCAAACCCAAAATTATGTGGGAGGTCTTACCTCTTGCCTTAATCTGGAAAAGGGCAGTGTCTGTTCCCATTTTTACACTGATGCAATGTGCCCAATACATAATGCGTATAGCATTTATTCTCATGCACATTCCAAATGCAACTCTGGCTGTGAATAATCTTGAATTTGAGTGAGATTTATAGGCATTAACCAAGGGTTAAATGCAAAATGATGATTTTCACAATTTTATCAGCACAATTTTCCCAGAAATTACATTAAATCAAGGGTAACCAATTTGTACGGGATGGTTGGAGTATCAAACCAACTCCGATTTTCAATCTGAAGTTATAGGGATCTGTATCAGATACCTAATGGTTAATTTGAACCCTCAATTGCACCAAAATACAGTGATTAGTACTGATTAATCATTGATTAGCAAATTAATGCTCTGTTTTGTGTGCAGAAAACAGAGTATGCGGGGAGCCCAGATCTGGTGCCTTCCACTTCAAATGAGCTCAAATGCTTTCAAAGGCATCAATAGCAATGAGTCTAGTAGAGGATTAAGCCAAGAAACACAAGATTTGACCAAATAATGAAAGCTTAATCTCTGTTTTACCAAAGTCACTTGCAGATTTGATGAAGAGCTTGGATCTCACTGTAGACTTCATGAAATTGAATTCTGTCTTCACGAGCTTGTAGAGCATGCTTGATTACCCCTTGGGATAAGAGGAATTAGAAGGATTTGACTTGATGAAGTAGCAATGGCAAAAATTCCTCAGAAAAACGGTGCCCTTCATTCTGCGAAAATCTGCAGTTCTGCGCTGAATTGGCCCACAAGATTTAAGGAGTATGTAGCCCTATGAGTCTAATATAAGTACCTAAAAGGGCTTAGCCTAATGTTATGTGTGCAAGGAGAATGGAGTCCTCCACTGGCTGAGGGTGAAGGGGAGAAGTGAAAACTCACTAAAAATTTGATTTTTTTGCCAATTACCTACTAATCCTAATTAATTAACTAATGGGCTCATAAACCTAATTGATTCTAGGCATGGCTCTGATACCATGTTGAAATTTGAGCATAATGATGAGCTATGGTGGATCATACACTAGAATCAACATCATTAACAAAGTGATTAGCAAATGATTAAGACGTAATTAGTGAATAATTAGCAAATAGATTAATGTAGGCATGGATACTCAAAAACCAACAAATTCTCATTAGGGCTATGCCTCAATTTATAGAGTTTACATCAAGCATCAAATCCCATTAATTTCTCCATGATTCACTCCCAGAATATCTCCACCTTTTGCCTGATTCTCTCCACCTCTTCTCTTTTCACTGAATATCTCCCAGAATATCTCCACACTCCTAAATTCTCTCATGCTACCCTTTATTCTCTCCCAGTAGATTCTTCTCACCTTTTCACAGGTTCTTTCACAATTACATCTTCTCTTTTACAGCCTCTATCCAAGAGCTTGTTCCCACACACACCCTATTCACTTGTATATTTCAACACCAATGATAGAACTAATGAGGGAACCTCAGTGCCTCCCAAAGGCCTTGACCAAGGCCATAAACCATTTTAAAGAGGCCATGAAAAGAGCCATTTCTAGAACCTTTTCCTCTAGAACTAATTCAAGTGGATTTTATAATGCTAGATGTAATGAAAGATGACTCAGAGTGGAGATGAAAGTTGGTATTCCATGGCATCATAGTCACCACAATATTTTTTCCAACATGATAGGCACCACCTCGTAGGGAAGAATCAGTGCATATGCCCTATACATTCATTGGACTTTGGGTAATTGTATCAGGTGGATAAATACACCCCTCAACCTAAAGATCGACATGTTTTTTCCTTGCATTTCTCTCTTGTTGCATTAGCTCTGGTTGCTTTTCACTTATTCTCTTGTATAGTGGTGCATACTTGGGCCCCAATTGGAAGTGAATGTCTCTCTTCCTATTCCAGACTACATCCTAAAATTAGCATTCGGACAAAACATAGTTATTAACCAAAAATTAGCTTTGGGTAAAACACAGTTTGTTAACAAAAAATTAGCTTTTATACATTTATATTATACAACCCTAACCATAGAGGGAAGCCATCTCCCTTCTCACACAATGCATAAAGTCATAATCCATAATCTACAACACACTACTTGTGTTGTGTCCACACACAACTAACCCTAGCTAATGTCCACACACTATGACCAGCTGGACGCGGACGCGGTCATTTATGTCTCACACATGTTACTACCTAACATGTCAGCACATAGTGCAACTGGAACAAGCTGACATCGAGCTTGAATCTCAACCCATGTCTCTATAAGTACTCTTAATCGGTTCATGCTTGGGTAAGCTACATCTACACCATTGGGAGAGGTGGTACTGACAAGGCTAATGGTTGTGGGGGTACCGACAATGCTGGCACTCTAGCCATTCACATCATTGCTGAGTGTGGTAGAAATTGGTTGATTCATGATTTTTGATATCTTTTCCAATATCCACACTAATTTTCTCTCGCCTCTAAGGACTCGACATTCATGGGCTATGTGGTTACTTCTACAAATAGCACACCACATCAATACTCTTCTTAGAGCTAAATGAGAATCACTTTACTCTCTTGGTCCAACTTTGAGTACTCCTTTGAGTCCTATGATCACAACATTTACTATGTCTTCAGCACTCTTAGGTGCCTCAACCTTCTTTTCACCTTTGTTTTTGATGCTAGGATCCATCTTGTGCTCTCACTGATTTTGACCTTAGGCTATCTGTGGTTGGGATGCTAGTAAAGTTTTCATCAAAGTCTATGGCATCCAAGCACATCCCACTTAAGTTTGATTCCTTTTGCATATAGTGTATCATGTAGTTGCTTACTCCTTAACCCTTCCAAGAACAGTAGTGAAATCAGCCATGCTTAGCACTCATCTTAGAGAATGTTGTCGTGAACGTTAGCCTAACGCTTGCATGGTTTCTCTCTGGGAATCTTCTAGAAATCAAAACCATAGCAAGGTATTATTCTCTAAGGTTAAGTAAAAAGTATCTATCTTAGTTTAAGGATTAATCACCCTTTCTACAATACAGTTCTATTTTGAAAGCAACTAGATGGCTAAATGGATCTCCCATTCCATCAAATTTTAAAATCAGCAGCTATGAGAGAGGTACTTATCCTAGGATGTACATACACCACTTCCTCCCTCAATCCCCTAGTGGTCCTGAGATTAATATCAAAATGACATCGAGGTTTCTTCTTTTGTTGGGATTACATGAGTTCTAAACCTGCTAGTCTCTATTAGTTCTATAACTAGCTCAGGAGACATTATGGCCATGTTCCTAGGTTCCATTCTAGGAGATTCTCGAGTATACGATAGTCCCATGTATCCATAGGTTGGCACCCTAAAAGATTCTTCTCTTGGTTGTTTAGGGGGTACAAATCCTAATTGCCATTGGGTATCCATGTACTGATTCTCCATGAACTATTGGTACACTTGAGGCCCTATTGTCTTGGCTCATAACTCTTGTGGTTTCCTGTTTAACTGAAATGGCACTACTAGTTTAATTGGGGTCCACCAAATGTATTCTGTCCTAACTGAATTGGCACTATTTTCACTACTAGTTCAACTGGGCCATTGACTGTATTCTATCCACCAAATGTATTCTGTCCTAACTGAATTAGCACTATTGTTACTACTAGTTCAACTGGGCCATTGACTGTATTCTGTCCAAGGGCTCTCGCCTAATGGTTCTCATCACCGTAGAAGCTGAATGTTCCTCTTGTATTAGATCTAATGAGGAGGAAAGCCTGACTTTGGTTATGATTCAAAATGCCTTGGTGTATTAACAACTTTCTACAATACTACAAATGATCTTTTGGAAGGTAGTTTTTATGTTATGAACACAGGTGAGATGTCAGAAAAGAGATCATACTGAGCCGGAACTGAATGGCCAAGTATGGATGCAACCCTAACTGTGGAAAGATCATACTATGAGCATAATGATTCCCTCTGAAGTAAACACTATATATCTGACTAATGATATACCAATAGTATGGTCCAACTCTGTAAGGGAACCAAAGCACTACATGTTAGATACAAAAGGGAAGATTATAATAAGTATAGCAAAACCAGAGCCAGATTTGGAGACATTGTTTCCCCCTAAAGCTGAAACCTTTCCGAAATCTAACAAAGTTTCTGCTAAAGAATCTCCTAAAGTCTCAGTTCTTCTAAATGTAGACATGCCCAATGGAGTGGTAAATGGATACTGATGGGTGGCATCAAAATATTTAGTGAATCCAGCTTTGCCTAAGCATAAAACTTACTTTTGGATTCCCAAAAAGCAAGTACATCACTTGTTAACAAAGGATGAATGGAGTCCTCTAGCAGTGAAACCTCAAAGAAATCAAAAGGGGCAGTTGTAACTTTATAGAGAACCCAATTTTGCAAACTAATTGTAGAAATGGAAAGCTTATTTTTTGGAGATAACTTTTGAATATAAGAACACCTCGATCAAAGCTGTACAACTCAAGTTATAGCCTTGGCAAGTTGGGTCTGTTTCTAGAGGAAACAAGTGTCTAGGACCAAACAGATGTCCATGCCTAGTTCAAAAAGGGGCCTAGCAATGTTAGATGCAGTCAATGAGTTACATGTGGCAAGAACAATATCTAATCTTGATGCATACCAAACCTTGGCTCATTTCAGGTATATTGCTATATTTTTGAAGTACTCCAAAAACCCTCCTAACAAATGTTGCATATTGGGCCCTCTGAGCATAAATTTTTGGATATATTTCCCTGAACAAGAATAACTTCTACAAAATTGCCCAGTTTTACAATGTGATTATATCAATGGAAAGCTTAGAATCTGTAGATAAATTTTGACTATAAGAACACCCCGATCTCAAAGCTGTTTTGGAGCAATCAGGTGATTGGGACCAAACAAGTGTCCACGCTTGGTTCAAAAAGGGACCTAGCAATGTTAAATGTAGACAAGGAGTTACATGTAGTAAGAAAAATGTCTAATCTTGATTCATACCAAACCTTAGCTCATTTCAGGTATGTTTGCTATATTTTTGAAGCACTCTAAAAGACCACCCGACAAAGATTTGGTAGATTGGCACATAAGGTAAAAACTTGTTTACACCAGGACAAACAGAGGATCAGATCATCTCAGAATGGAACAAGAAATGGTATGGTAGTCTCATGACATTCGGATAACTCTAGCCAAGAGCTACCCATGGGGGGTAGGGCCGACACTTAGTAAAATACGCTGAAATTGCTCTATTTTGGCAATTTATTATTTTTAGATTATCCCATGCTGAGATGGAGTTGGCATTTGATACATGCATTCTTTAGCTCAAAATAAACACACAAAACAAAGGATGTCCAGTTTCAGGCAAAAAAAGTACATTTTTGGTGTAGTCAACGACAAAAAGTTAATCACACCTGGCCATATCTAGGGCAAGATAAGCTTAAAAGTAATCAAAATCTTACACACAACCTTGAAATAGTGTATACTAACCATGTTTCAAACAATTTCTTGATTGGGTAATAACAGTCACTTATCTGGCTACAAGCCAATTTTAACCACTTCAAGGTAAAGGTAAAGGTCCAGTCTGTCTCATTGTAAAATTGGCTACAGGCCAATTTTAACCACTTCAAGGTAAAGGTCTAGTCTGTCTCATTGTCCAAAATATTCCCATCTGGTACAATACCTTATCTAAGTATAATGCTCAAGCATATAAATTTTCACCACTATTGGGTGCCTACATCATATGGCTACATGGGCTTTCACATATTGGGTGCCTACATCATACAACCTTTCACATATTGGGTGCCTACATCATACAACCTTTCACATCCATAGGCTTCATATGTTCAAACCATTCGCCATGACAAGTCATATGGTTTGATGCTCCAGAGTCCATATACCAAGTGTCATCACTGTCACCATTTGTCATCATAGATCCCATGACATGTTTCATATGGCAAACAAGTGATTTGCGCTGCCATCATTACTGCTTGATGCAAAATTTCCACCATTTGCATAATTTCCACCATGTTGTGCATAATGTCCAGCATGTTGTGCATAATGTCCACCATTTTGTGCTCTACCCCCTCTCAAATCATTTTGTTTGCGGAAACAATCACGTGCCATATGACCAAATTTCCCACAGTAATGGCATTCCACATTTTGCATAGATGTTTGTTGGCCTTGCCAACGTCCTCTTCCACGAGGATTACCTCTGCCTCTCTGAGGTGTATATCCACGACCACCTCTAGCACCATATGTAGGCTGAAAATTCTATTGTGGTGACCTATCCTGCAATCCACGACCATTACCACGACCACGTGATGCAAATCTCCCCCTGCCTCTAAATCCCCTTTGTGAATAGAAAGCCTGATTTCTGCCATTATCATCATGGCTAGTGATCCTCTTCCACAAGGATTACCTTTGTCTCTCTGAGGTGTATATCCACGACCACCTCTAGCACCATATGTAGGCTGAAAATTCTGTTGTGGTGACCTATCTTGCCATCCACGACCATTACCACGACCACGTGATGCAAATCTCCCCCTGCCTCTAAATCCCCTTTGTGAATAGAAAGCCTGATTTCTGCCATTATCATCATGGCTAGTAGATGCATCATGAAAAGAGTCACTGAGTTTGATTTCCTCAACAAGCAAGAGTGAAACCAACTCATTAAAATCTGGTAAACCTGTACTCTAAACAGAAATAGATGTATCAAAAGACTTGTACTCCTTGCCAAGACCACACAAGGTAATGTGTACCAAATCATCATCAGGCATGGGGGCACTGATAGTTGCCAATGCATCTGTATACTTCTTTATCTCTTGAACATAATCATGGATACTACTTCCTTTTTGCTTCACATTATGAATCTGTTGTCTCAACTGAGACTTACGAGCACTAGTATCTATATCAAACAGCTTTACCAATGTATCCCATGCATCCTTGGGATTCTCAGCATCATGTATATGTATGAGTATAGCATCCGAGATACATATAGACAAGTAATGCAAAACTTTGTATGCTCTCTCTGACCATTGCTTATGAGCTACAACCTGTTGTTGTGTAGGTTGTCTAGGTAGTTCCGGCTCTAGCTCCGCACCTGTAACAAGGTTCCAAAATCCTTTTCTCTTCAGAAAGCTTTTAATCTTGTACTTTCATGCCCGGAAGTTCTTTCTATCCAACTTCTCACACCCACAATCTGTACTGGGTTGTCTAATATATTTGCTCAATGCAAATGCACCTTCCGCCCACGTCCAATTCTTTAAACGAGCCTTCCTCAGCTCAACCACACTCTAATAAGTGTTCCAGATACTCCAAAGTACTCAACGAACTTCACTGTTGATGATGTAGAAAGTCAAACTGATTGCATTCAAATTGAACTGGCATATGCGTACCCTGTTCTGACGCGCTTTCCAAGGCTTCAAATTGCAATGTAGTGGTTTAATCAAGTGTGGATAACTTGCATTGACACCTAAACAAGCTCAACGTTGCATATCAACACCAACCAAGGTGCTTACATACCAAAAATATCAAATCCCCTTCTCTGTTTTAAGAAAAACCAGTAGTAAAAGTGCTCTAATTCCTTTGATTCTTGTCTAAATTGAGAGCTTAGAAATGATGTCTACTAACTCCATGTAAAAGGAAACGACCCTCTGTTTCACTAATCATTGTAGACAGCGTGTCTAACCAGCTCCATAATGCATAATTGTTCCAACCAATCACATAGAGCAACCTTCTCAAGTATGTGTATCACAAAATTGCTAAGCAAGTCTTGGGTTTAATCAATCACACAACTAGAATTTGGCCTCCACTTTGTAAGAGAATGAAAAAACTACTCTGTTTCTTCCCCTACAAGCTGCGCTGCCTGCTCTTTGAGGAGATTTGAGAGGTTTGTAGTGGCTATTGGAGGTATAGATGAGTTCCCAACACTCTTAGGCATGTACCCAGTCCATCAATGAGGTGATTTTTGTAAAACAACTGGCTTTAATTCCATCCACAATGAGGTGATTTTTGTAAAACAACTGGCTTTAATTTCATCCACAATGAACATCTCTTCTCTGTTTTTGTTGAGGACTTCAAACCAGTGAATTTCCACTCACTAATATGCATCAACTTTACTCCAAATTCAATGTAGGACTTGCACATGAGTTGCCAATACATTCCCATTTGCCAGATACATTATTCTTTATCAGATTTGCAACCATTTTCCTCATACATTCACCACACTCAAGCTTCAATGGAGAGCTTGCAAAACAGAATTTTTCTATGCTTTGGGCAACTCAAATCTGGTGTTGTTTGTGTTTTTGCACTTGCAATCCACTCAATGATGTTTAGTAGTCCTTACCTGGTAGGCCAAGCTCTCAGATTTGATGAAAATTGGTGTGCTCCAAGCTTCACAGCTCCAATGGCAAGCTTCACACCTTTTCTTCACGGCTTCTTCTCCCTCTTCTCTCACTCACTCATAAACCCTAATAGAGAGCATCAGGCTCTGATACCATGATGAAAAATAGGTAGAGGGAGAGGAGACACACATACACACAGGAGCAAACCCTAATGTATTATCAAACCCTAACCATAGAGGGAAGCCATCTCCCTTCTCACACAATGCATAAAGCCATAATCCATAATCTACAACACACTACTTAAGATAAATTTAGGAATTTTGGGAATTATTCGAGTCCCATTTCTTATAGGATTGGTTGGAAACTCGGTATTTTTGTGTAGTTTGAGCTAACATCTATTTGTTGGTGCACTCTTTGTGCCATTAGATTATATCTTGACACAACTATTTGGCGTATTTGTTTGTAGTTGTATAGATACATATGTCAATGCAACAATATTGGAAGGACAAGGGAAACATGACACTAAACTTAATTGAGATTATACAACACCTTTCATATGAAGAAGATAATGTTAAATACTATCTCCACTTTGAGACATTGAAGTAAAAACATGGGGTTTATTTAATTTGCCAAAAGAATTCTAAATATCATTCAAAAAGGAACCTTAGAAATGACAGATCTCTAAAGGGTGTGGTGTTAGAAACAACAAAACAAAAAGTAAATCTCAATGACAGTAACAATGTGCTAAGTTTACGATTGATCCACAGATAAAAACCCATCTTAGACACTATATCAAGATTATAAATCATGATATATATGCTCAAATTTGAGGGACATTGAAGTAAAAACATGGGATAATAATGCCAAAGAGCACTTGAAAAAGGAACCTTAGAATTGAGGGATCTCCAAAGAGTGTGGTGTTTAGAAACACCAGAAGCAATCAAATTTCAATGAGATTGTTACATTCAAGTTTACAATTCATCTGAAGACAAAAACCCTTCGTTAGACACTTTGTCAAGATAATAATTGAGTACAAATTGTATCTCAAACATAGCGTTTTCTCATGTATTGCTCCATTAAATACAAAGTTTCTCTATCATAAGCTGCTTCATTTACTAAAGTGTTGCAAGTATACTCTCGTTTGTTCTTTGCATAAATCCAACCAAGTAACCATGCGCTGATTGTTGTCTCCAAAAAACTTTGAAGCTCCTCTATATTTTGATTCCACATCTTTGGAAAAATCAAGTAGGTTCCGGGACTATTCCACATTACATTGTAGAGGGTATCATAAAAAATTAGCGTGTTATTTCCATCCAAGTCATGAAACATTCTCCATGCTATATCCAAGTTTTTGTGGTATACAAATCGATATCCAATTAGAAGATCCGTCTTTTGACATGCTGCCTGCCCTGCTACTACGACCTTAAACTTTTGATGGTGCCGAGGAAAGCACAACTCAAGAATGCGTCGAGTCCTTTGTAGTCTATTAGTACTCCAGATCCATACCTCAAACCATTGCATACAAAAATCAAGGAAAGTGAATGCATCTTTGCAAATCAAATGATAAACACTTGTATTCTCTTCCACAAGATGCATATGTTTGGCCCAGTCTGGACATACATCACCATGTTGCATCTCAATGGTCTTAAGTAAAACACCATTGAGTTCAAGTATCAATACTCTTCTTTGTTTTCTTATTGTATCTGGGGGTGGTGGAACTCTTTTGCGTCTAGGTATATGAGTCACCAATGATTGGTGCCACCTCAATAGTAAGTTTTGTGTACACTTGAAATCAAAGCTATATGCTTCAACATATCCTGTTGAAAACAAAATGTATGGTTAATGGACATTCAAAATTTTAAATAAATCTAATATGTGCCAACAACATAAATTCATCCATGATATGGATGGTCTTAAACCTTCATAGACAAACGCTCCAATACCTCATTAGTTCAACCAAAAAAATAAAAGAGCGAGTATATTGTCAATGTTAAATTTCATCAAATTTATTGAATATGATGTATAAAAGATTTTCACTGTTGAGATAATTGAGTCTATCCAAATTAAATTATGATATTCATAGCCTTACACCTTGACAAGGCAATATCTTCAATAAAAAACAAACACATCTTCATTGCAATCGAATTACAAATATTGACAAAAGAGATAATCAAATGACAGTAAGTTTGGAGACATTTGATTTCTTGATACAATAGTGTAAAGATTTGGCTCGTATAATCCAAAAATTAAACCCATCTAAGCACATTGTTTTGGCCAAAGCCTAAGTCTATCTTATGGGCTTTTAGTACAAAATGGCTCCAAACATTCTGCACCCAACAAGTCTTGATATTTGTGCAGATCCCATACTTCAAACTGCACGTTTAGACCTCAGAAATGGTTTCCTCGACTTGCAGCAACAACTAGTATGGGTTAGGTTGGAATCTGATTATACTGTCACTCAATGTTTAATAAAACTAGACATTATCCTACCCATAAGCTCAAGTAAGCCTTTTGTAGCCTTGATATGTATGCTTTTACTGCAACTCCACTTATGAGATGACCATGATCATATCCCAAGTGAGTAGCATAAGCAATAGCGTGTTGATCACTCAAAATCCTTCTTTTGTAACACACTTTTAAGAAGCTTAGCTGGTCTTTGGATAGTAATGGTACTCCAGCTTTGGATGCCAACATTGCTAGATCCTTGCTTATGGATTCTACTTCTCTTTTTTCCCCTCTTGATTGGACATACTTTAGCTTATCACCATACAATGGTAAGTGTGAAGATGCAGAAGATGAGTTTTCCACTTCATCTGAATATTCATTGAGCTCTTCTCGCAAAAATAGGGAGGTGAATTGGAGCCATTCTTCTAGTACATCTTGAAAATCGATAAATAAATTATGACCATGTGTGATAGGAGATTAACCTAGCCGATTAAGCAAAATAATAGACCTAATGTCATTTGTATTATTTAGATTTAAAAGGTAGGGTAGAAGGTCATTGCACAGTATGTAGTCGTGCCCTCCTTGAAAACTTTCAGGGAAGAGACAGTTGTCTTTTGGATTAACACATCCCTTGAAAGGGCTATCATCAAATAAGCAATGTATTCTTCTTATTGCAAATATCTTGGCACTGATTCCAAACCTTGAGTAAAGGTTTAAACATAGCCTCAACAGTAGGCTTATCTGGCCTATACACTTTTCGAAGATTATGGATATAACATTCTTCTTGTCTCCACACCATAAAGAAATGATATTTCTTATGTGCATACTGTTCAAGAGTATTAACATTCTTGTGTAGCATGGTGGACCAAATACCAACATGAAAGTACTGGCAAATCTCATCCAAAAATTCAAAACACCCGCGGGGCGAATAACAACTGTGGTACGACCAATATCAATTCGAATACAATTTGTTTGTGGATGCCTCTTCTCTTCCTTGTTGAGTAAAACTCCATTAAGATCAAGTATAAGTGTATGTTTCTTTATGGTGATTGCACGAGGAATATTTTCTGCATACAATACAGAAGAATGATAACACTTTAATGTGTTTACATACTTAACAATATTAAAACAAGTGATCCTATATTATCAATGAGAGCTAATTACAACAAAACATCCACAAGTTTACTTTCGTTTCATGCTCCCATACTCATCTATGATGATGGCTCCTAGACTTGATTGCATTTCCCTATTAATTGGTGAAGATTGAAATACTAATCTATCTCCATCTCTCTCAAAAGAATATATACTTCCTAGAGGCCTACTCTTTTGTGTATCAGAACGTAGCTCCTCAACACGTTGCTCTATTTCTTGCGCGCTTAACTTGTGATTGTTAGAAGTAACTGTACCTGCAAAAATAACTCTCGCTGAGAAACATACTTTTTAACATACAAAATTGCTGAATAAATCATCTTAAATAACATCCTATTGAAAAAGATCTACCTTTAGTTTTCTTGGCACCCTCTGCCACCACAGAGTCCTTGATTTCAACTATTCTCTCTTTATTCGTAGCATATGTAGCCTTGTCAATTTCTTCAACACCCTCTGCCACCATAGAGTCCTTGATTTCAACTATTTTCCCTTTATTCGTAGCATATGTAGCCTCATCAATTTGTTCGACAATCTCTTTTTGTCTCTCCTTGGTTGCAAAAGTCTCTTGAAGCTCTTCATTAACTTTATCTTTATTCTCACTAACCTCAACATTAACTTGCAAATCAGGAATGTCCTTAGTCTCTTTAGTCCTATCACTTGAAGGCCTTGAAGATGTTAGCAAAGCTGAATCATCGATATGATCTACCTCCACCATGTTGTCTTCATTATTTCTAGCATTTGAATCATGAGAGTTGATCTCTCTAGTAGGGCTTTCATGATGATGATGTTCTAGTTGAGCAATGTTATCTTCGTCTTTCCCTTCTTTGTATATATCTGTAAGATTAAAATAAAATGCTATTACTTTTAGGATTTAAATAATACACCAAGGCTAATATAATACTAGTCATTTTTATATCTACACATATACTTTGTATCCAAACTTAGATTACTCAACTTCGAGTGATGTACCATAATGAATTAGGAACCATAACATAAGGGTCAAACTTGAGTTGGAGCCTCACTTACAAGGGCAACGTAAAGATCGCTCAACTTGAGATTGTGCCTTGTGTTGGAAGACATCCCCAAGGACATAAGTGGAGGTACGGCTGAAACTTAAGTTTGAGCCTCACCGCTACACTAGGATATGGAGTAAGTGTAATTTCTTAATAGTAAGTGTGCGTCATCATTTGTATTAGGCTCAAACTTAATTTTGAGCCTCACTGCTACACTAGGATATGGACTAATTTCTTAATAGTAAGTGTGCATCATCATTTGTACCAGACGTGGGCATGAAAAATAGAATAGAAATATTCACTTTAATAGAAAAATGTTAAAAGTGAATCCAAAAAAGCCAATGTATTAATCAAAAGACTAATAATTATTTCAACAAATCCACACTTTGAACAAAACCTATACTAATATTAGTTGTTGATAAGCTCCTTTCAATGATCACCATTCGTTGTACATTCATAATAAGCACTATCAATGCACTTTTCTACCTTTCTTTGGTTGAGAGCTTGATGGGATATGAGCATGGAAAGCCTTGTTGACATCTGTATCCCCAACCTTCTCAACGGCCATAGCAACCCCAACATTTGTAGCTTCCATGGCTTTTGCAGTATCCAATATATCATCACCATTCCCACCTTCATCATATTTTCATGCCTTCCAATATCTTCAAAATTGTCTTCGGCATCCTCATTGAATAGAGCATCATTCCCTTGGTCCTCTTCATTCCTTTGCCCTGCATCTTCAAAGTCTATAGCATCCCCAACTTCTTTATCATCATTTGTGTCATTTTTGTTGTCAATATCATCACCTTCGTCTTCCTCCTCTGTACTTGGCGGGTCGTCAATGTGAAGATTTTGAAGGTTCTCTTTTTTTTGCATCATCTAGTGTTTGCTTTTTTGTGCCGCCACTTGCACCACACCACTCTTGCAAGGACGGGTGACCGTATAAAAGAGCAGAGCACTTTGATTCTAATGCCATCGCTTCCAAATCATCTTTGCATAAAGCAATACATCGTCTCTTCTTTAGCAAGCTCTCCTCTACCCACCACAATATATCTCTACAACATAGCTATGTTCAGGACAAAACCCTGTGTGATGAGACCGTCAATAAAGCCTTTGTCGATGAATTCTCTATTTTGGCCACTAGAGCCTGAGATGAATACATTTTTTGTGAGAACCTTATCAATGGCCTCAATTTTGTCAACCTTGCTGATGAAAAGAATAACAGTTGCAATCTCAACTGTTCCAGATGTCCAGGCATCATCTTTTTGTGTGTGGATCACGCCAAATTCATAGTGCACCTTTGTTGACTGGCTAGAAATCCCTTCGATAAGCATTCCAATGATGATGAAATCAACAAAACACACAAGAATATATTCATATTGTGAGTTTAGTGTGTTCAAAGCAAGTGCCAACTTGGAAAAAAATTCTGACGAGAGCTGCTCCTTTGTACCATGTAGGTCCATGATTGCCAGTTGAAATGGTACATGCTCTTCACTACAGAAGGCTATAATCTTTGTCATATAAAAACCCACCCCCCTAATTGTCCAAGGAATAGACTCTTGTTGAGATACAATACCCATAGATGCTCTATATAGGTGATTCAGTAAAGTTACTACACTTTTTGGAAGTGAAGGATTTTTTTTTGAACGATTGAGCATCCCTAACAAAGGACTAGCTGTAGCTCCTCAATTGATTATACTCATACTCCCCTAGCTTATATGTCTCACACACCTGTTCCCAAGTCATCTTTTCCCTTGTCAGATCAAAATAGAAGGCGGTTATTGCATCTTTGAGAACTCGATCTGTTTTTAGCTTCCAAGCCATCTCATCCATATTCATTCTTTGATGGGTTTGCTTTCCCTTTTTAAGCAATATTCTCTTGTCAAGAAGTGCTGTTTGAATGTCCAAAACTTCACTCTTTTAAAGGCCTAAAATGCACCTAAACAACATTGGGCCTAGTGTGACTGTTCCTGGTGCCTGCTGAATTTGCCCACTCTTCAAAGTTGAAAGTTTGGGATTTTGATCAAGACCTTTAGTTTGAGTTTCGCCCTTTGTATTTGGTAGCAAGCCTTTTGCATATAGCCTCATGATCTTAACCCAATTCTGCCATACATCATCATCACATAGAAGTAAGTGTAAATCATTTTTGACAAAATTCTTATGTAGTGTGTGCTCCGTGGTCTCCCCACAAAGGCCTGCAAAGTTGCAAAGTAAGAAGTTAGCCCCCTCACTATAGATATCACAAAATATTAGGAGGAATCATACATCTATGGGTTTTCAATCATTTGGAGCTTATGCTCAAACTTGAGTTTGAGCCTCACTTGCCCCAGTGTGCTAAACTAGTATATAATGGTGATGCTCTTGAGCGTCACCTCCGTATGCAAATCTAGCACTTGCAAGTGAGGCTCCAACTTAAATTTGAGCCACAATTAGATATGCAAGTGCTACACCATCACAGAGAGGTGAGGCTTGAAGTTTAATTTCAAACCAAACTATTAAGTTTATGTAGTTTGAGAAGAAGCCTCACATGCATCTTTCTTATGCTACTGCTACACTTGAAACTATAGATCCATAAAAGATATTATGAAAAGTAAAGAAGAAGTAATGTATGTCTATGATTTACCAAGATATAGCAAAGAATCAAAAGAGTACCTTCCAAGACTTGTCCATCTTGGGGGTTGATTGACACCAGGCAAAGGTTTACTAGGACGACCGTTTGCATGCCATTTGATCGAGGAATGGCTCCTTTTGCATTGACTTTGTAACAGATAAATTTGCATCCTTGGAAATGTCACGAGAAATCTTGGGCGGGCAATTTACAATTATCTTTGATCTCCTGAACCTAAATTGCTGACGCAGTTGAGGGGTCACTTTAGCCATATTTAGAGCGTGCAAGCTCTTTGCAGCACTAATGGAGTGTTGACCAGAGATAATCCAATATTCAACTTTATGAATATCTTCTTTTGCGAGTTTATCAAGGGGTTGTTTTGTAGCACGATTACAGGGCATCAAAATTGCAAGGATCTCCTCTTGCTTTGGGTCCTCAATAAAGTCTTGGGTCAAAATACGAACCCAATCCTTATTTAACCTTCTATACACATAGTTTGAAGGAGCAGGATAACATTTCATCACATCAATGTTGAAGACCTCATTTAGACCAAAGGGATTCTAATGAGATAATTGCTTTGCTGCCCTTGTTTAGAGTCTCAACCTCCATTAGCTCGTCATCGGACGCATCTATCTCCTTTGAACCACTTGCTGGTTTTGTCCTTTGCCTCTTTGAAGAGATTTCTTAAACCTTTGTAGAGTGCTTTGCCTTTCTCTTCTTTGCAAGTGCTTGCTCCTCTTCTTGCACCTGAGAGCCTGCCATGTCTTCAGCTGCTATTGTGCTTACATCAAGGACTTTTATTTTGTCACCCTTCTTTTTATGTTTTGAAGAAGTTGCACCAGCATTTGTAGATGCTTCAAGTGCACTCTTCACTATGGCCCTGCCTTTTTTCTTCACAATTTTCCTAACTTGAGTGGTTGTTGTCTCCTTTTCAGGTATGGACTTTTTTCGTGAATCCAAAGCCTTCTTTGCATGCCTCACCACTTTCACCAGGTCCTCCACATTATCCACCCCTGAGTCTTCTTGATTGGAAAAGTCAATGATCTTCAATCTTAGCTTTACAATAGAATTATCCTTTCTTAGTTTACTGCCAGTCATGTCTGCTGGGTGAAAAGTGTCCAATGATAAGCAAAACTTATTTGCTTTTGTAGTTTCTCCTTCTGGCAATACAGTGCATGTGAAGCATGGGTTTGCTCTTGCATCCACATCATCCTTAGCACCTACCACAATCGCCATATCTCCATATGATGTATCACATCTTGAGACAGAAACAAATGGAGGAGTCCTTTGAAGTTTGCACTAGCATCGTAGCTATCCACAAACCATTTTACTCCTTCTTTGTTACTCAATTCGAAGGTTTTATCCACCTTAATTCTAGGAGTGACACTTTTAACTTGAGTTGTTGTTTCGAGAGCATCTAGAGTAAAGATTGGTGCACCATGTGGTTGCGAGGTAGCGGGCGCTCTGCTAGCTTCCATTCCTGTGAAGCACAAAAAAAGTTTCAAAACCTTAGAAAAAAATGGATTTAAATGCTACATATCAAATAAAAACCTATCAAACTTAAGAAACTTAATGCATGCTACAGGGTGAAAGCAAGGGATGGTACAAAATTGGTTGTCCACCTAGGCTTGGTAGAACAAGAGTAAAGAAAAAGAGGGCAAAAAGGAAATAAAGGAGAAATATTAAGCTGTGAAAATTCCCTGAGGTGTTATACTTTAGTCTTTTTTTGAAACGTCCCATAACAGATAGACGTGGGTGGAGACGTGGGTGCAGACGCGGGTGGAATGCAAGGAAGCAGATAGACGTGGGTGGAGACGTGGGTGCAGACGCGGGTGGAATGCAAGGAAGCAGATTTCTCTCTCTCCCTCTCTCTCTCTCTCAGACCTCCCCTCTCTCTCTCTCTCTCTCTCTCTCTCTCTCAGACCTCTCTCCTGCACATCCTCTATTCCCTGCGAAACACCATAGCCCTCTCTCTCTCTGTATAAACATGGCAGCTCAGGCCGTCACCATATTTACAGAGACGATGCTGGAGGTTGAGTGTGATCCCTTCACTAACCTTGAGTCAGGGATACCTGCATTTACAGAGGATACTATCAATGAAACCCAAGCTGCTCACGAACCTGTCGGCAACCAAGAATTTCTCCGGGGCTATTGGGCGCAAAAGAACCGTGAGCAACGATGCAAGGAGCGCAACCCTGCTAGGGAAGGTAGCCTTTCAAGAACTAGGTCAAGGAACAATATATGCAAAGCCATGGCTATATGTTGGCGTCGACAGACCCAAGGACTAACAACAGTAGAACAACAGGAAATTCTAGAGCAGCTCATGCATCATCAGCCGTTTTCCAAGTTGAGGAGTTCGGATGTGCAATCGAGTCTTCTTTCCAACGTTCGCAACACATTGACTCAATTGAAAGTACCTCACTCTACAAGTGAGCTATTTGTAAAGAGAGCCTCTTTGATGATGATACTGAACAATGGTGATCAGAGAACAATGTCAGTGAACCAGTCCAAAATTGTTGCTGTCTTGGGTGTTCATCGACGGAATATAGCGGCAGCAAGCAGTCGACTGGAAACGAAAGATGAGAATGAAGTGTTGCCACTTATTAGTGCTTGTCACAGACAATTGCCTTTGTATACAAGTATCACAAGTGAAACTAGAGATTTGGTGACCGCTTTTTGGAAATCTGAGACGAGAGTTTCACCAAACAAAAAGGATATTTGTAAGCAGAGGATCGAGGCAAAATGTGTCATCAAACATCCAATTCATCTTCTAGATGACTCTCAGGTAATATGTTTTTGCTACAATGCAATCCATGGTGGCCTTGATTTCTGTTGGAATAGTTCAAAATTTGTAGTCTTTGGGCAGCACTGAAAGCTTGGCTGTTCAGTACCAAACTGGTAGTTTTTTACCAGCAATCACTCTAGGCCATAAGTACCAATTTGGTACTGTAATCATTGTAGGTACCAATTCCCAAATCCAAGTACTTACCATTGTTTGAATTCCCAGCTCCATAATAGTATCATTGTAGGTACCAATTCCACCTCCATAGGACCAAATTTGGCACTTCTCTGAATTTTGCATTGTACCCAATAGGATTCACGGTACAACTTTTGGTTGCAATGTCCAAGAGTAAGGAAGCACAGTCTCAATTTGGCACTTTTGAGAAGCACTCACACTTGGTAGTGTAATACCAAATTAGGTTTTGGAGACAGATTTGGTGCTTTCAATGTATCTTGCAAAGTACCAAAATGAATGCATAGTACCAATTTTGGAGCGTTTTATATCCAGAAAAGTATCCAATTTTGTACTAAGCATCCAATTATGGTACTGTAAAGTATACAGAGAAATAGCCAATTTGGTACTATGGATCAAGTTCGGTACTATGCAGGGTGCTTTAAGTGTGCCTGGTTAGTACCTAAGGTGTTCCACAGCTCCAATTTGGTTTTTTTGGGCACCACTTACACTTGGTAGTATAATACCAAAATGGGTTTTGGAAACAGATTTGGTGCTTTTAGAGGATACTGAAAAGTACCAAACTAGATGCATAGTACCAATTATGGCGCTCTTTGTATCCAAAAAAGTATCCAATTTTGTACTAAGCTTCCAATTATGGTACTGTGAAGTATACAGAGAAATAGCCAATTTGGTACTATGGATCAAGTTTGGTACTATGCAGGGTGCTTTAAGTGTGCCTGCATAGTACCTAAGGGGTTCCACAAATCCAATTTGGTGTTTTTGGGCACCACTCACACTTGGTAGTATTATACCAAATTGGGTTTTGGAAACAAATTGGGTGCTTTTATTAGTGAATACAGAAAAGTACCAAACTGGATGCATATTACCAATTTTGACGCTTTTTTGTATCCAAAAAGTACCCAATTTGCCACTATGGATCCATTTTGGTAATACTACGCAGTATGTAAAACAGTACCAAATTGGGTACTATGGTTCCAGCTTGGTACATAGAACCAAATTTGGTGCTTTTTTGTATTCACAAAAGCACCCAATTTGTTACTATGATCCAATTTGGTACCATGCTTAATGTAGAAAAGTATCCAATTGGGTACTATGGTCCGCCTGATAATAAATAGAACCTAATATGGTGATTTTCTGCATCAAATTTGGCACTATAGTCTGATATCTGGCACTACAGTGCCAAATTTGGTACTTTAGAATGAGTTGGTGGTTTACAGTACCAAATTTTGTACTGTAAACAGCTTTGGTCCTTTACTCTTGTTTGATAGTATTCTGAGCTCTAACGTGGATCATTTTTCGTTTAAAGGTGGAGCTCTACAAAAGATTCAAGAGCATGTATCCTGCGGCGGCGGTGAAGTTGTCACTTAGGTCCTTTGAGACCCTCAAGCCATTTTTTGTCCGAAGATTGAAAGAGCGCTATACTTGCTGCTGTATTTACCATATCCAGATGGTATACTTCAAGGATGCTTTCAATCAAATGCGCGAGAACAAGTTTGGGCATCACGGCAAAGAACATCCATGTACATGCTCCATTTGTGGTACACATAGTGAGGCAGGCCAATGTTCTGCAAACCAGGCTGTTTTTCAACACATAAGTAACTTGTTGGATTTTATATTGTGCCCTCGCCCTAAGGATCATGAATATCATGCAAAGAGATGCTTGCTTGGAGAGTGCCCCAAATGCAGTGTACGAAAGTTGTCATTCTGCCCAGCCGAGATTGCAACAGATAGCAAGGAGGTGACTGTTAAGATATTCCAGGATGTGGGCACTGGACAGGTTAATGGTGATGGAAAAGAGAAGAAGCGAAAGGACTTGGTCGTGGAAAGGATGAAAAGTGCAACTTTCATTCATCTCTTTTTAGATCATCTGAAAAGCTTTGTTAAGCATAACTTTATGTTTAGGTGGCAGGCCCAACAATTCAAAGACTGCTTGCTTAAGTTTCCCAGAGATGTTGTGGTATCTGTTGTTGATTTTGCAGAGAATTACAGCTTTAAAGTGCAAAATGAGATCCAGTCCATGCATTGGTGGTCAACATAGGTAACAATACTGGTACACATCTCTTATATCAGAAATTCAGTAGGAGCTATTGAGAAGACTGTGCATTTTTACATATCAGATGATAAGCTCCATGACACGCTCTTTGTTCAGCATTGTTTTATGCTGCATGACAACTGGATGAAACAGCAAAAACACCGTTTGTATTATCATTGGGTATGGTCAGATGGTGCCGCTTCACAGTTCAAGGCACGAAGACCACACTATTTCGTAGCCAGGTATTATCAATTGACAGGATTGCTTATGATGCATAACTTCTTTGCTTCAGGGCATGGAAAAGGAGAGCATGATGGTGCAGGTGCTATTATCAAGAGAACCCTGACGCACAAAGAGCTAAAACCCGATGGCTGGCCCATGAAGTGTGCGGCTGATGTGGTCAATTTTTTGAACGCGAGGTTTCAGCCGACAACGGAAGGTGGAAGTGCCAGCACAAGGAGGGTGTTCTGGTTGGTTTCACCGAATGATGTGCTGCATTTTCCGTTGTGGGACTGTAAACCAATTGCAGGCTCTCGCTCATTCCATTGTGTTGACGGCTACTCAACGCACAATCCATGTGATGTGCGTTTTCGTACGCTGTCATGCTTCTGTGATCCATGTGTGAATGGGCCGTGGAGGAGATGCAATAATAAATAACACATTGAAGAATGGAAATATGTCTCCATCGAGCCATTGACAGAGTCAATACAACCTACAAATAGTGATGAGGACGACGACGATGAGAAGAACTACAATGATTTGTTTTCCTCCCATGTGAGTGAGGATTTAAGCATGCCTATGTATGAAGGAGACCCTGAGGTGTTGAGCCAATTATTGTCCATTGGGGATAACTTTGCAGAACGTTGCCGAGGAGAAGGAGGACTTCTACCTTCTTAAGTGCACAAAAACCATTTATGTAGCACCAAGAGTACTGAAGGACCTTTGGCATAACAAGATCGTAAGAGGTGGATTGCTAGTTGAGGGCTTGTACTATGCCCAGGTTGAGGGCAAAGTTGATACCTATACCCTATTAGATCAGACACCACTGGTGATGATCTACTCGCATCTTGTTAGAGCCATACGGTTCCCCATGGAGGCTATCCCTGGCCTCCATCACCACTTTAAACTATCCTCAGAGATATATGAAAATATCTACAACAGTATGCCATATGAAGACGGAAGTGACCAGGACGGGAGCCATACAGTGTTTACCCCAACTACAATTCTAACCACTGGCAACAATTGTAATTCTCTTGAATAGAATCTTGCTTGTGATCAGTACTGTCTAATTCTCTTGATTAGAATCTTACTTGTGATCAGTACTGTCTAATGCTATTGCTTTGTTATCAATTTGGTACTGTGCTTTATTGTTTTTAGCTCTGTTGTGTTTTTGCAGTACCAAATTTTGGTACTGTTCCTTTTTGTTTTCACTTGACTGTTGTGGCACCAAATTTGATACTCTATAGTACTGCAGTACCAAAATTTGGTGCTATCTGCTACATGTACAATCATTCAGTTACTGTTGTCTTATATAGTACCAGTCTTTGGTGGTAATATGCCAGCAAATTTGTAGAACCAAAATATGGTAAGTACTGTGCTAATAGTTTTAGCTGATTGCTGTGTACAGTTTTTTTGCAGCTGGAGTTATAAAGCCCAACAATACGGTGGTAATAAATAGCCTTTCTGGTACTATGCAATAACTGTCCACTTTCTCTCACTTATCCTCCCCTCCCTTGCTCTCATCATCTCTCTCCCTTGCTTCCTGTCATCCTCTGCCTTCCTCTCATCCAGCCATGAACAGGGACTACTCACCTGGCAACTCCCACTTGTCACTAACTCCAAAGTCACGCTTGTCACCAAGTAGTAACAGAAAAGTACAAAAGCAGTAGCCAAAAAAAGTACATGTACAAAAAGATAATTATCATTAAATGCCAAAGGCAATGTACAAGCATACAGAATCTTTTACACATCAAGGGGGTCAAAGCGGTACGAATACCCCTCCATATATACAAAGTAGTTGGCAACGAACGAGGAAATGTCATCCTCTCAACATCAAACAAGGGATTCCGGTGGCTGTAAGCAGTGGGGAACTTATCAGCTAGCCACCCGGAGATCCACGGGAAAATGACATCCATAAGATACTTCGGCTTGTCGGGGTCATAATACTTAGGCTCATATGACCGGATGCAGCAGTACGAGTCGTAATCATTCTTCAAGGACTTGTATCTCGTGTCGTCCACAAGGAGGGTGTTCGTTTCATTGAATTGCGGATACTTGCGCCACACTTTTCTTAGGAGATTCAGAAAAATAGGCTTGTTACCGAACTCCTTTGCAAGGATTGGCACATCTCTGAGTTTGGTAGCCCACCTCTCACAATGAGACTGGTCAAAAATATCTGTAAGGTAAACCAAGCAATTAGAATAGCAGCACAAATAAGAGTACCAAAGCTAACAAATAGTACATAACAGTGAAAAGGTACCAAACTTGGTACAACACAGTACCAAAGTACCAAATAACCAAAGTACCAAACATTATAAAATTGTGTACACAAATGTTACCAAGCACAGAACCAAGTACCATAGTATCAAAGCACCAAACAGTACCAAATGGTGTACAAAGTAAAAAACACAGTTTCAAATTACCATAGCATCAGAGTACCAAAGTACCAAAGATAACCAAAGAGTACCAAATTATGTACAAAACAGTGCCAAATTGTGTACACATGAACAAACATAGTCCAAAGCAGCATAGCACCAGAGTACCAAAGTTCCAAAAAGTACCAAATTGTGTTAGCAATGCCAAAAGTACCAAACTACCAAATAGTACTAGATTGTGTACAGAATAGTAGCAAAGCTAGCCAAACAGTATTAAAATCAATAAAACTAGTTGTGAAAGTTAAGGGATAAATACCTAAAAAGAGGCCTTTCATCTTCATCAACCGAGGGAAGCAAGCATTCATTATGGCCAAATCAAGTTCTTCCTTTGGCTACATGACCAGAGCATCACGTCGCATCGCTTCCTCAAGTTGATGATGAAGTCCTCCGGTCTGATGACACAATATTTGTATTGAGACACTTGCACACCTCGGGGCCTAATTCCATCTGGGAACGGGAGCTGCCACAAATCCTTGGCTGCTTCAACATAATCCTTCAGTAGCACTCCATTGACATCCAAAACAACAAGGCGCCTATTGCTTGCCATTACATCTATCGGCATTGATGTATCCGCCGGTGGTTGTTCATCTAGCCACCAATGGTCCCCTGTTGTAGTACCACTAAACTATATGAGTAGAAGAACACAGCCTTTTCGCAAAAGCAAAGTTAGACATTGGGCAGGCTTGAGACCACGACCAACGGGGCACTTTCTACATTTCATAGCGAAGAGCTCGAAAAGGGTGGCTTAATCATTGCTATCACCTGTTTCTAAGGGCGTTGCATCAGGTGTCTCCTCCGCAGCTTTGTCCTTCCCCACACCTTTTGTATCCTCCGTGCCTTTAGGCAACTCTACACCTTCAGCCTCCTCTGCACCTTTAACCTGCTCTGCACTTTCAGTAGCTTCCCCTGCCTCTTTGGCCTCCTTCGTGCTTTTAGCCTCCTCTACACCTTCAGCCCCCTCTGCACCTTTAGCCTCCTCAAAACTTTTAGTAGCTTCCCCCGCCGCTCTGGCCTCCTCATTGCTTTTAGCATCCTCAGTGTCTTTGGGCTCCTCTGCACCTGCAGCCTCCTGTGCACTTTGAGCAGCTTCCGCTGCCCTCTTTCCGTTCTTCCTCCTCTTTCTACTTGCCTTGTCCTTTGCAGATGTTGATGCCGCAGCCAAAACCTCTGCCTCTGAGAGAACTTCAACTGTCACCTCCTCAGCACTTTCAGTAGCTTCCCTCGCCGCTTTGGCCTCCTCATTGCTTTTAGCCTCCTCAGTGTCTTTGGGCTCCTCTGCACCTGCAGCCTCCTGTGCACTTTGAATAGCTTCCGTTGCCCTCTTTCCGTTCTTCCTCCTCTTTCTACTTGCCTTGTCCTTTGCAGATGTTGATGCCATAGCCAAAACCTTTGCCTCTGAGAGAACTTCAACTGTCACCTCCTCAACAGCCGGCATCTCTTCATTGTTCTTCTCGCCTTGGTCAGTCTCTTGCTCAGCAGCCTCCTCAATCAGATCACTTCATTGTTCTTCTCGCCTTGGTCAGTCTCTTGCTCAGCAGCCTCCTCAATCAGATCACTTCCCCCCTGTTCTTTCTCCTCCGGTCCCTTTTCGTCTTTGTCTCTCTCCTGCACTTCCGCTTTTAGTCGATCTTCCCCCATGCTTGAGTCTACAGCAGGCTCAGCCCCTTTCCCTTCCCTTGTGTTGGCATCAAGGTCTTGCAGTATTTTCTGCACTGACTTGTATCTTCTTTAAACATGTAAGTGGCATCTGACTTACTGTGACTAGGGAGATCCTTCCTATCCATTGGGGTGTTGTCATGGGTGTCCGCACCGAAAGATTCTCTACCTACATATGCACAAAGATGAAAGACAAGATTAGATCATCAGTTCAAACAATATAAACATACAGTGTCCAACACAAACACCCCACTTACTCTTCAATAATGTCCTCCCTGAGGCCTTTGCCTCCGAAGGGATTGCGGTGTTGCAATGTGCCTTCACGCACATATCTCTTGTTCTCAACACAGCTGCAAAACACAATGGATGGTACTGATGCCTGCAGGGAAGCATGAAGGTACCAACCACGTAAGAAGCCTCCAAAGCCTCCCCACAGGCAACACAAGTACCAAACACATGAATTGTGTTGGCAGAGTCCACAACATGAGGCCTTGGTGTCAATGTATATTTCATCCCCCTCTTCACACCAGCACACAACTTATGTACAAATTTTTGATGGTCGTGGGTCTCCAAGCATTCATTGTGGAGCTTCACATACTCCATCTGCAAAACAGACATACTCTATCCAATCCACCAAAACAAACAATTAGCAAGGAAGTACACAAGCAGTACAAAAACTGAACCAGAATAGGTACCAAAACAGGTAAATTGTACCATAACAGTTCTAAATAGCACTAAATGGGTACAATGAAGTTTCAACAACTCCCAAGCCAAACCCAAGCAGAATAAAAACAGTACTAAAAAGGGTCGGATTGTACCAAATTAGTTTTAAACAACACTAAATTGGTACATGAAGTACCAAAAACTACCAAAACAGTACTAAAAAAGGTTGGATTGTACCAAAATAGTTTTAAACAACATTGGTACATGAAGTACCAAAAACTACCAAAACAATACCAAAAATGTAGCAAAGCAGTACCAAAATAATATCAAATAGTAGCAGAATAGTACCAAATAGTACTAAAATAGTACCAAATAGGTTACAAACAGTGCTAAAAAGGTAGCAAATCAGTACCAAAATAGTAGCTAGCAAATAGTAGCAAAATAGCACCAAATAGGAAACAAAACAGTACCAAAACAAAACCAAATAGTAGTAAAATAGTACCAAAATAGGTAACAAAACAGTACCAAGACAAACCAATGACAAACCAAAACAGTACCAAAAGGTTAACAAATCAGTATCAAAATAGTACCAAAAGGTAACTAAACAGTACCAAAACATGTAAATTATGCCAAAACAGTTGTAAACAACAATAATTTGGTACAATTAAGTACCAAAAACACACAAGACTCCCAAAAATACCCAAAAGACCCAAAAACTTGTCACAGTGAAATTCCAAACTAGTACCAAAATAGTGCAAAAAGTACCAAACAAATCAAAGAAAACAAAAAATACCAAAGATAATACCTAGATAGCACCCAAGACATATTTAGCACTACCATATAAGACCAAATAAAAGCTCAACTTCAGTACCAAAACACTTCAAAAGAGTACAACATGAAGCAAGGAAGCACAAAAAGTACCAAAGTTAGTGCCAACAATGAACCCAAGATGTACCTACAATACCTTAAAGACTCTAAAACTTGTAGCTAGAAAGTACCAAAGCAGTATCATAATAGGTCAAAAGAGTTTCAAATGAACAGCAAAGCACCAAAAGTACCAGTCACATGGGTGCAACCAATTATCCAAGACAACCAAAGGTGCCCTATTAGACTAAACTCAGTAACCTGAAAGTACCAAAACAGCACAAAAATAGTTCAATAGAGTACCAAATGAAATAAAGAAGCACCATTAAGTACCAAGAAAGGCACCAAGTGTTATAAAAAATACCAAAACAAGTAAAGAAAGTACCAAAAAAGTTCAAGAAGTTCCAAAACCACCAAAAATGTCAGCAGATAAACCAATCAAGAAGTGAAACATGCCAAATTGCCAAACCATGTGCAAATTAAACACTATCAACAGCAATAGGCCAGTAATACAATACCTCCTGCTGTTCAACCTCCGCTTGGAGCTTTTGGATGTTTTCGAAAACCTCGTGTCGTCGCAACAAGCACCGACTTGCTCCCAGCTCAGCCTCCACCTCTCTGATCTCTTCATCCGGAACAGGGATTTGTTGCTGAAGCTGAACAATGCGTGCTTCCAGGGTATTGATGTCTTCCATCAAACTCTTCGCCACGTCCTTTCTACCTTCATATACCAGTAGCTGGTCCTTGTTTTCTTGAATAGAGGCCTTCAAGCTTCTGAGGTTTGACCATCCTGGATGTGACACTGGGTGTGCCAGTCTTTGCAGCAATGCCTCTAAATCAGGTAGGTAGTCAGCAATTACCCCTCTGCCAGCATTCTCTGGTTATGTGCAGATATTACTACCACTTTGAGTCATCCGGGCCTTCTTATCTGAATGCACGACACTGCCAGGGAAGGAAGCATTTTGCCTCCTCCATGCCTCAATTTTACGCTCAAGCCCGCCACTCCTAGATGATATCATCTGCAACACTCCTTCCCCAAACCGGGCCAATGCTACTTTATGCCCTGTTGGGTCTTTTTTCGCTACATGGCATTTCTCAAAAGCGTAGCACGTAGCAAATTTGTTGGTCAATTCACCACATGAAGGGGGCCCCTCTGATAAACTTTGGAGAATAGAAGTCTGCAGTCTTCCACTAGTTGTGGCTGCAAATGGTTTAAATAGATCTTGTTGTTCTTTTGGTACTTGAACTTGAATACAGTTAACCATTGCTCGGGTGGCATGTCCTCACCAGTCAAGTCCTTGAAGAGTTTGCCCTCAAGACTGAGACCGTACTCTTCATTTAGGTCCTGTGTGTGATGTTGAGGGTACTCCTCCATTTTGTTCTTACCTAAAATGTGTTCAAAACAAATCAGAGAATTGCTGACTCCTATAGATTAAATGTGGTGCCCGACATTGTGTCTAATGTGAGGTGATGCCCTACAGAACCAATTGTGGTACTCAAAGAGTACCAAATTTGCTACTGCAAAGTACCAAATATAGTACTGTTCATTTAACTGCAAATGTCAGTGCAGGGAGTGAACATGCACCATTTACTTAGCACATGCATATGCCAATCAGAGAATTACTGACTCCTACAGATTAAATGTGGTGCCCGACATTGTGTCTAATGTGAGGTGATGCCCTACAGTACCAATTCTGGTACTCAAAGAGTACCAAATTTGCTACTGCAAAGTACCAAATATAGTACTGTTCATTTAACTTCAAATGTCAGTGCAGGGAGTGAACATGCACCATTTACTTAGCACATGCATATGCCAATGAATAGCGTACCACGTCTTGACTTGCTGGTAGATTTTGATTCATCGTCGTCGAAGAGGAGTGAGGTGTAGTCGACCTTGCACTGTTTTGCACTTGCCCTTGTGTTGGGACTGGCTATGTGCTCCGGCTTTGTTTGTTGGGGGGGTGTGGTGGAAGCACCCTTCTTGTTGCTGCTCCCAGGAGGCACCATTCCCTCCTTTGCCTTCGCTTTCAGTTTGCATGTTGAAGGTGACGCTACCAAATATAGTACTGTTTATTTAACTTCAAATGTCAGTGCAGGGAGTGAACATGCACCATTTACTTAGCACATGCATATGCCAATGAATAGCGTACCACGTCTTGACTTGCTGGTAGATTTTGATTCATCGTCGTCAAAGAGGAGTGAGGTCCGTTCGGAGTCGACCTTGCACTGTTTTGCACTTGCCCTTGTGTTGGGACTGGCTATGTGCTCCGGCTTTGTTTATTGGGGGGGTGTGGCGGAAGCACCCTTCTTGTTGTTGCTGCCCCAGGAGGCACCATGCCCTCCTTTGCCTTTGCTTTCGGTTTGCATGTTGAAGGTGACGCTCTGCTGGCAGCAGCTCCCTTGGCCTTTGGGGTCCTCATGGCTAGACGACTTATCAATGCGAGCTCTAGAGCAGAGCAGCTCTGCTACAATCGAATGCCGGGGGGGGGGGGGGAGAGAGAGAGAGAGAGAGAGAGAGAGAGAGAAAGAGAGAGAGAGAGAGAGAGAGAGAGAGAGAGAGAGAGAGAGAGAGAGAGAGAGATGGTCAGAGGAAGGCGACCAGACGACGCCCGCTTAGTTCAAACACAAATGAGCAAAAACAATAAAAAATTGAAACCACTACCACCACTCATGACACCACTACTCTCACGGGGTGGTACTGCACAAAAGATTCTCAAAGATCTTAAAAATAGTTCCTAAATACAAACCTTTTACCCTCAACCAAAGTACCAAAAAGGTGGGAAAAAAATTGGCCCTTTTTTTGTACCACCAACCCTTGCTTTCACCCTACAATTATTGATGCTTCACTTAGTTTTCTTGAATAGCGGGGGCCTCACTTGCATTTACTTAATCCATACAGAAGCTCAACTTAAGCTGGAGCCTAGATCCAAGTTGTGCACGCATATGCTAGGGGTACGCTAGCATAGAGAGGCAAGGCTCAAACTCAAGTTTGAGCCTTAAGGTGAAGTTCCATGTATGGGAGGCTTGAACTTAAGTTGGAGTCTAGATCCAAGTTGTGCACTCATATGCTAGGGGTACACTAGTATATTGGAGCCTTAAGGCCAAGTTCCATATATAGGGTAAACCCGAACGTAAGCTAGAGCCTAGATCCAAGTTGTGCACTCATATGACAAGGGTACACCAACATATAGAGACAAGGCTCAAGCTCAAGTTCAAGCCTTGAGGCCAAGTTTTATGTGGGAGAGGCTCGAACTTAAGCTGGAGCCTAGATCCAAGTTGTGCACTCATATGCTAGGGATACGCTAGCATAGATAGGCAAGGCTCGAACTCAAGTTAGAGCCTTAAGGCCAAGTTCCATGTAAAGTTAAGCATAGAGAATAAGCCTTAACACATAAGTTCCATGTAGGGGAGGTTCGATCTTAAGGTGGGGTCTATATCCAAGTTGTGCACTCAGATGCTAGGGGTGCACTAGCATGGAGAGCAAAGGCTCAAACTCAAGGTCAAGCCTTGAGGCCAGAGTATACTAGCATGGAGAACAAAGGCTCAATCTGAAGTTCGAGCCTTAAGGCCGCGGTGTACACTAGCATCGAGAGCCAAGGCTCCAACTCAAGTTCGAGCCTTAAGGCCGTGTACACTAGCATGGAGAACAAAGGTTCCAACTCAAGTTCAAGCCTTAAGGCAGGTGTACACTAGCATGGAGAACAAAGGCTCAATCTGAAGATCGAGCCTTAACACCGGGGTGTACTAGCATGGAGAGCCAAGGCTCCAACTCAAGTTCGAGCCTTAAGGCCGGTGTACACTAGCATGGAGAACGAAGGCTCAATCTGAAGTTCGAGCCTTAAGGCCGAGGTGCACTAGCATGGAGAGCAAAGGCTCAATCTGAAGTTTGAGCCTTAAGGGGCCGGGTGCACTAGCATGGAGAGCAAAGGCTCAATCTGAAGTTCGAGCCTTAAGGGGCCGGGGTGCACTAGCATGGAGAGCAAAGGCTCAAATTGAAGTTCGAGCCTTAAGGGGCCGGGGTGCACTAGCATGGAGAGCAAAGGCTCAAACTCAAGTTCGAACCTTAAGGCTAGGGTGCACTAGCATGGAGAGCAAAGGCTCAAACTCAAGTTCGAGCCTTAAGGGGCCGGGGTGCACTAGAATGGAGAGCAAAGGCTCAAACTCAAGTTCGAGCCTTAAGGCCGGGGTGCACTAGCATGGAGAGCAAAGGCTCAAACTCAAGTTCGAGCCTTAAGGCCGGTGCACTAACATGGAGAACAAAGACTCAATCTAGGTCGAGCATTAACACATAAGTTCCGCAAGTCCTTTTGTGTGGTTCAAACGCGAGGTCGGTCGCTTTTGTCTGGTTCAAACCCGAGGGGAAGGCGAAAGGCGAAAATTTTGTTAGGTCGGTGGGGGGAAGGCGAAAAAATTTTGGATTTGAAATTCGGTTGGGGGGAATTTTGAATTTCAAATTTGGGAGGAAGGGGAAAAATTTTGAATTTCAAATTCGGGCCGGCAGGGGAGGGGGAAATTTTGAATTTCAAATTCGGGCAGGGCACGGGAGAGGAGGCGGCGGTGGCGTGTGCTGCACCGGACGGGAGGAGGCAGCGTGCAGGGCGCCGAGGCGGAGGAGAGGGGGCCCGGGTGGGCATCGAGGCGGAGGAGAGAGGGCCGTGCAGGGCGGGGGCTGTGCCGGACGGGAGGAGAGGGGGCCGAGGGCGGGGGGAGGAGAGGGGGTCGGGGGTGCCCGGGCGTGGGCTGCACCACCCGTCGGACGGGAGGAGAGGGGGCCTCGGCGGGGGCGTGGGCTGCGCCGAACGGGAGGAGAGGGGGGCCGTGCAGGGCGGCGGGGGGCTGCGCCGGACGGGAGAGGAGGCCGAGCAGCATTGCCCGAGTGTGGCAGAAAGTTGGAAGAGCGTCGTCCCATCCTAGTGCGGGCAGAAAGTCCGGTTTCGGTTTCTTCCCCAAACCCAAACCAAGCCCAGGCCCACGTCCCAGGTCTTTTGATTATAGTTACTTTCACTTTTGTTTATATACCCATCTTCACCCACACCCCACTTGTTCTATGGGATTATCCTAGCTTCCCTCTCTATTCCTACTAGACAAGGCTCAAACTCAAGTTTGAGCCTTGAGCTTGACCTTGAGCTTGAGATTTCTTCTTTTCTTCCCTCTTTCCCCATACACCCAAATATACTTATAAACTATGCGATTAAAAATTCAACTAAAATCGATATAATGCACAATGGCTCAAACTTGAGTTTGAGTCTCACGAAGGAGAAGAGTCTCAAATCCAATGTCCATTTGCTCATTTCCATGTCACATTCTCTTCACTAGCATTATTTCTCTTTATTGCTTTCTCTTTGCCTTTGCTGCTATTGTAACCACTCACCTTTGCCTTTTGTAGCTATGAAACATTGATGGGGGCTAATTGACACCATACCTTGACTCAATATCCCAATGAAACGGTGTGGCCACATGCAGAGGGTGATGAAGCCTACCTCTAGCATATACATGAGGTGAGGATTATCACTTCAATTGTGACCTCTTAATAGCAAACTAGCATATGAAGGTGAGGCTCAAACTTTGGTTGGAGCCTTCAAGCAAACTAGCATCTGTGGGTGAGGTTCAAACTTTACTTTCAGCTTCCTAGAAGCGAACTAGCATCCGCCGCGGGTGAGGCTCAAACTTTTGTTGGAGGAGCCTACCCTTCTAGCTAACATATGCAAACTAATATATGATGCAAGTGAGGATGATAACTTTAACTGGAGCCTCCTATAGCAAACTAACATATGATGGTGATGCTCATCGAGCCTCCTACTAACAAGCTAGCATATGCAAGTAAGGCTCAAGCTTTAGATGGAGCCTAGCCTCCTAGCAAACTAGCATTGATAGGTGAGATTCAAACTTTGGTTGGAGCCTGAACTCATGTTGAGATTCAATAACATTTATAGTTTTGTGTACTACCGCAAAAACATCGCTTCAATCTTTCTTATTGTTGAGATTTTTATTTTCTCAGGGATTACAGGGTCTAAAACAAGGTGCTTCAGTGTTTCTCATTGATGGTTCTACAGGAAGGCACGCGGGGTTATTCATTCCATTGATGCATCTCAAACATGTGGTTTTCAATTCATTGGTGAGACATGTGCAGCAATACATGTTCAACAAAGCTTTGATGACACATTTCTCATTCCATTTGCCACAATGGATGCAAGAACAATGTCTCAAGCAGTTGGAAGCATCATCAAATGGCCATTGGTCAACCTTGTTATGGACAGAGACATTACTAATACCAAAGAGGATAATTTTGCAGAACTTCTTGTTGTTCAAGAAGGTCACTTTATAGATAGGGAGAGCTGGAAAGAGAAAAGTGTCATCCTCTGGGATGACAACAGATCTACAAAACTTGGCAATGGAGTAGTATTGTTGGTCCACCCATACGAGGCTATAAATTGTAGAGAACTAGGGGAGAGTAACTTGGGTGTCATTATAGAAGGATCTTTGCATCCAAGTTCAACTTGTGTTTCAGGTCTGAATTTGGTTAGTTGGCCGATTAGTTGGCCGATCAGGCAACTCACATTTGAGAATGGTGAACCATTAGTGAAGGACACAGAATCTCCTTCTATTGATGAGGGTATTCAAGATCACTTCATGCAAAAAAATATTGATAGCCTAAACAATTCAAGTGATGAAAAAGAGGATGATGATGTAGAGGGCAATGATGGCAATAGTTCTGAAATGAGAGACACCATGATGCCATGATCACTAACTATGATATCATTGAAGAGACAAATAAGAAAAGGAGCTATGTCCATAGGGTAAGGGTAATGAAAAATTACGATAAAACCCATGGAGCTAGCAAAAAATGTGATGTTGCAAACATTCACAACGTCATAACCATTGATTGTTGCGAGAACCGATGTTGTCAATTTGGAGATAGATCCAAAATCATGCAAGCTAGGGTACACTTTTGGGGACAGAGCTATAGTACACGATACACATTTGTACTAGATTGCATGGGCATGGCCTATAGACAAGGTCAAGATGACGAGTGCTTTGAGTTCACATTTAATGGGAAGAAGGTTTGTAGTAAAGCATGGTATGTAATGCATTGCATCGGTAAGTCAACGTTCTATAGGCTCAGAAAGAAGTTCTTGAATGGTGCATGTAATGTCAGTCACATGGCAACAGTGGGATAATACAGAAGGACATGACACATGTTGAGATGGCAAAATCAATCATACAGGGCTTCATAGATAATAATGCCGATCAAATGCCACATAGGTCAAGGACAACTATGCATGGAGCCCGCGAGGCCCAACGTGTTCTACCAGCAATGTACAAACAGGTGGACATATTGCATGAAGTGAATGACACACTTGTCTCATTCGAATACCGGCCACACTGTCACAACCATCATTCTCAAGATTGTGGAACACAGAGTTCAAAACAGTTAGTTTATCAAAAACCAGCACCTTCTCAAAATGTGACATTTTTACGGCAATCAAGGTCAAGTTGGAATCAACAAAAAATCAAGAGGAGCGTGCCAGATACATGGCACAAAGAAGGGCACACATGTTGCAACAAATGAGTTGTAGAAATCTATACTATGCTTGGAGGAGCTCTTCCGAAATGAACCCAAACAGGTATTTGTGTATTATACATGATAAGATGGACCAGAGCAGACTGCCATACCACAAATTAAACCAGTTCCTAAATCTCTCAATGGGATTGGGAGGCTTCCAGTATCCTTAAAAAGAATGCTCACTCATGGACATGGACAAACAACTTATGGTCACTTTGCCTTGGGGTTATGGCCAAGTGATCCCAACTTCACAATTTCATCTCTCTCAAAATGTTTAAGAAACTTAGAAAGAGGAGAGCAACACATGTATGGTGACTTGAGCTCTCAAAACTCAGATGCTGAACCACGAATAGGTCTTTTTTATTGTGTTTTGTCTACTATGCCCCTGTATCATCATATGGAAGTGCTGAAGGAGAGAAACGCATATTGCAAGCAGAGCATTGAGGATGCAGATGCAGAGACAGAAACAAATGTGGATACGAATGCAGATGTAGAAACAAAAACAAATGTGGATATAGAGGAAAATTGTTCTTCACATATGCAGTCAGTCTTTCATACTAACACACATGTGCAGGATAGGGGCAATGGAAATGCCTCAAGTTTAATGCCATCAAATTCAAGGACATTTTTCAAGAGATTGCCAAGGACGTTGTCGTTGCAACTTGACAATTGTGGTTCTGAAAAAATAAGAACCGTTATGTATTTGCCTATCTATTCCTATTGGTTGCACGAGGAGTGTTTGACATGGTGCAGCTTGGTTTTCTTATGGTGGGTCATACTCATGAAGATATTGATGCATTGTTTAGTCACTTCTCTGAGAAGTTGAGGAAACAAACCATTTTCACATTTCCACATTTGATGAAGATCTTTAATGAGTGTGTTAGCATGCATCCAGCACCCTTTCTCCTACAAAAGTTGGCAGACTTCAAAGGCTTTGTCAAGGGATGCTTACATGATGGAGCCGATAGCTTGATTGGACATTCAAAGCCATTGCAATTGTTTTTATATGGGCGCGAAGCTCTCTTCAAGCTCTATGTACCTATGTAATCCTCTTTTGTACAATCTATATGGATTTAAAACTGCAATTCTTTGTGTATCTCTATTTTTATAGACTTTTGGCCATTATTTCTTCTTAATTAATGATTAATTTCTCTTAATCTCTTATCAAAAAGCAAATCTCATGTATCTTATCCTCTTGTAAGTGATTGCTATATTCTTTTACTTTAAGATGTTCCGTCCAAATCGCCCAATTCGAACGGATGAACCTTACCAACATTCCCCATATATTTCCGTTCACATAATCCTGAGTCGGAAGATTTTCTTCCAACAAAGAATTGCCCTCTTGTTTTGAGCTGCAAGACTGGCAGAAAGTCTTGCTTCTCCTAAGCCTTTCATCTTTTCTTCCATGAATTATGATCTCGCCTTTGATGTGTTTATCTTTATCTTAACCTAGGGAGAGAAAGGGATGAGAGGAGGCTGTGAGGTTTCATACAAGTGTGTTTTGATTCTAAGGAGTGACCGAAGTCAAAACCCCAACTTTGTGTCACATCTTTTGGTGGAGACGACGGGCAGGTTTTACTTAGAATTATTCTATTTTAACCTCAAAGTCCCGCATGATTAAAGGAAAGTTATTTTGAAATAAGTAAAATTTCCTTATTGCTACTCATCTTTTGGTGCAAGATGTTCAACATTCCGGTGTTCCAAGGATCGGAAGGAGAAGACCCGGGGAGTTATCTCTGAGAGTTTAACCGAGCATGCCACTTGACGGGTTGGTCTATGAAGGAGAGGGCAGAAATTCTTCTAGATTTCTTGGAGGGTGTGGCCTTAACTTGGCATGAGGCTTTGCCAGAGGAGTCCAAGAATGATTGGGAAAGGTTGACCAAAGCAATGAAGGAGAGATTTGGGACAGTGGAGTCACCAAATGATTTACTATTGCAATTGGATCAGATTTTCCAAATAAAAGGAGAGTCAGTTTCTACCTTTTTAGTGAGGTATGAAGCCTTGTTCATCAAATATCAACAAGCTGCTTTACATGTTGTTGCTTCTTCTTCTTCACCTTCTATGGGAGATTCAAAAAGTTCTATAGCAATGGAGCACCTTAAGATGAGCAAATTTATCAGGGCTTTGAATCCCCGCTTGCATGGAAAAGTTCTTAGCAATGGAGCACCTTAAGATGAGCAAATTTATCAAGGCTTTGAATCCCCGCTTGCATGGAAAAGTTCTTAGCAAAGATCCCACTAATTTTAAAGAGGCTCTTTGTATTGCTTTGAAGAAGGAGGCCACTCTTCATATTGAGTCCACATTCCAATCTTCTCCGAGTGTGCCAACCCCACCACCCACGAGTAGAGATAGCCTCAATATCTCACGTACAAGCTCCATCCTTGAATTATAAAATTGCACAACTTATGGCAGAATTTGCTGATTTGAAGTTACACTTAGTCAATGCAAGGCCACCTAGGGTTCCACGAGTTGAGGATAAACCTAGGGATAGAAGTAGTGTCACATGCTATGAATGTTAAGAGAAGAGGCACTATCGCACCGAGTGTCCAAAATTGAGAAAAAGAGAGGATAAAAGTTTAGCTTTTTTAGAGGAAACATGCTCAGAAGAAGAAGAGGAAACATTGATGCCATTAATGGCAAAAAGGGGTCGTAAAACTAGAAGCCACGAAGAAGAAGAACAAGAAGATAAATCTGAAGAAGAGGAGAAAAATAAGAAGAAGAAGAAGTCGTCTAGAAGAAAAATTGGACAATTTGACTTTCCTCTTGGACAAGGATCTCTTAGTTATGACCTCTTAACATATCTTAGGGAGAAAACGGCACAAATCACATTTGGGCATTTTTTGGCACTCTCTCCAAATCTCAGAAAGGAATGGGGTAAGCTAGCAAAAACAAGGGAATCTAAGAAAAAGAAAAAGAGGTTTAATGGAACTCCTATGGCTCAAAAGGTGGATATTGATATAGGAGATGTTGGTTTCCATGTAACTACAGCTAGCTTCCATGTGGGCATCCACTTTAACATTTTTCCCCGATAGCTCTGGCTATTTTTAGTATAGTGATTAGTAGACTTACTTCACTGCCTCTTTTGATTTCTTTGAGGTTTCATTGCTAGAGGACTCCATTCATCCTTTGTTAACAAGTGATGTACTTGCTTTTTGGGAATCCAAAAGTAAGTTTTATGCTTAGGCAAAATTGGATTCACTAAATATTTTGATGCCACCCATCAGTATCCATTTACCACTGCATTGGGCATGTCTACATTTAGAAGAACTGAGACTTTAGGAGATTCTTTAGCGAAAACTTTGTCAGATTTCGGAAAGGTTTCAGCTTTAGGAGGAAACAATGTCTCCAAATCTGGCTCTGGTTTTGCTATACTTATTATAATCTTCCCTTTTGTATCTAACATGTAGTGCTTTGGTTCCCTTACTGAGTTGGACCATACTGTTGGTATATCATTAGTCAGATATATACTGTTTACTTCAAAGGGAATCATTATGCTCATAGTATGATCTTTCCACAGTTAGGGTTGCATCCATACTTGGCCATTCAGTTCCGGCTCAATATGATCTCTTTTCTGACATCTCACCTGTGTTCATAACATAAAAACTACCTTCCAAAAGATCATTTGTAGTATTGTAGAAAGTTGTTAATACGCCAAGGCATTTTGAATCATAACCAAAGTCAGGCTTTCCTCCTCATTAGATCTAATACAAGAGGAACATTCAGCTTCTACGGTGATGACAACCATTAGGCGAGAGCCCTTGGACTGGCCCAGTTGAACTAGTAGTGACAATAGTGCCAATTCAGTTAGGATAGAATACATTTGGTGGACCCCAATTAAACTAGTAGTGCCATTTCAGTTAAACAGGAAACCACAAGAGTTATGAGCCAAGACAATAGGGCCTCAAGTGTACCACTAGTTCATGGAGAATCAGTACATGGATACCCAATGGAAATTAGGATTTGTACCCCCTAAACAACCAAGAGAAGAATCTTTTAGGGTGCCAACCTATGGATACATGGGACTATCGTATACTCAGGAATCTCCTAGAATGGAACCTAGGAACATGGCCATAATGTCTCCTGAGCTAGTTATAGAACTAATAGAGACTAGTAGGTTTAGAACTCATGTAATCCCAACAAAAGAAGAAACCTCGATGTCATTTTGATATTAATCAGGCCCACCAGGGGATTGAGGGAGGAAGTGGTGTATGTACATCCTAGGATAAGTGCGTCTCTCATAGCTAAAGCTGATTTTAAAATTTGATGGAATGGGAGATCCATTTAGCCATCTAGTTGCTTTCAAAATAGAACTGTAATGTAGAAAGGGTGATTAATCCTCAAACTAAGATAGATACTTTTTACTTAACCTTAGAAAATAATACCTTGCTATGGTTTTAATTGCTAGAAGATTCCCAAAGAGAAACCATGCAAGCTTTAGGGCTAACGTTCACGACAACATTCTCTAAGATGAGTGCTAAGCATGGCTAATTTCACTACTGTTCTTGGAAGGGTTAAGGAGTAAGCAACTACATGATACACTATATGCAAAAGGAATCAAACTTAAGTGGGATGTGCTTGGATGCCATAGACTTTGATGAAAACTTTACTAGCATCCCAACCACAGATAGCCTAAGGTCAAAATCAGTGAGAGCACAAGATGGATCCTAGCATCAAAAACAAAGGTGAAAAGAAGGCTGAGGCACCTAAGAGTGCTGAAGACATAGTAAATGTTGTGATCATAGGACTCAAAGAAGTACTCAAAGTTGGACCAAGAGAGTAAAGTGATTCTCATTTAGCTCTAAGAAGAGTATTGATGTGGTGTGCTATTTGTAGAAGTAACCACATAGCCCATGAATGTCGAGTCCTTAGAGGCGAGAGAAAATTAGTGTGGATATTGGAAAAGATATCAAAAATCATGAATCAATCAATTTCTACCACACTCAGCAACAATGATGTGAATGGCTAGAGTGCCAGCATTGTCGGTACCCGCACAACCATTAGCCTTGTTAGTACCACCTCTCCCAATGGTGTAGATGTAGCTTACCCAAGCATGAACCGATTAAGAGTACTTATAGAGACATGTGTTGAGATTCAAGCTCGATGTCAGCTTGTGCTAGTTGCACTATGTGCTGGCATGTTAGGTAGTAACATGTGTGAGACATAAATGATCGCGTCCAGCTGGTCATAGTGTGTGGACATTAGCTAGAGTTAGCTGTGTGTGGACACAACACAAGTAGTGTGTTGTAGATTATGGATTATGGCTTTATGCATTGTGTGAGAAGGGAGATGGATTCCCTCTATGGTTAGGGTTTGATAATACATTAGGGTTTGCTCCTCTGTGTGTGTGTCTCCTCTCCCTCTACCTATTTTTCATCATGTGTGTGGACACAACACAAGTAGTGTGTTGTAGATTATGGATTATGGCTTTATGCATTGTGTGAGAAGGGAGATGGCTTCCCTCTATGGTTAGGGTTTGATAATACATTAGGGTTTGTTCCTCTGTGTGTGTGTCTCCTCTCCCTCTACCTATTTTTCATCATGGTATTAGAGCCTGATGCTCTCTATTAGGGTTTATGAGTGAGTGAGAGAAGAGGGAGAAGAAGCCGTGAAGAATTGGTGTGAAGCTTGCCATTGGAGCAGATTTGATTTTCATCAAATCTGAGAGCTTGGCCTACCGGGTAAGGACTACTAAACATCATTGAGCGGATTGTAGGTGCAAAAACACAAACAACACCAGATTTGAGTTTCCCAAAGCATAGAAAAATTCTGTTTTGCAAGCTCTCCATTGAAGCTTGAGTGTGGTGAATGTATGAGGAAAATGGTTGCAAATCTGATAAAGAATAATGTATCTGGCAAATGGGAATGTATTGGCAACTCATGTGCAAGCCCTACATTGAATTTTTGGAGCAAAGTTGATGCATATTAGTGAGTGGAAATTCACTGGTTTGAAGTCCTCAACAAAAACAGAGAAGAGATGTTCATTGTGGATGAAATTAAAGCCAGTTTTTTTACAAAAATCACCTCATTGATGGATTGGTTACATGCCTAAGAGTGTTGGGAACTCATCTATAACTCCAATAGCCACTACAAACCTCTCAAATCTCCTCAAAGAGCAGGCAGCGCAGCCTGTAGGGGAAGAAACAGAGTAGTTTTTTCATTCTCTTACAAAGTGGAGGCCAAATTCTAGTTGTGTGATTGATTAAACCCAAAACTTGCTTAGAAATTTTGTGATACACATACTTGAGAAGGTTGCTATGTGATTGGTTGGAACAATTATGCATTATGGATCTGGTTAAACAGGCTGTCTACAATGATTAGTGAAATAGAGGGTCATTAATCGGTTAATTACTCTCTTGACTTTTACAATTGGTCTAATTCCTTTTACATGGAGTTAGTAGACATCATTTCTAAGCTAATGAATGCATGGTCTCTCAATTTCGACAAGAATCAAAGGAATTAGAGCACTTTTACTACTAGTCGTTACACTTTTACTAGTTTTTCTCAAATTAGAGAAGGGGATTTGATATTTTTGGTATGTACGCACCTTGGTTGGTGTTGATATGCAACATTGAGCTTGTTTAGGTGTCAATGCAAGTTATCTACACTTGATTGAACCACTACATTGTAACTTGAGGCCTTGGAAAGCGTGCCAGAACAGGGTACTTTGGACCGTGTATGCTAGTTCAATTTGAATGCAATCAGTTTGACTTTCTACATCATCAACAGTGAAGTTCGTTGAGTACTTTGGAGTATCTGGAACACTTATTAGAGTGTGGTTGAGCTGAGGAAGGCTTGTTTACAGAATTGGACATGTGCGGAAGGTGCATTTGCACATTGAGCAAATATGTTAGACAACCCAGTACCGATTGTGGGTGTGAGAAGTTGGATAGAAAGAACTTCCAGGCATGAAAGTACAAGATTAAAAGCTTTCTGAAGAGAAAAGGATTTTGGAACCTTGTTACAGGTGCAGAGCCAGAGCCGAAACTACCTATTCAATCTACACAACAACAACAGGTTGTAGCTCATAAGCAATGGTCAAAGAGAGCATACAAAGTTTTACATTACTTGTCTATATGTATCTCGGATGCTATACTCATACATATACATGATGCTGAGAATCCCAAGGATGCATGGGATACATTGGTAAAGCTGTTTGATACAGATACTAGTGCTCGTAAGTCTCAGTTGAGACAACAGATTCATAATGTGAAGCAGACAGGAAGGAGTATCCATGATTATGTTCAAGAGATAAAGAAGTATGCAGATGCATTGGCAACTATCAGTGCCCCCATGCCTGATGATGATTTGGTACACATTACCTTGTGTGGTCTTGGCAAGGAGTACAAGTCTTTTGATACATCTATTCTTGTTCGGAGTATAGGTTTACCAGATTTTAATGAGTTGGTTTCACTCTTGCTTGTTTAGGAAATCAAACTCAGTGACTCTTTTCATGATGCATCTACTAGCCATGATGGTAATGGTAGAAATTAGGCTTTCTATTCACAAAGGGGATTTAGAGGCAGGGGGAGATTTGCATCATGTGGTCGTGGTAATGGTCGCGGATGGCAGGATAGGTCACCACAACAAAATTTTCAGCCTACATATGGTGCTAGAGATGGTCGTGGATATACACCTCAGAGAGGCAGAGGTAATCCTCGTGGAAGAGGACGTTGGCAAGGCCAACAAACATCTATGCAAAATGTGGAATGCCATTACTGTGGGAAATTTGGTCATATGGCACGTGATTGTTTTCGCAAACAAAATGATTTGAGAGGGGGTAGCACAACATGGTGGACATTATGCACAACATGGTGGAAATTATGCAGATGGTGGAAATTTTGCATCAAGCAGTAATGGTGGCAGCGCAAATCACTTGTTTGCCATATGAAACATGTCATGGGATCTATGATGACAAATGGTGACAGTGATGACACTTGGTATATGGACTCTGGAGCATCAAACCATATGACTTGTCATGGCGAATGGTTTGAACATATGAAGCCTATAGATGTGAAAGGCTATATGATGTAGGCACCCAATATGTGAAAGCCCATGTAGCCATATGATGTAGGCACCCAATATGTGAAAGCTCATGTAGCCATATGATGTAGGCACCCAATATGTGAAAGCCCATGTAGCCATATGATGTAGGCACCCAATAGTGGTGAAAATTTATATGCTTGAGCATTATACTTAGATAAGGTATTGTACCAGATGGGAATATTTTTGACAATGAGACAGACTGGACCTTTATCTTGAAGTGGTTAAAATTGTCTTGTAGCCAATTTTACAATGAGACGGACTGGACCTTTACCTTTACCTTGAAGTGGTTAAAATTGGCTTGTAGCCAGATAAGTGACTGTTATTACCCAATCAAGAAATTGTTTGAACCATGGTTAGTACACATCATTTCAAGGTTGTGTGTAAGATTTTGATTACTTTTAAGCTTATCTTGCCCTAGATATGGCAAGGTGTGAACAACTTTTTGTCGTTGATGAGACTACACCAAAAATATACTTTTTTGCCTGAAACTGGACATCCTTTGTTTTGTGTGTTTATTCTGAGCTAAAGAATGCATGTATCAAATGCCAACTCCATCTCAGCATGGGATAATCTAAAAATAATAAACTGCCAAAATAGAGCAATTTCAACGTATTTTACTAAGTGTCAGCCCTACCTCCCAAGGGTAGCTCTTGGCTAGAGTTATCCAAATGTCATGAGACTACCATACCATTTCTTGTTCCATTCTGAGATGATTTGATCCTCTGTTTGTCCTGGTGTAAACAAGTTTTTACCTTATGTGCCAATCTACCAAATCTTTGTCGGGTGGTCTTTTGGAGTGCTTCAAAAATATAGCAAACATACCTGAAATGAGCTAAGGTTTGGTATGAATCAAGGTTAGACATTTTTCTTACTACATGTAACTCCTTGTCTACATTTAACATTGCTAGGCCCCTTTTTGAACCAAGTGTGGACACTTGTTTGGTCCTAATCACCTAATTGCTCCAGAACAGCTTTGAGATCGGGGTGTTCTTATAGTCAAAATTTATCTACAGATTCTAAGCTTTACATTGATATAATTACATTGTAAAACTGGGCAATTTTGTAGAAGTTATTCTTGTTTAGGGAAATATATCCAAAATTTTATGCTTAGAGGGCCCAATATGCAACATTTGTTAGGAGGGTTTTTGGAGTACTTCAAAAACATAGCAATATACCTGAAATGAGCCAAGGTTTGGTATGCATCAAGATTAGATATTGTTCTTGCCACATGTAACTCATTGGCTGCATCTAACATTGCTAGGCCCCTTTTTGAACTAGGCATGGACATCTGTTTGGTCCTAGACACTTGTTTTCTCTAGAAACAGACCCAACTTGCCAAGGCTATAACTTGAGTTGTACAGCTTCGATCGAGGTGTTCTTATATTCAAAAGTTATCTCCAAAAAGTAAGCTTTCCATTTCTACAATTAGTTTGCAAAATTGGGTTCTCTATAAAGTTACAACAACTATTTAAAAAAAATGCTAGTTTTACAAGTATATCCAATTAGCCACAAGTACATTTTTTATGATATCTTTGATTTTAAGCATTGTACCTACATTTATGGTTCCCAGACCTCTGGTATTACACCTGTTAGACTCATAAGAGTGTTGGTTATACCAAAAGTTGGTCTAGAGCTTGAGGGTAAGGCTTTTATCAGCTCTTCAATCTGTTAGAGAAAGTTCTATATCCAAAGCTCTTTTGCCTTTGTCTTTTTGAACTGTGGCTGTACCTTTGTCTTTGTCAAATGAAAGCCATGTGGGTTCACACGTCCTCCCAATGGATCTCCATTTTCAAGATTAGGTTGTCTTCTCCCAACTGACTGCATATAAGTTTGCATCTGTTTTGGTTTCCATGTAACTACAGCTAGCTTCCATGTGGGCATCCACTTTAACATTTTTAGCAGCCACTTCACCTATCACTTCTGGCGTGATTCCTCTTTCACTGACTGCATATAAGTTTGCATCTATTGGTTTCCATGTAACTATAGCTAGCTTCCATGTGGGCATCCACCTTAACATTTTTCCCCGATAGCTCTGGCTATTTTTAGTATAGTGATTAGTAGACTTACTTCGCTGCCTCTTTTGATTTCTTTGAGGTTTCACTGCTAGAGGACTCCATTCATCCTTTGTTAACAAGTGATGTACTTGCTTTTTGGGAATCCAAAAGTAAGTTTTATGCTTAGGCAAAGCTGGATTCACTAAATATTTTGATGCCACCCATCAGTATCCATTTACCACTCCATTGGGCATGTCTACATTTAGAAGAACTGAGACTTTAGGAGATTCTTTAGCAGAAACTTTGTTAGATTTCGGAAAGGTTTCAGCTTTAGGGGGAAACAATGTCTCCAAATCTGGCTCTAGTTTTGCTATACTTATTATAATCTTCCCTTTTGTATCTAACATGTAGTACTTTGGTTCCCTTACTGAGTTGGACCATACTGTTGGTATATCATTAGCCAGATATATACTGTTTACTTCAAAGGGAATCATTATGCTCATAGTATGATCTTTCCACAGTTAGGGTTGCATCCATACTTGGCCATTCAGCTCCAGCTCAATATGATCTCTTTTCTGACATCTCACCTGTGTTCATAACATAAAAACTACCTTCCAAAAGATCATTTGCAGTATTGTAGAAAGTTGTTAATACGCCAAGGCATTTTGAATCATAACCAAAGTCAGGCTTTCCTCCTCATTAGATCTAATACAAGAGGAACATTCAGCTTCTACGGTGATGAGAACCATTAGGCGAGAGCCCTTGGATTGGCCCAGTTGAACTAGTAGTGACAATAGTGCCAATTCAGTTAGGACAGAATACATTTGGTGGACCCCAATTAAACTAGTAGTGCCACTTCAGTTAAACAGGAAACCACAAGAGTTATGAGCCATGACAATAGGGCCTCAAGTGTACCAATAGTTCATGGAGAATCAGTACATGGATACCCAATGGCAATTAGGATTTGTACCCCCTAAACAACCAAGAGAAGAATCTTTTAGGGTGCCAACCTATGGATACATGGGACTATCGTATACTCAGGAATCTCCTAGAATGGAACCTAGGAACATGGCCATAATGTCTCCTCAGCTAGTTATAGAACTAATATAGACTAGCAGGTTTAGAACTCATGTAATCCCAACAAAAGAAGAAACCTCGATGTCATTTTGATATTAATCAGGCCCACCAGGGGATTGAGGGAGGAAGTGGTGTATGTACATCCTAGGATAAGTACCTCTCTCATAGCTAAAGCTGATTTTAAAATTTGATGGAATGGGAGATCCATTTAGCCATCTAGTTGCTTTCAAAATAGAACTGTACTGTAGAAAGGGTGATTAATCCTCAAACTAAGATAGATACTTTTTACTTAACCTTAGAGAATAATACCTTGCTATGGTTTTAATTGCTAGAAGATTCCCAAAGAGAAACCATGCAAGCTTTAGGGCTAACGTTCACGACAACATTCTCTAAGATGAGTGCTAAGCATGGCTGATTTCACTACTGTTCTTGGAAGGGTTAAGGAGTAAGCAACTACATGATACACTATACGCAAAAGGAATCAAACTTAAGTGGGATGTGCTTGGATGCCATAGACTTTGATGAAAACTTTACTAGCATCCCAACCACAGATACCTAAGGTCAAAATCAGTGAGAGCACAAGATGGATCCTAGCATCAAAAACAAAGGTGAAAAGAAGGCTGAGGCACCTAAGAGTGCTGAAGACATAGTAAATGTTGTGATCATAGGACTCAAAGGAGTACTTAAAGTTGGACCAAGAGAGTAAAGTGATTCTCATTCAGCTCTAAGAAGAGTATTGATGTGGTGTGCTATTTGTAGAAGTAACCACATAGCCCATGAATGTCGAGTCCTTAGAGGGCGAGAGAAAATTAGTGTGGATATTGGAAAAGATATCAAAAATCATGAATCAACCAATTTCTACCACACTCAGCAACAATGATGTGAATGGCTAGAGTGCCAGCATTGTCGGTACCCCCACAACCATTAGCCTTGTCAGTACCACCTCTCCCAATGGTGTAGATGTAGCTTACCCAAGCATGAACCGATTAAGAGTACTTATAGAGACATGTGTTGAGATTCAAGCTCGATGTCAGCTTGTGCCAGTTGCACTATGTGCTGGCATGTTAGGTAGTAACATGTGTGAGACATAAATGATCGCGTCCAACTGGTAATAGTGTGTGGACATTAGCTAGGGTTAGCTGTGTGTGGACACAACACAAGTAACTCAAACTTAGGAATTTTGGAAAATATGCACAATTTTGGGACATTTCTTTTTTAGATCCAATACAATGTTTACTGTGCGATATGCAAGATATATTATTGGATGTTCTCAACAAGCATTTGAATAATGCGATATGATTTATATACTATTGTACATTTGTAACAAGTATATATGATGTTGGTGGGATGTAAATTTGCCTGCACACACACACACACACATGCACACCAAGAATTAAGTTTGTTTATATCACATAGCCTCCAGTTGACCACCATCAAACACAGAAACTTTAACAAAGAAAGGATATTCAATGTAACTTTAAGTTGTAAGAAAGACTAGGTGATAGAATTAAAAAGATCCCATCTGTATTGAATCAAAATTCTTGAACAATGGGTGAACCATAAATCTAAAAGCTTAAGAAAGCCTTACAATCTGAATAATGATTGAACTATGAGTTTGGTAGCTTCATACAACATTGCTAAAAGATTACGAAGCTAGTTGCCCATGTGCTAACAAATCATTCTTGCTCAACTGCACTGACGTGTGATGGTGCCTCACTTTCATGTTGATTCAATTGATTCTGTTTGGCCTTGAGTATTATAGCCTTTGGAATCTGGATTTTCTCTAGAAGTCGTCCACCCTTGGGCTTCCATGCCCAAATGATGCAGCTAGTGTCTTCCCAACGCCGAGGATCATTTCTGTTCTCTCGCCAATACTTGTTCCAGCAATCCTTATAAACCTCCATATCACTTGCATTCTTCTTCTTTGAAATTGGTGCCTAATATTGTAGCTAAACTTGTAGGTAGTTTATCGAGTTGTTGTTTTGATCAACATCTCTTGTTGTCACTCCCAACCATATTGGGTAATTTGCATCACAAGGTTGTACAAGCACAAAATCTCCTTTAGACACATCAAGAGTCGGGTTGAACTCTTCAGCAGGTGTGTTGCGCATTGGACCACAATAATGGTCCTCATTTACATCAAACCCTTCATCTACATTATCCTCCACTTGAAGGTTAAGAGGCTCAGCTTTTTCGCATACACTCCTTGGCCAAAAGTCATGAAATCCAATGTCTTCCCTTGCACTAGGGGTTTGCATGTTTAGCATAAGATTCTCCCAATAGACAAGGACCGGATTGATCCACTTAGCATAATCACTTTGGTCTCCTTTCTCTTGCAAGTGCTCTTTCCACCAATTGACATGTTTTTTTAAGCCCTCCACAACCTTCTCATTTTCCTTAATATACTCAAAGGGTGGCAATACTTTTGGAAAACCTTCAGGAAGCTTGGGTTCTCCCTGGTCATTTCTCTTCCATAACTCTATACCACTTTCTGGTAACTAATCAATATTTTTGGGGTGTACTTTGTATTGCATCAAAGGTATTCCATCACTCATATAAAACCTAATCGAAAACGGACAACCGAGCGAAAAGTTATGAGCATTTTACTACAAGACTATAAAACTGTCAAAATTCACCTAAAAGTTAGCAACTTTGGGAGAGATTCTGATCATCAATGAAGTAAAGGATTAAGAAATTAGTTACATGAGTGGAAACAACATATAAAGAGCTTCCTAGCCATATGATCAATTTTAGAAACCAATACGCGAGTGATGAGTAATTACCGATTGAAATTTGGATATTAGACCACAAAAACTGCACTTTCCTCTCTTTGCATGAAACCTCAATTTTCACATAGCCTCTTGCCTTTCATCTCCTTCATGATTCAAGCTAGAGGGTAAGGGTTAACATTGCTCAGTGGACAATCGTAAAGATTTACCTATGGTTCCCAAAGTATTTCCACATGCTCATTTCCACTAAAACCATTGGTACCTCCAAAGGAGGTGGCAATAAGGCAAGGGCTACCTTGAGAAGTCACAAGCCCACCAAGATAATAACTCCTTATCCCACTTATCACATGAATCATCAAAGAGGTCCGAAATTGGGTTAAGCATGAGGGGCTAATGCTAAATGAGACATTCACATGTAAAGAGAGTGTTTGAATAAGGGTTTGAAGATAAGAGAACGACAATGACACAAAATGCTCAATTGAGAAGGCTTCATTCATTGATTTGAAAGGGAGAGGAGGGCTCCTTTTATAGGTGGAGAATCACCCTCTCTTCCATTGTTACAAATTACAACATAAAAATATTCAACCCTTCAGTTACATAAGGGTATATGTCACCCATCAATTGTCCTCTTAGGCTAAGTCTTCTGTTTATTTTATTAAATTGAAGACTTTTTTACTTTGAAAGTGTGATGAGATAATAGCCAAGTCTAAGTGGCATGTAGGTGGAGATCCCACTTACACATGGCTGAATTCTGCTCTTCCATGATGTAGGCATTCTAGAAGAATCTTTCCCAATTATGCACCTACACACAGTCCTCCACATGCCTTCCACACTCCCCAACTTGTAGCCTTATGTGGTGAATACTATATTAATAATACAATTAAAATCCATGTGAGCATGAAGGCCCACTTTTATTTTCCACATCACTAGCCTATCTACCATTCCAAAGTATTTATCAAGCATACTTGTGGCATTTACAACGTGTGCACCCTAAATCAAGTAAAACCATTATATTTGAAGATAGAATGTTATTATTAGGGTAGCCGCCAGGCCGCTGCATCACCATGCCATTATTCCATTGTGGGTGCCGCAATCTTCTTGGACAAGTTCCACCTTATTACCATTGAGAAACCATCAAAATATGTACAAAATTAAAAATGAAAGATATCAATTTTTCATGTCTAGAAGATAGGTGTTATTTTTGAACTTTTGCTTTATCCTAAAGGGGCCTTCCCAGCGTCGAAGAAGCTTCTTATCTAGCCGTTTCTTCACACGGCCATCATACCTCATGAACTAAGCTTCCTTGCTTGAGTTCTGGCTTCTTCTTCTTCTTCTTCGTGAGAGTGTCATGCCTTGCCTTGCACTGTTGTTGTGCAACCTCCAAATTTTGAAGTTTCTGAAGTCGCCTCTCATCCAAGGTCTCCAGTTGGGCATGTGTTTCTTCTTCATTATTCAAGCATGCAAAAGATGTGCGAAGGCTTTCTATTGGCAAAATAGCCTCCATTCCATAAACTAATTGAAAAGGTGTGAAACCAAGAGACAGTTTGTGAGTTGTCCTATAGGCCCCTAGGACCTCTGGCAAATGCACATCCCACTTTCTCTTCATAGTATCCACTAGCTTAGACAAAGATCCACAAAGCAGTCCATTAGTTTTTTCTACTAAACCATTACATTGGGGATAATAGCGAGTTGACATAGCATGCTTTATTTTTAATTTCTGCACCAAAGCTTCAATCAAGTCATTCCTGAAAGACCTCCCCCCATCCGTAAGGATATCTAATGGACACCCAAATCGAGCGCATATGTATTCCCTACTGAGAAAAAGGATGCCACAGCCACTACTTTATTATTGACCATCGCTTTGCTTCTGCCCACCTTGTTGCATAATCTGTGGCCACCAATATGTAATACTTCCCATGTGAGGAACGAGGAAGTGGACCCATAAAATCTAATCCCCACCTTTCAAATGGACCATATGCTCGGATAGGGTTTAAGGGTCCGGGAACCAATTGCTTATGCCCATATGCCTGGCATACTTCATAGCTTTCGCACCACTCATAGACATCTTTGCTGAGTCAAGGACAATAATACCCTATGTTAAGGATCCTCCGAGTTATGCTGGCTGAGGCAAAGTGACCTGAACATTCATGACATAATTCCATAATCCTTTTAGATTCTTCCAAGCTCACTACCCTCTTAAGAATCTTATCCTTACCTTGCTTGTAAAGAACATCCCCTAGAATTGTGTAAGGATGAGCTTTCCTTGTAAGCCTTTGCTTCTATTGAGGATTCAATCCAGGAGGGAAGTATCCTGTATCTAAATAGTGTTGAACATCTTGGAGCTCAGGCCAACCTGTATCCATTAATGCAAGAATAGCTACTTTGAAAGAAGCCAAAGTTTTAGTAGCTAATTCATCAGCCTTTTGATTATCCTCCCTATTAACATGCACAAATTTACAAAACTCAAAAGCTTCTTTTAACTCCATTGCCCTTTTATATAATTCTTGGAGATTAGGACTCCTTGCCTTATATTCTCCTTTCATTTGTCAGATGACCAATTGTGAATCCCCTTTAACCTCTACCTCTTTAATTCCATCTTTTATGCAATCTTCTAATCCCCAAATTAATGCATTGTACTCAGCCACATTATTTGATATAGCCTTTGGAAATTCCCTACACTTGGCCCATACCTCTTTTCCTTCTGGATCAAATAAAACTATCCCCCCAGCCCCACATTGCCTGGAAGGGCTAAAGGCTCCATCAAAATGCATAGTGAAAGCAGTTGGTGGTGTCTCCAAATTTTCATATACTTCTTCCTTTGTTCCTGTTTCTTCTTCCTCTTCCTTCCTTGTAAGAAAATCTGCAAGAGAGACCCTAGTGGTGTTTTCTGTAATAAAAGTGAAAGAGAATTCTTGAAGCTCACAAATCCACTTTGTAAACTTCCCTCCTGCAGGATTGGGTTTGTGGACCAAGAATTGTAAAGAAGGTTGAGATGTGAGGAAGAAAAAAGGGCGAGGTAACAAGTATGACCTGAACTTCTTTACTGCAAAAACAAGAGACAAACCACCTTTCTCCATTTCACCATACCTCTCCTCGGCATCAATGAGTTGTCGGATTGCATAATACACTGGTTGCATACGCCCTTGCTCTCCCTTTTGCAAGAGTATAGCACCCATTGAATGTGATGAGACACTTGGGTTCACATAAAAGTCCTCCCCCCACCTAGGAGGCTGCACAATTGGACTTTGACTCATTCATTCCTTGAGCAAACAAAAAGATTGAATTTGATCGGGCCCCCATTGGAAAGAAACATTCTTCTTTGTTAACAGATTTATAGGATACATCTTCTCAGAGGACATGTCAACAAAGCGTTGGTAATACTTTGTTTTGCCCAAAATCCTCCTTACCTCCCTTACATTGGTAGGTGGTGGGAGGGCCACAATTGCCTGCACCTTCTCAGGATCCATCTCTATGCCTTCTTTTGAGATAACATGCCCCAAGAGAACCACCTTCCTTCGTGCCAACAAGCGGCATTTTCCAGGATTAAGACACCCTTTTACATCATCAATACTTTGCAAGGCCAACCTCAACTTTTCCAAGTGGTCCATGCGGCTTGAATAAATGCAAAAATCATCCAAAAAGACCCTTATAAACTTTCCCAAGTAGGGTGCAAATACCTGACTCATGAAGCGTTGAAAAGTTGCTGGTGCGTTGGTCAAGCCAAATGGCATCACCCTATAGGCATACACTCCCCAAGGGTGATAAATGAGGTTTTCCTTTGATCTTCTTCACAAATCCGGACTTGAAAGTATCCAGAGTATCCATCACACACTGAATACAACTCATGACGTGCAACTTTATCCAAAATCTCACTTTGAAAAGGTAGAGGATAATAATCCCTCTTTGTGCATGCATTCAGAGGGCAAAAGTCCACACACATGCGCCATTTTCCATCCTTTTTCGGAGTGACTACAACTGGGAAAATCCACTCTGAATTCTCTACTGGAAAAATAAATCCAGCTTCAAGCAAATTAGTTACCTCATTCTTAAGCACCTCCGCTTGCACTACTCCCAAACGCCTTAGCCGCTATACCACTAGCTTACTTTGGGGCTTGAGACCAATCTTGTGCTCTACTAGGATAACTTGGCGTACTTGTAAGTAACACCATATTGGGGAATATGGGAATTTCCCATAAGTTTGGGACACGTGGTCAAAACTTTGGATTTGCCATAACTTGAACACCATTACTCCAAATTGTGCGCTTTAAAGCTTAATAGATTCCTCTTTTCAAGCGCTTTCCAATGATAGGTCACATGATAGGGTTTTGAGAAACTTATAGACATGTTAATCGGGTTCCACCTTTTTAGTATTACAAAAATGGGACTTGGGAGATTCCCAAACTCACGAATATGGTGTTAAGTAGCAATTTGCAAAAAGGTTAGGAAATCCATCCAACATTTTTAAGTAATTCTCCCTTTCAGTACCTGCTATGGATTCATCAAGAAGAAGTTCATTCTGTTGGTGAAGACTAGTGAGGTCCACATCTCCTTTCTTGAACATGGTTGAAGAAGATTCCCCTTCCAAGGCTCCATTGTCTTCAGCATCCCCTCGATCCCTTCCCAGGGAAAGACCAAATGCAACTCCCTCCACCTCCCCTGAGATGGAATCCTCGGAGCTACCACTTGTCTCCTCTTCATCGGGGATGACTCTGACTCTAAACTTTTGGAAGTTGAAGGTTCACCTCTTACCACTTTCTTGCGAACGACTCTTGATGTTGTAGTGGACCTTCTTATTCTCACCTTGTAGAATAAGATCACCTGTCTCCCACTTTTGAATTGCCTTCACTTGGCGAAGCCATGGCCTACCCAATATCAATGGGAAAACCCTAGCATCAAGCTTTGTAGGAATGACCTGGAAAGTTGTAGGCATAGAAATACCACATACATCCACTCCCAAATTCCTGATAATTCCTAAGGTTTTCACCCTAGACAACTTTAAATCAGCATCTTTCATTGTTTTTTCACTCATCACATTGATTGACGCACCTCCATCAATGTATGCATTAGAAATTGTTTGCCCCTCAACGATGACATCAATCACATGCACATCATCTCCTACATCAATATCCACCTTTTGAGACATAGGAGTCCCATTATCCCTCTTTTTCTTTTTCTTAGATTCCCTTGTGCTAGCCAGCTTACCCCATTCCTTTCTGAGCTTTGGAGAGAGTGCCAAAAGCTGCCCAATTGTGATTTGTCCCGTTTTCTCCCTAAGATCTGTTAAGAGGTCATAACTAAGAGATCCTTGTCCAAGAGGAAAGTCAGATTGTCCAATTTTTCTCCTAGTAGACGACTTCTTCTTCTTATTATTTTTCTCCTCTTCTTCAGATTTATCTTCTTGTTCTTCTTCCTGGCTTCTAGTTTTACGACCCCTTTTTGCCATTAATGGCATCAATGTTTCCTCTTCTTCTTCTGAGCATGTTTCCTCTAAAAAAGCTAAACTTTTATTCTTTCTTTTCCTCAATTTTGGACACTCAGTGCGATAGTGCCCCTTCTCTTTGACATTCATAGCATGTGACACTACTTCTATCCCTAGGTGGCCTCCTTGCATTGACTAAGTGTAACTTCAAATCAGCAAATTCTGCCATAAGTTGTGCAATGTAATGTTCCAAGGATGGAGCTTTTACCTGAGATGTTGAGGCTATCTCTACTCGTGGTGGGGTCGGCACACTTGGAGAAGATTGGAATGTGGACTCAATATGAAGAGTGGCCTCCTTCTTCAAAGCAATAGGAAGAGCCTCTTTAAAATTAGTGGGATCTTTGCTAAGAACTTTTCTATGCAAGTAGGGATCCAAAGCCCTGATAAACTTACTCATCTTAAGGTGCTCCATTGCTAAAGAACTCTTTGAATCTCCCATAGAAGGTGAAGAAGAAGAAGCAACAACATGTAAAGCAGCTTGTTGTTGATATTTGATGAACAAGCTTCATACCTCACTGAAAAGGCAGAAACTGACTCTCCTTTCTTTTGGAAAATCTGATCCAATTGCAATAGTAAAGCTCTTGGTGACTCTATTGTCCTAAATCTCTCCTTCATTGCTTTGGTCAACCTTTCCCAATCATTCTTGGACTCCTCTGGCAAAGCCTCATGCCAAGTTAAGGCCACACCCTCCAAGAAATTTGGAAGTATTTCTGCCCTCTCCTTCATCGACCAACCCGTCAAGCAATAAACATAAACACATCAAGACAAAACATTAACAAACCCTAAACCTGTGATCATTACTCACATTAAGACAAAACATAGACAAACCCTAAATCTATGATCATTACTGTCGTATTTTATGCCACTTGAAATCATTACTATGCAGAGAAGATTGTAATCAACAAATAAAGATTAAAACAACAAGAAATAAATAGCAAATTACTGCTCACAACCTTGTTGCTCCTGTGAAAATAAACAGCAACACATCAAGAGAAAACATAAACAAATCCTAAACCTATTATCATTACTGTGGTATTTTATGCCACTTCAAATCAATACTGTGCAAAGAAGATTGTAAGCAACAAATAAAGATTAAAACAATAAGAAATAAACAACAACTTATTGCTTTGATTTACACAACCTTGTTGTTCACAACCTTGCTCCTGAGAAAATAAAAAACAACACATCAAGACAAAACATAAACAAATCCTAAACCTATGATCATTACTCACATCAAGATAAAACATAGACAAACCCTAAACATATGATAATTACTCACAAGAATTTGATGCCACTTCACATCAAGATACCTATCTATGGTGCAGAGAAGAGAAAGTTCATGTGAGAAAACGGACATAACAACTCACAGAGGTTTTGTCCAAATGAGATGAAATTTTAGGAGGAGAGAGCTATGGTGGAGAACAACATGCCTGTAAATTTTCGTGAAGAAAGAACCAGAGTTGCAGAAGATATGGCAAAATTGATTTCTGCCAAAAAAAAGGGGGAAAATGAAAAGGTAGTGAAATGCAAAAGGAGGGAAAGTAAAAAGTTAAACATAAAAAATGAAAAAAAAATGAAATTCGGTTTTCAAACTTCCATGTGCTGACCGCAAGGTACATCTGACATGAAAGATATAGAATCTGACATTTCTCTATTTTTTAAAGATATGGGCTCTATTATTTTATTGTCTTAAGAGATTTGGGCTAAGATATGACAAAAAGATCCATGTTACATGGATCTAGAATCCCAGCTCTCTCATTGGTCAGGCCAATCTTTTTTTATTCACTCCTTAAGGGGCAAAATGGAGAGTCCATATTTCTCCTAATGGTATTGCTCTCCTCATTCCACTTGGTTTTTTGATTAACTAAAAGCTTGTTTATTGTTTTTCTTATGGAGCAATACTTGTCAAAGAGAGTGGGAAAATAATAACGTTGGAAAATAGAAGAGCTAAAAAAATGAGCGGGAAAAGTTGTTTGGGAGGGAAGTTTTTTTCACTCCTCTTTGATTTCCTCCCAAGTGCATTGACTTCTTTGACAACCTAAAAATCCAGTTGAAAATAAAAAACACACCTACATTGAATGATGATGTTCACATTAAAAATAAAGAAAAGTTTTAGTTTTTTATTTTTTACAAATTAGAATTTGATTTACAAGTTTTTCATTTTTTACAAATTAGAATTTGATTTACAAGTTTTCCATCATTACATTGGCCTTTCTCTCATGGGAGGAGACGGATTTTTCATTCTAGCCAAAAGGCCCCAAAATGAGCTCTGATTTTCCCTAACAGCCTCTTAGTGCTTTGGGGGCGCCTAGGCCATGGCTAGTCTAAAATTTCACTATTTGTCGTTTAAGTTGTACCCCTCATCATTCTCCCCTATGGGATCCAAGCCCAACCTTTTCCTTGTTTGGGAGGAACTTTTAAATTTTCCTTCTCCCTATACCCCCTCATGAAGAAGTTGGTAGCACCATTAGGTAAAGTTTTGGGACAAAGACCTTCCTTGGAACTCAACCCTAGGTGGCATCCTCATATTTTGGTTGAAATTGACATTAATAAGGACCTGCCTAAGTTTATAATTATGATCATTAACCTAGGGAGTGGTCAAAAAATATTTTTAAAAATTTTATATAAAAATCTACCTATTACTTGTTTTCATTGTGGTAGTCAAGGCACTTCATAAATGACTGCCTCATAAAGTTCCCCCCAAGCTCGTCCTACCTAACCCCCCAATGGATCCCTCTATTTAAACAATTCCTCAACACCATAAGGAAGGGTAGGAATAATTCCAAACCTTAGCCTAATGTAAACCCTAAAACTTTAAGCTGATTCACTACCGTACTTGTTGATGTTGAGGAACCCCTCCAAACAACCCCCTCAAGGTTCTTCTCTGACTATGAGTCTAGAGGTTCCTTACATTGTGAGAAAACTAGTCCCAACACCCAAGCTAAAGACAAGTTATAACAAGAGGCGGAGAGAATGGACTCTCAAGACAATGATAACTCTAAGGAGGAGGACACCCCTCCCCTAATAAATTTGAACAACGTGCCCTCCTTCAGAGAGAAATCCTCTCAAACTGAATAGAAATCTCTCATTAAGGCTCAGGGCACCCCAAGCCTAGTGAAAAAGAAAAAGGCCAAAGCTCAAAAAATCCATATGGCCTCTTCTTTACAGAGGAAGAACAAAGGGAAAAAGAGTTTTGAATGAAGATCCTATTTTTTAGGGTTGGCACACTCTAACAAAGTTGTCATACTAAAATGAGATCTGCTTGCCCGACAAAGTGTACAATCGTTTTCCTTCACAAGAGTATGCCTGTTCCATCACAAGAGTACGCCTGTTCCACACACAAGAGAACGCATGTACCATCTACCAAGCCACGTCCATTCCTTCCTCAAACATACGCCCGTTTCCATTTGCTAACCCATGTCTGTTCCCTTCCAAGTGAATTCATGTTCCCTACTCAATCTATGTCCGTTCTTTCAGCGCATGTCTACTCCTTTTACTAAGCATATGTCTGTTCCTTTAGCTATGTGTGTCCGTATATGTCCGTACCTTCTTGAAGAGAACACCTCTACCTTACCTCACATATGTCCGTACCTTTATAAAAAACTAAAATTGTCTAGAGGGAGATCCAGCACCATCACTTTCCACCTTCATGCACCTACGCTTAGAGAAATTGGTGTGAAACAACCCTCTATTCGACGATGCAGAGCCTTCCTATTCTCAATTGTCGGTGAGATCGAACCCTTCAATCAACAGAGTGTCTAGTCAAACAGTGTTAGTCCTTGAGAGCACTAGTGAGAGCGAGGAGCGTCCTAACATGGGACGCACTACCCCTGACCCCCCAGAGGCAAGAGGGTTGGTAGCCCAATGCATGGACAAACCACTGACCCTCGAGTAAGACCCAGAATCCCCTACACATTTTCGTTCCCTTCCAAGCGAATGCCTGTTAAAAAAAATTATCTAGGGAAATGCATAATCAAATGATCCATATCCCAGGGACATGGGCATGGAACGCTAACCAAAAAGAGAGTCCACACCACCACTAGACCATAGACCTGAGATAGGACAGAGTGAAAGTAACCCGATCTAGACTAATCCAACAATCTGGGGGGGGCATGCCTACCACTCGGATGGTAGACTCATACCAAGATCATAGGTATATGCCCAACCTAGGACAAGAACACTAGAAACCTCACCTTGAACAATTCTATCAACATGTAGCACCTAGGTACCAGCAATACCCGCCTCACGGAATGTATCCTGGATATCATATGGGACCCTATGAAGTTTAAACTAGTCCACCATTGAGGCAAGGACCACCATTGAGGCAAGGACCACCAATGGTATACTATCCACCCAGACCATATCCCCCACCTATCTTACCCCAACCCGCACCAACCCCAGCCATGGCAGGATTGACTTCGGAAATGTTAGATAGCCATGGAAATAGGGAGAGGGTAGCTGCAAGAATAACACCACCAGCATCGGCTCAGCTGGCACAAGGGCCTAGACATGAAAGAAATAAACATGCCCACATCTCTAAATTGATCACCAAGTTTGATGGATCTGGAGATCCAATATTGCACCTAGAAACGTTCAATCAGATTTGTAAAGCATTTGGCCATGTGGATGACCAGCTTAAGGTGAGTGACTTTGGCCTCACCCTAGATGGAAAAGTTGGGCAATAGTTTCTATCACTGAAGGTAGAGGATAAAGCCACCTTTGAAGCCTTGAAAGAGGCTTTCAAAGTGGGATACTCAGGCAAGGAACCTGATGGAGCCCAATCGAACAATTGCACAACGTAAGATAAAAGGATGGAGAATCCATATGGAATTATATCAATCGGGTGAGATAGCTCCATTCTCACTGTAACGATAGAGACAAGTTCTCAAATGAAAGGTTGATTAGGAGGTTCCTTGAGGGCCTCAAATATGTACCGTTGCACAACTCCTTATACGCTCTAGCCCACACCTCCTTTGAGCAATGTTGTAGGAGTGCTATGGACTATGAGGATAATTTCAAGGGAACTCATTCCCAAGAACTGCATGAGGGCACATCTGAGGCATTCTTCAAAACTACCAGGACAAGATCTGAAGGGACATCTTAAGGACAATAGGTGGAACAGCTAGCCTTGATGCAACAAATGGCCCAACATTGGAGAACAAGCCAACAAGTCGAACAACCCCATCTTTACCCAAAGAGGGAGTTAGTATGGTGCTTGATTTATCAAGCTAGCCATACTAGCATGGAGTGTCCACATTTGAGACCTCAACCCACTCTCTACTGCACTTTACAGCCAAAGGTGGGGCAATCTTCATGTCTTTGAAATCCTCCAATTAGTGAAAGTGAGCTTTACAATCCAATCAAGTGACTTGGTAAAACAATACAAAAATGTAGCATGTGCCATCTTCTTCCATGGACATTGCAATCATAATACAAAAATTTACCTTCTTCCATCACTGCTGCGAATGTACCTCTGTTGTCCTCAACAATCAACCCTGTAATCTTGCCTCTAATGTCCACGTTTGAGAGAGAGAGAGAGAGAGAGAGAGAGAGAGAGAGAGAGAGAGAGAGAGAGAGAGAGAGAGAGAGAGAGAGAGAGAGAAAGAGAGAAAGAGAGAGAGAGAGAGAGAGAGAGAGAGAGAGAGAGAGAGAGAGAAGAAAGTGAGAGGAAGGATGAGACGACAGGGCATTCTAAGTGTGTGTGTGTCCACCAAAACATTTGTGTGTATCAACAAATTAAACCTTCCATCACTACTGAGAATGCACCTCTATTGTCCTCAACAATCAGCCCTATAATCTTGGCTGTGATGTCCACGTTTGGGGAGGGGGAGAGAGAGAGAGAGAGAGAGAGAGAGAGAGAGAGAGAGAGAGGACTTTAAATGTATTCAGAGTTTTCTCTATGTTAATATTGTGTTGTTTATGTTATAATATATAAATAGTATAACCACAGTGTTGTAATGCAAACTGTGTAATTACAGGATTGGAATGCAACCTGACAAGGAGAATATCAATCCCAATATGATTCTAGCAAAGCAATTAAAACCTTTTCTTAATTCAAGATTGGCAAAGGAAATGCTACAGGAAAGAAAGTTTAAGGTGGTAAAAAGAGATATTATACAACAATTTGTAACCAACAATGTTGTACCTACATCAAAAAATACATGAGACTATGGATGCTAATGCAGTCAGTCGTGTCGTAAATGTTATACTGCTATACAAAAGTCACTATCTTTGATTATAGGAGTCCATAAGATTAAAGGTAGATTACTTTCAACTCCAACAGATTTTTGGAGAGTCCAGGACAAGCTGAATGCAGAGGTCTTGGAGTACATTGGTAAACCTTACCACATCGAAAGAGGAGTTCAATGGAGAGAGTGGCACCATTCAATATAATGAACATAACAATATATTCTTGGATATTGAGCTATTGCAGAGGAGAATGGTGGAGTTCTATGACATATCTTATGAGGAGACACAAGGTGTGCTTAAATTTGTCATCAAGCTATATGAATGTGAGATAATATAAGAGAAAAAGGTGGAAAGAGTAACAATAACATTGATGAATAGAGCACTCAATAAATGCATCAAGGATGATAACCCTCAATATTTCAGTGTATATTTGATGGCTTGGTTCATTTGAGGTAAACCTACTTACCTTTATCTCACAAAACTTATTCATATTTGACATTATGTAAATTTTTATGTACAGGTCAAGAAAGAAGATCATGAGACATTGTTTTGGGTATTGGCCACCCAAGGCCTTAGTTAAGTAAGTTTTGGGTGCCCAAGTGTGAATAAGGGCCAATTGAATATAAGGAATTTTCTCATAAATAATGAATGGACACAATCCCCCTTTGTGCTATTGAGAGCTCTTGTTTGCATCTTGAGAGAGAGCATTCTAGCACTTGTGCCTCCTCTATACTTGTATGCTGCATGCTTGTGTTGAGGAGTGAGAAAGAGTGATTGCCTTATGTGGTGGTGCAAGTGACTCTACGTTGACAACGTGGAGGTGGAGCTTGGAGGATTGGACCTTCTCAAGTGAGCTTGGAGGATTGGACCTTCTCAAGTGAGCTTGAAGACCTCAAGGGACACAAGTTCGAAGGATTGGTAAGTGCCCTACGATAGTTGTGTTCTATTGCTCTTCTCTAAGGTGAATGGATTGAGCTTGCTCTTGGAGGTGTGGTAGCCCATAACACATTATTACCAAACAATGCTGGGAGAAATGGGGAGCACCTACCATGGATGACATGGCTTTACTTTTGAAACTTGCTGATGGAGCCACCGCAAGGCCCATAGGTCTTCTACGGGATCTGAAATAAAGATCCTTGGAACCAACTTCCCACACTCCTTCGTGTGGTGATGAACTTTGGCCAACAACCTATTTTTTCTACGATTGCATCCTAGGTCATCCCTTCATGAGAGAAACCAAAATGATCCACGATTGGGGCACGGATCATATTTACATCCGAAAGAAAGATCAAACAATAAAGGTCAACCTATGCACTTGGAAAGTCCATCCTATGAGTGGTCGACATTTAGTAGAAGATTTAGTAACAACGACCCGATCCACTGCAATCGACCTATGCCAAACATGACATAAGACACTCAATGAGGAGCAAGAGAGTGAAGAATTTACGCACCTTCACAACTGGAAGACTCTGAGAATTGGATGCATATCCTTGCTACCTTGGACATACTTCCAAGATTCGTGGGTACTAGATTCGCTATGGTTGACGGAGGCACGAAATTCCATCCCTCTACATGCTAAGTGCTATGTGCATGCCCGACGCCACAAGTCATTAGCTTGAGAGCAGTGGTGACGGAGAATAATTACAAAGAAACCATTTTGTGCAAAACTCGTTAACCCAATGGTTTTCCCGGAAAAGATGCATATACCTTCCCAATTAAGTTGGAAGAACATTGGCTAAAATATTTTGGAGTTCTTGACATGCATGCTTACTTCTGCCAAGTTTGGCAAAAGGAGCTGGTTGACATTCCCATTCTAATCAATACGGTAACCTCCAAACTAAAGGAACCCACTAATTTCCAACTTAAATCCCAAAAGCTTTGCCGCTCTGCATGCAAGCACGAAACAAAAGTTAGTGCTCGCGAAAAGAGGCCACCAAAAATTTGATAGAAGAAGAAAGCGCCAAAGCAGAGGAGGCTAAAAAAGTCCCCCCAACCACTTTAGGGCCTTCAAAGTTGCTGATCTTTTTATACAACACGACACAGCTCAAAGAATCCACGATGGGGAGCCAGGAACATCCTATGATGATCCAGCCAAAGTTAGAGAAATTAACCTGGCAGGCCTATGCAAACATCCAAGACCCATCTACATAGAGGAAGACCTCTATGCAAAAGAAGAAAAAGACTTGGTCGCTCTTCTCATGAAATTCCAACATTACTTCACATGGAAGTACATAGACATGAAGGGTGTACCTCCTGAATAGTCAAACATATCGTCCCCATGGTAGAGGGAGTGAGACCAATAAAGCAAAGAGCCTACCCTATGAACCCCAAATATTACAAGATGGTCCCAGGAGGAAATTGAACGACTTATAGATGCTGGATTCATCTATGAGATATTGCACACAAAATGGGTTTTACCCATAGTGACAGTGCCCAAAAAGAATGCCAAAGTGCGAGTGTGCATGGACCTCAAAAAGGTCAATGCTGCCACCATACGGAATCAGTAAGGGATACATATTAGAGGGGCCCACAACCAAGGAAATTGTGGAATGGCGGAATATCTCATGCCCTGTGCTTGTCATGCCAGCTCGAGCCCTTTCATTCCTCCTCACCACCCGCGCTGGACAGATAGGTTCAATAGGTGTAACCTGTCCATCCTCGCACGTGTTCATCAAGGGGTGTAGGTCAACTGGGCAGAGTACATCCACAAGGAGATGCATGCGATATGCACGAACCCCCAGGGCAAGCTCTCATCGTGGCCTCCTCCCTTCTTACCAAAGGTAATCTACCACGCCATTGGATGGCCAAAACTCCCCCAACCCATTTGCCTCCACCAGGGTGCAGTCCCACTCCCACTCCTCTCCGAGAACCCTGACCCTCTATGACCTCTCCACCCCCCAAATGCCATCAAGTCAAGACCAAAGAACAAGGCCGCCCACCACCAAGTTGTTGTGGACAACAGAGGCACAACTCAAGGAGGAATAGGAGGCAGAAGCCCAGAGAAAAGCGGAGGAAGCGGACGATCTCCTGCACACCACCTAGTTTTTTGACGAGAACTTTATGGAAACCCCCAGCCCCCCCACTCATTACTTCCCTTCTCCGCCCCCTACCTTTATCGAAGAAGGCCCGTCATCCCCATCCTCTTATCTACTGAACACCATGGACATGCTGCGCTGGGCTCACTTGGGAAATTTCCATTCCCAGCCGCCTACTCCAAGGGCATCCGCTTGACCCATGGCACTATCTTGGATTTTACCCAGGGATTTTCCAACCTCGCCTAGGAGCTGATCTCATCTATGATAGATTACAAGCAGAGATAGCAGGAACAGGTCACAGTAGCCCAACAATGAATGCTCCTCGTGCCAAGGCCGACCAGCAACAAACATAAGAAAACCTCCAAGAAACTACCCTCTCCAACTAGCAGCTCCATGTGGCCTTGGAGGACAGTGAGGCCACACTCGCCACCACCCTCACAATAATCAGCGAGCTTCAGCAACGTCTCCAAGCCCTTGCCCTCGCCCACATTGAAGCCCATGAACTCAAACAGAGAGATGCATGCATTGAGGATGAAGGAAACCGCCTCTACCTCTCCTTTCACAAGTACCGGCAGGTGACAGAGGACACCCTTTGCCAGAAGGACATACAATTGCAAGCCACAAGAGGCCAGCATCACTCAGCCTCAACCCACACCCTCCAAGCTAGTACCATGCACGGTGGAGTGCAAGGTCGATGCATTGATGGACTCCGCCCCTGGAGCTACCTTGCCTCGCCATTCCTCCGCCCACGGAGCTACCTTGCCTTGCCACTCCTCCACAAAATTCCAACCAAATCATCGACCTCTAACACCGAGCCCTCCACCTAAACCTCCTACATGACATCTTCATCGACAAACCCATCTCCCTCGCCACCCTTTCCTAGATCCTCACCGAAATTCCCTCCGACTCCATCTCCCTCCTCGTCACCCTTTTTTTTCAATCCCATATCTCCTTCTCCAAACTCGCCTCCCTCTTCACCCTCCCCGTCCACCCTTTTAAAACCTTATCAACTAGGCTAACCTCATCAGATATGGGAACCCCACCATCGATGACACCATCAACCTTACTGTTCCCGATGGTCTATGCCCATACCCTTACCCTTCTTCCAAAATCGGCGAAGCCCTACATCTCCTTCAGCACCAGGAGTGGGAGACAATATATTGGGCTTATAAATCTTTACGTCGTTGGGAGCTCCCACCGTACATCCCCTACAGGCTCCTAGTCCTCTACCACCACTGCTACCTCCAACTATAGGTGATACTCACCACTGGGATCATGCAATTTGATGATTCTTATGTGGCCTTCCCCCTCAACATCTTCCCTGAGGAAGTTGAAGAAGCAGGCGCCTTCTTCTATTCCAAGGGCCCCAACCAGCTCTGAGAACGACAACAACATGATGACGACGACGGCGGAGTTTTTCCCGGCAAGCCCACCATTGATCCCCCCGAACCCCCGTCCCCTCCTCACCAACCTCCACCCCCTTATCAATCCCAACCCAGAACAAGCTCACAACCTCCACCCCCACCACCCCTAGGTACCTAGTATGGTACCTCGGCACCCCCCACCACTTCCACCACAACTCTTCCCCTTTTCCCCTCACCATCCTCCACACCCCCTCACATTCCCTCTCCTCCTCCATCACCCGCACCTCCTTCACCACCACCCACCCTCCATCTTCATTTGGGTCTCCCCAGGGACCTCAAGGATATACCCTCGACATCAGCAAGGCCCCCACCCTTCCTCGACGCCACCCTTGCCACCGCTACCTCTCCCTCGACTGCTCCTCTACCCTAGTCGCAATCACTACCCGACCTCCCTCCCCCACACCCTTGGAGGAAGGAGAGATTGCCCTGCCACCCCCGTAGGAGCAGGAAGAGATGGACCCACCACTCAACCCCCTCAACTGGCATGACCCACTGGATCTCACGGAGTTCGAGTAGGCAATCAATATCCTACTCGATCAGCAACTCCAACATGCCCCTATCAACAGGCTTACAGAGACTGACTGGACATCCATGTCCTTCGGCCTTATCTGGATGCCAAACGTGATGCTTGGAAGTGCCAACATCCACATCTCCTCTCCCTCTCTTTGTGCAAGGTAGCATGTTCGATTTGGTGAACACTTCTTTCTTTGTTAGAGTTTCTTTGCTTCTTGTTTTTTTTAAGTTTCTCTCTTGTCTTTTGCAATTCTTCAGTCTTACTTGAACGAGGAGTTCCTTCAACTTTCAACACTTAGCAATCTTTCCTAATTTGTTTGTTGCTTCTTGTTGATATAAGTGTTTTTACACATTTGTTATTGCCAAGTGACCTGATATGTATCTGAGCAAACCTTTGTAACCATCTCCTACAAATCTTAAGAGTGATATTGGATTGAAAAAAGAGGGAGTGGAGTTTGTGATTGGGCATTTGGGATAAATTGAGTCATCACACTATAGATCAATATGGTGTAATCCTGATGGCCTCATGCTCTCTCTCTCTCTCCATAGCACCAATGTGTGGACCCTTTCTCCTTTTTTGAACTGGAGCATAATCATCTTCAAGATCTATATGAAGATGATAAAGCCTCTTTCGGATTAAAGGTTCACCTCCTTTCATTTTTTTGGTTTTCTGCTGATATAAACGAGACCTTTTATCATACCAAATTAAGACTAATGGTGCAAAACTTGTTTGACACCCTCCAAAATTTAAAAATTCGATGAATTTAATGTTTGATATTAAATAGAAAATATCTTCAGTATGGTGTGTACAATATTTAGTGTTCGTTAAAATGATGTGTAACGTAGTTAGTGTCATATATTCCGTCTTAAATGCACAAGGATCTAAATAGATTCACCTTTTCACTACATGGGGATATTATAATGTTTCTTTTTTATCTTGTTTTTTACTTTTACACATTTTTGACATCAAATAAATAAGAATTTCTCAAAGGGCCCCAAAATGAGTTCCGATTTTCCCTAATGATATGCTCATCTTTAAACATAAAAATGAAGAAATTGTTAGGGAGGTAGTGGGTGGTGATCACGTCAAATGCTCATTCATTTCTTATCCATGCTTTTAGGATCTTAAAAGGAGGCCTAAGGCCAATTAAAACTCTGGCCTTGTAATCCAACTCTAACTCCCTTTTTAGTAACTCTTCTGAGAGGGAGACAGAGATTGCTTTTAGATTGTTGTATGCCTTTTTTTCATACTTAATAGAAGTCTCTTTCCTAAGGGGGGGGGGGCGAGGGGGGGAACTTGTCCAATTAAAACTTTCTCTTTTAGTGTTCTGAAGACTACCACTTCCTCCTCTGTCAAGAAGATGTCCCTGCTCTGCAGTCTGCACCCCCGCCGGTTCCTAGGCCATGGCAAGAAAGGTGCTATATTTGGGGAAAGGGGCTCACCTGATTTCGGTTTAAAAGGGGGTTCAAAGCCTATTTCCCATCATGATTGAGTGGGTGTCCCAAATTCCAGATTCCTAAAAAAGATAGCCTTTGAGTATCATTAGCAGGATCTCTTGGAGTGCCCTATCTTCTGCTTCTGCCAAGGCTGGAAAAGAACCTATCAGAATGATTGATTTGCTGTATGGCATCCAAACCTACGTTTGAGTCCATCCTTTTCCTTGGGCCAGGGAGTGCTACATCTTTTGGGGTTCTAGGGAGAACCAGTTTGCTTAGGGGAATCTTAACAAAGAAAATCCCTAACCCTAGCACTCAACCAGCTCTCTCTCTCTCTCTCAAGTGAATCTTCTCTCTACTCTCTGGAATTTTTGAATAGACCCAAGGATAAGCTGAGACACATTTTCCACACACTGCATGAGTGCTTTGTATACAGTCCATTTGTATGTTGCATTACTGGTTTCATGTTTCATTTCGGTTCACTTAAAATATTTGCAAATTTAGGCATCAAACATATTGCTGGAATGAAACTACCCTAGGTGTAGGTCTTGTACAAGAACATCTTGAAGTGAGCTTATAAAAGCCTGAACATCTCAAGCAAAAGAACACCTTAGCTCATTGTTTCAATGACAATTTCAAAGATAAATTGACACACACATTCATGTTAAAGTCTCGGATATAATTATTAGTACAGTGACTCACAACTAAGGTTATGCTGCCATACTAAGTCTTACAAAGCACATTGAATGTCATACTTGTCACTTAGTTTAATTGTCACTTGACTTAAAACTAGCTAAATATTGAAGTAGGAAGGCTTACAAATGTTTAGAATGAGGGTGAGATGTCATGAGATTTCTTATTGTTTTGCCAAAGTGAATCAAGTAGAGCTTCTGACAGGGAAGAATTCCTCAATGTTGAATATTAATACGAGCACATATCACACCTATTTTGGACTTGTGCACAAACTAAACTGCTTGAATATTGACCTGCTTTTAATCTCAATGAGAGCAATCATGTCAAAGCAATCTTCACACTCTGATTTCTCAGGGCTTCAATGAGCTTTTCCAAGTGAATGTTAGAAGCCCCTTGAGGTTGCACTGCCCGCCTCGCGGCTTCTCTAAGCTCGCCAGCTCTCTTTCTCATCTCCTTACCCTCCTGTTCTTTTAATACAGTTCTTACCACCCTCACTACATCCGTGCTCTTTACCTTGCCATCATCTTGCCTTTTGAGTGCCATCCCAATCTTCCAGACATCACACACATATGCACAATTTGTGGGCTGGTCTGAGCTGAAAGCAAAAGGGATCATAGGCATCCCCATGCTCACGCTCTCTAATGTTGAATTCCATCCACAATGTGTAAGGAATGCGCCTACCGATGGGTGCGAGAGCACTTGCATTTGAGGAGCCCATGGGACGATCAGCCCATACTCCTTTGTATCTTCCATGAAACTCTCTGGCAAAATGTCAGCTACATTGTGAAGAGATGATCTAGACCTTATGACCCACAAAAATGGCTGCTTACTCGCTTTAATCCCATAGGCAATGCCTTCTAGATCCTCAGCAGAAGGGTTGAACAGGCTCCCAAAAGAGACGTACAATACAGATTGATTCTTTTGGCTATCTAGCCACTGGATGCAGTCATTCTTCTCCTGCAGCAAGCTGGCTCCAACGCTGGTGTCGTTCTTGTCACCCCCTTCCAAAAATGCTGCAGGGATCAATGGGCCTACAAGTGAGACTGGAAAGGGGAGCTCTGCTTGCAATGCCTGGTATGCATCCTTCTCAAGCTCTTCAAAAGAGTTCACAATAACTCCTGCACAGTTTCGGAGGATGCCGAACTGCTCCTTGATAGATGCGACGTAGGGATTGGAGATGCTGTCACTATAAAGTAGAGTGGGGAAACTTGAAGGATGAAGAGGGGGCACACCAGGAATACAAGACACTTTGTCATTAGCTTTTTGGGGCTTAACTTCATCTTCATTGCATCCTGTAAGACAGTAACATCATAAAGCTTAAACTCTTGACAACAGTGTGAAAGTTGAGGGACCAGTGCACATGCCCTTGTAAATGCATTAAGGACATTCTCTTGTCAATCATACAAAAGCTTCAGGCAAGTATGCACCTGTATGCTGAAGAGCTGGGATTGCATTCATTTTCTATAATTATTCGTGAGCATACATGCATGTTCAAAACATGTCCCCTATGCATTCTTTGTATCATTGAAAGTATGAAAGCGTATTTGCACTAGTCTTACGTACGGTTGAGGAATCACATGGCATAGATATATCCATCCACATCTTTGAATAAAAGCATGTCAACACCTAAGGTGGCCTCTTTGAGGTGCTAGTCAAAGGTCTAGGCAATTGGTTCTAGGTAGATTTCGGGGTGCCTGTGTACGTGGCACCCCGCGGGCCCCAGCATGCCTCAGTACAGACAGTGGTACAGACAGCCGTGCAAAAGAGTTATGAACACACGTCGGTGCGTTTGCTGTGATTCGAACCCAGGTCTCTGCTGCCAAGGGAGGCGAAGCTCCTATCCACTACACCACGCGCACACTTGTGACATAAACACATGTCGATAACACCTTATGGACATATGTCTACAAATGGGCCCGTCACCGGCCATTGACCGGGTGATCGGGCCCACGGGGTGCCACGTACACAGGCACCCCGAAATATACCTACAGCCCAGGCAATTTGCACCTAGCAAGTTATAATATTAAGGAGGCAATTCATTATGAAGACAATTATTAAGATTTGATTGCATTTTCAGATTCCTGATTCGAAACCAAAATGAGGGTATGCAGGTGTCTCCTGGGGCACTATGGCACATGAGCTCCATTACTATGGAACATTCCAGAAAATGATAGGTCCATACATGATACTATATACACCCTTCTCGTGAAGACTCTTTAGTACCAGAACCGCCTTGGTACTGGCCACCCTTCTAATTCTTTTAGCAAGAAGGGAATGGATGTTCATATCTCATTTGGTACCACAGGGGGTCACTTGTAGCTAATTACAATTAAGCATTAGGGTAAAATGATATTTATGCTGTAGTAGGCATTATATGCACATGACTGCTATGATTTCTTGGCATGCACATGACTGCTACGGTGTCCCTTCATCTCAGGATATCATCCACAATGAAATGAGCTAATTACATTACTCCAACGCTTGCTCGTCTTTGCAAAAATGTAAAATGTAAGCCTTAAGGGTCATATTGTACCTGGAGAAGCTTTCTTGTTGCAAGGGAAGAAGCCATTGGCAGCAAGCAGAGGTGCATGGTAGTACATGGAGCCTACAGAAGTAGACTGGGTCCAAAAGAATATACTCGGAATCCCGAGCTCCGCTGCGACAGTGTGCACCCAAGGGCAAAACGACCCGAACACAACACAAGAAACAGGTGGGCTTTTCTGGTTCAAGCTTTGTAAGAGCTGCTTCAAGGGATCCTTCATGTTGTGAGTTGCGAGGTGGAACTCGTAAATCCTTGGGATGAGGTCAGTGTAGTCGAAATCGGGCGCCAAGCCATTGTCTACCCATAAGAAGTGAAGTTTACTGTCTTGGGGAGGATGTGCTTGCATGATGTTTGGGGATGGTGAGCCTGGCGTCGATGATGTCGAACGCGTGTGTTGGATGCGGTCGTGGTTGTGCTTGTTGTTGATGAAGGTGACCCTCACGCCCTGCTTGGCGAGGAGCACCTTGGCGAACTGCATCATGGGGTTGATGTGGCCCTGCAGAGGATATGGCACCATCACTACATGCAGCTCTTGAGCTGCAGCGCTCGCGCTATCAATATTGTTGAATCCTTGGAGCGCTCCTCCTGCATGTGCACAAGGAAGGGCGACTTTGTCATGCAGGTTTTTACTCATGGCTTCAATTTGCTGAGAAGAGAGAGAATAAATTCCATCAGCCATGATAGAATCACTGCAGGTCTGCTATTCTGATTGGCACTGTAGTTTTTCTCCTGAGTGTGTATTGCACCTGTGTGTGTGTGAGAGAGAGACTGAGAGAGAGAGAGAGAGAGAGAGAGACTCTGAGAGAGGGGTTAATTATATGCCTGAGAGTCTAGAGAGCCGAGCAATATCATATATAAATGCTCCGCAGCTCCACGATGACTATGCGGCTCAAATTGATTCTCTTTGTGTGTTGTCACTGTGTGTGTCATGGTGCAGTGTGTCACTGTGTGGGTCATGTGCAGCGTGCACATTGCGAGAGAGAAAGTGCAGAGAGAACCCCTGCGTGTGATGATTAGTCGGTGACTCCGTGTGATGATTGATTTGTTGGCAAACTACCACCACTTGTTCGAAAAGTGTCTCGTTAGAGATCATTTTTAGTTAGCGTTACATCAATCATCATAAATTGAAAAGGAAATTGTAATTTTGAATTAGCTTTCTCTTTTTATTGAAATATAAATATAACTAAATATTGAAATTTTTGAGGGGTTGTTTTTCCTTCTTTCCTCAATTTGAGAAACTGTAGAGAGAGAGAGAGACAGCCCCTAAGTCGGAGCCTCCGTGTGATGATTGATTTGTTAGCAAACACGTGTTGTCCCTCAGTCAGCCTCCGTGTGATGATTGATTTGTTAGCAAACTACCAACAAGTGTTGGAAAAGTGTGTCTCGTTAGAGATTATTTTTACTAAGCCTTACATCAATCATCATGAATTTAAAAGGAAATTGTAATTTTGAACTAGCTTTTTCTCTCTATTGAAATCTAAATATAACTAAATATTGAAATTTTTGAGGGGGTGTTTTTCCTTCTTTCTTCAATTTGAGAAGGTTTTTTAAGAAATTGAACAAGTTCTAGGTTAAGCCGAACCTATTTTTTTCCCGAACCTTGGTCTCAAGGCACGATCTCTAGTATAGAGGGACCCTCCGGACCCTCCATCGCTGCGCACGTTCCCCATAATGCACAAGCCGCCAGTGCCCAGGTTGCCATTCAGCTGTAATAACGGTGAATGGCGAGCAACAGTCTGGAATTTGGAGCGCCAAAAAGCCCGCGCCCCCACACTCAGGGGCCTCTCGATCCCCCTCCTTTCTAAAGTCAAAAATTTTCCCTCCAGAAAATAAAAAATTTCCCTCCTTTTGTGCACTTAAAAAGACCCCTTCTTTCAATGTAAACTTGCATGTATCTATTTTTTCCATCATCTTTTGCTCATGTCACTCCCACAACCTCTTTGTGGTGCTATCGCTAATGCATGCATGGCCGCTATCCTGGCAGTCCAAGAGTAGCTTCTCACCATGCAAGCCATTGAGGAGGAGTTCAACAATATAATATAAGATGACTCACAACACATCAACAATGAGGACCATGACTTCATGCCGAGGAGTTGCAATGACATTAGAGTTCTCTGCAACTCTTGCCACCTTTGTAAAGAATTGAAGGCAGGTCTTATATAAAGAATTGAGTTGGTATGCCACCTTTGTTGTATCAATAAATGTTGTCACCAATCTTGTAGGTTGTTTGAATGAAGTTTTCATTGACTATGATTCTCTCTCTCTCTCTCTCTCTCTCTCTCTCTCTCTCTCTCTCTCTCTCTATATATATATATATATATATATATATATATATTTGTGCAATATCAAAGCACCTTAACACTTCATTTTTTCAAAGAGAGAGAGAGAGAGTGTGTGACAGACATTAACACTTCATTTCCTCAAAGACATGGAGAGAGAGAAGGTTATTCAATGGAGAAAAATGTGCTCTTTATGAGTGACAATGTTTAAACGCTAGAGAGAGAGAGAGAGAGAGAGAGAGAGAGAGAGAGATGACATTACATAGCTTGAGAACAAGAGATCATATTACCCTCTTGATAACATTTCCTCAAAGACATGACAAGAGAGAGAGATAGAGGGAGAGAGAGACAGTGAGAGAGAGGGGGGGGAGATAGAAAGACTTATTCAAAGAAGGAAAACGTGCTCTAGTATGAGTGACAATGTTGAAATGCTAGAGAGAGAGAGAGAGAGAGAGAGAGAGAGAGAGAGAGAGAGAGCTTGATAACAAGAGATCGTATTACAATCTTGAAAACATTTCTTCAAAGACATGATATTACATAGCTTGATAACAAGAGAGAGAGATAGAGGGAGAGAGAGAGACAGTGAGAGAGATAAACCATAGGCAACCCAACTTCATTTCCTCAAAGTCATGGCATTACATAGCTTAAAAACAAGGGCAACAAGTTGTTGTGAGGTAAAATGTGAGAAAGAACACTATCTACCCACATTGCACCCACGGAGTTAGCAATGTGAGCAAGAGCCCCACATATTGCTCTTTTCACATTCTAAGCCCTCTAGGCGAGCCGTGCGGTCCACCTCCCTATGCTCCTTGCTTGCCTCCCCAAGTTGAAAATGAGATGGACGGGTGGTCTCACACTTTTACAAGAGTGACAATATGTTCTTTGATGTCTCCACCAACTCCTTGAGATTCCCTGCAAATCTTCATGCCTTCTTCTTGTGAATGCCCCCCTTTTGAGCTTCTTCTTCTCTCTTTTTATGATGTTCCTCTTCTTTCCTTTTTCCTCTTTCCTCTTTCTCTCTTCCTCCTCCTTCCTTCTCTTTTCTTCTTCCTCCTTTTTCCTTTTCTCTTCTTCCAGCTTTTTTTTCTTTTTTGTTTCTGCGGTGGCTTCCTGTTTTTGTCTCTCTTCTAGTTGTCTTTTTCTTTCTTCTTCTACTCTTTGCTTCTTTACTTCGTTTGGGTCAGGCAGCAGCTCTTCATCTACTCTGAGCTTTCTTTTCTTGTTGGCCTTCGGGGTGATTTTTTGCCACTCTTCTTCATCATCCATGTCATCTTCAAAAGAGCTAAAGGTCACTCTAGTGGGTTTTGAGGATCCTCCAGCTTCACGGTGTGGTCGCTCCATGTGGGATTCTTCGAACTCGGGATCCACAAACCTGGCGGCTTGTGCGATGGCCCGTAGGTGTGCATGCACCACCATGGGTTGTTTTTCCTTGGCCCATGTGGCCGCTCTTTTTTCCAACCGCCGTCTTGGTGTAAAGGCATTAAAGTTTTCTCGGTCGCTGCCTCCACGTCTTACCATTGCATGTGGAATTTTAATGTCGTTGTGACAGTTGTCTTTCATGCGGTTACTTATGCTGACATCGTGGCAATTCACATTGCTGACATGGATCTGACTAGCGTACATTTGGTCACTTTCTTCTTTGTTGTCTTGGTCTTGATTTGTTGTGGAATTGCGTTCTTCTGTGGACTAGCCACCCCTGTGGAATTATTATGCAGCTCTGTCGCTTTTTGAATTTTTCGCATCATTGTCCTCTATTGAGATCATGCCATAGCGGATGCTCCGGACTAGCTCCTTGTCCTCTGGTTTTTCTTCTTCTAGTGTAACTTCCACCGGTTAGGCCATGTATTTCCTCATCCCGAAGCCGTTCACTATTTTGGGAAAAGGATTGGGGCTCTCTTATTTGAAGGCATTTTGACTGACTGGGTTTTTCACCATGAAAGGTCCTATCCACCAAATTTTTAATTTTTCGAGGTGCGATCCCAACTTGGAGTTGTAGACCAATACAAGGTCTCCTTGCTTGAAAATTATGTTCTTGAGATGCCTATTAGTCCAAGATTTTCTTCTCCTGCACTATCTCCGCCCTCCTGTATAGAGCTAAGCTGTCTTTCTTCTTCTAAGGCTACGAGCTGTTGTATTATGTGCTCCAAGGATTCTTCCATTGGTAGCTTTTCTTAGATTGCCACTCTCAAACTGGGTACTACAAATTCCATGGGCACTACTGCCTCTAGCCCCCATAGACTAGTTTGAATGGTGTTTGCCCTGTTGAGACTTTGTAAGATGTGTGGAATGCCCGTAGGGCTGCATCTAGCTTCTGGTCCCAATCATCCTTGTTGGCATTTATAATCTTCTTCATGATTTTGGTTAGAACCTTGTTGGTAGATTCTTCCTAGCCATTGCACTATGGGTAATAGGTTGAGGACTTCTTGTAATTGATTAGGTACTTTTCCATCAACCCTTTCATCACCTTGTTCATGAAATGGGTGCCCTAGTCACTGACTATTTCCACCGGCAATCCATGCCTAGCAATAATGTCCTTGAAGAGGAACTTCACCACCTCTTTTGCGGAATTGCTCTTCACAGCTTCATCTTTCGGCCATTTGGTGAAATAATCAGTGCCACAATGATGTATTACGGCTTGATTACTACCTTTTGTGGGAGGCTTGATTGGTCCAATAAAATCCAATCCCCACTTCATAAATGGAAATAGTAGCAGTATGGGTGAGATGGGCAATCTATCAGAATCACCGGGTTGACCCATCCGCTCATAGACATCATGTTGCTTTTCTTCACTATTGATGACCGTTAGCCACCATAGGCCTGCTTGCAAAATTTTTCAGGTGTGATTTCTTCGGCCATGTGTCCTCTAGGAATGCCACAATGTGCTTCTCTTAATACTGCTTGTTGCTCATGGTCTGGGACACACCTGCGTAGGATTTGGTCTATGCCTCTTTTGTAGAGCTGCCTTGCAATCATAGTGAAGCTCCTATTTCGCTCATGGTCTGGGACACACCTGCGTAGGATTTGGTCTATGCCTCTTTTGTAGAGCTGCCTTGCAATCATAGTGAAGCTCCTATTCCTTAAGGCAATCCTTTTCTTTCTGTCAGCAATGTAACCTTCTAGGAAAGTTCCATCCTCTAGATACTACATCATATCTCCCACTTCTGTAGCTACTACTATGAATAGGTTGGTATCTGGGAGTTGGTCATCCACTCCAGCTCCAGCAGGTTCTCCACAATCCAGTCTGGACAAAAAGTCCACCACCGTATTTTCTTTGCTGTGTTGGATGGTGAACTCAAACTCTTGCAATAGAAGCATCCACCTTGCCATCTTCCCCACTAGAAAGGCTTTGTTCACCAAATAAATCAGGGCTTGATGGTCCACATGGTGGAAAACAAACTTGTTTCCCAAGAGGTAATGTCGTAACTTGTTCACAGCGTCTGTCAGGTAATATAGAAGATCTCTCGCACCATTCTTTGTAGTAGCAGGTGCATTTTTTAAGCCAAACATCATGACAGTCTCACCATGAAGACAACCCACTCAGTGATGAAGGTTGTTTTATCCCTATCTTCTGGCACCATTTTTACCTAGTTGTACCAACTAAATCCATCCAAAAATGAGTATATTTCCTTTCCAGCTACCTCATCCAGTAAAGAGTCCGTGAACGGGAGTGGAAAGGGATTCGAGATAGTTTGTGGCATTTAGCTTGCGGTAGTCCACACAGATTCTGATCTTCACGTTCTTTTTGGGAACTACAAAAATTGGGGATATCCAAGCATCTTTTTCTATTGGCACAATGAAATCTACTCTTAGTAGTCTATCAATTTCTTCTTTGTCTTGTTTGGCATAGTTGGGGTTCATTCTGTACCTTTGTTGTCTGATTGATATGGCTCCTTCTCTTAAATTGATGTTGTGCTGGAAGAATTTAGGGTCAATGCCCTCCATGTCCTCGTACTACCAAGCAAAGACATCTTGGTATTATTTCAGTAAGGACACCAACTCTTGCTTGAATTCTTCTTCTAGTTCCAGACTAATCTTCATAGGTTTTTCTTCTTTTTCATCTCCTAGATTCACCTCTTGTAGTCTGTCCAGGCTTACTTTCGCGGCATTTTTCTTTTGGTTCTCTTTTTTCTTCTGCACCTAATCACGGATCTCTTGAATATCTTCCTCTTGCTCCAGATTTTGGGCCCATTCAATCTCTTCCGAAGATTCCACCCTCCTTCTACTTGTTGTTGCCTTGCCTTCTTTCTATTTCCTTAGTGGTTTGGATCCTCACCTTCTCCTATTGTTCTCAGTCCATAGTTGCCTTCTTGCGGGCTTTGGGTGAGTCCCAAAACTACACCAGATTCATTTGCTTTTGCCCTTGTGCCTACCAAGATGTCTTGAACCTCCATCTGTATGTCATCTGCATGCATCATGTTGACACTTGGTGGATTTTCCTTGAGTTCCATTAATTCCGCCTGTCTTTCTTGATCATGTTTTTTCTTTATGGCACATTCTGCCTTGGTGTGCCCAGGTTGTTGACAATAGTAGCATGTGAAGGTTGTAGAACCACTGGCATGTCCTTGGCTTCTTCTTCTTGAGTAATTTTCGTGGCCTTTTCTCCCATACATTCCCATACTTGGGGGTCTTCTTTCCGGTCCTTCCATACTGTTCCTCACCATGGGAGCTCTATTTTTCAAGTTATACCTGCAGTTCCATGTACTATGATTGTACATGTTACAAATGGTACACATTGGTGGCACTGTGTATTCCTCCTTGAGGTGGCCTTCTTGTTTGCATTAAGAGCAGAACACATTTTGCAAAATTCTGAGCTTTTTCCCTTTTTCATCTCTTGCATCAGCTACTTCACCTACAACACAAGTTCTCCGGGGCTTATTTGTGCCCTCGCGATTTTCTTCTTTTTGTCCTTCCTTTTCTTTACTACCGCTGGAGTGTCCTATGAGGTGTCGCTTGAATCATCCTCCTCAATTATGACACTTTTCCTAGGCTTTCTCTTTTGTCTTCTTTCTTGACTTCTTTTTTTTTGCCATTTTGGCCAGCTCAACCATTTCCTTGAACTCCTCTTCAATTTTTGTGTCTGCTTTGTGTCAACTATTGCATGGATGTCCCGCTTAAGTCCTTAGACAAACCAATCTGCAATATTTGCATTGAGGTTCAAGTTTGTTCCTGTAAGATTCCTCCCCCACCCCCTTTTTGATGTCTAGTATCTTTCCCTGTTAATCAATCCCTCTTCAGAAATATAAAGACCTTGTTTCTATCTGTTTTAGCCTAGAGAGAGAAAAATATTCTAGAGAGAGAATATTCAGATTTTGAATATTTTTGGATAGAAAAATATCTCTTCTAATTCAGATGAGTTCCCCTGAAACAGAAATTCAAAAAGAATTTTCCAATGTGCAATTGGAATTAATTGAAAATAGCTATAAAGAACCTTAGCCTAAGGGTCTAGATTTTCAGAAATCTTTAGACTATGGTCCAATTAAGGTTCCTATGGACCAATAGCATCAATCCATGTGTAGGGAGGAGATAAATCCAACTTGTAAAAAGAAAATACCCAAAAATGAGTAAATGCTCACATGAGGTGAAGAGTTGAAAATGTACAAGGTTTATTAGTAAAAAATTATGAGCAATATTAAAAGTATGACATATGTAAGGAAGAGGAGTTCTTTAAAGGAGGTGCATATTTCACATAAGATGAAGAGTTGAAAATGTACAAGGTTTATTAGTAAAAAAATTATGAGCAATATTAAAAGTATGACATATGTAAGGAAGGGGAGTTCTTTAAAGGAGGTGCATATTTCACATAAGATGAAGAGTTGAAAATGTACAAGGTTTATTAGTAAAAAAATTATGAGCAATATTAAAAGTATGACATATGTAAGGAAGGGGAGTTCTTTAAAGGAGGTGCATATTTCACATAAGATGAAGAGTTGAAAATGTACAAGGTTTATTAGTAAAAAACTATGAGCAATATTAAAAATATGACATATGTAAGGAAAGGGAGTTCTTTAAAGGAGGTGCATATTTCACATGCTTGAATGAGTTTTAAACTCATAAAAATTGAGATATTTCATCTCTCCTCTCTCCTCATTTAAGTCTAGTTCCAAAAAGTTAGCTTAACTGACCTAAAAATGGTCAAAAATTGACCAAACTGATTTGGAAAATTCTAGAATCAGTTTGTTTGGTTAGGAGCTCAATTTTTCCTATAAATAGAAGCCTCTCCCTTGTTGAAAAATATATAGTGTTTATGCATCGTTACTCTACTCCACCTAAGCCAAGAACTGTGAATTCATTTAATAATTCACTAGTTTTTGGAGCTTCCCTCTTTCTTCAATCCCCATTAGTGGCTCCATCAACATACTTAACCAATTGATTGGTTGGGGGCCTCTACCGTGAACAAAGAATCAAGAAATTTGGAAGGTAATTAGTGAATATTGATCTTTTCTATAATTTCTCAATGTTTCTCTCTTCTCAACCCCTCTCAAGCTTGAGAAGCTTAATTGGTATGTTTTTTTTAAATGCTATTAAAGTTAATTGGTGAATAGTAGTGAAGAGTTACATAATTTAATAAATGCTATTGAAGTTAATTTTCATTTAAGTTTAAATTTTAATGGTTTTTATGTAATTTCTCTCTCTCACTCAAGAAATGGTCATACTCATGACCCATTCTCAATCCAAATCAAGCTTTTCATAAAGCTTTTCCTTAACCCAAGATTAAGCTATGCTTGAGGCCAAATTAATGGCTTTTTTCTATACTTTTAGTTTATGCATATTGATGATTCAATCCATTATAGTTTAATGATCCAATTAGAGATCATTTTAATTATTTTCCTTAATGATAAGCTTTATCCCTTAGAAAAATTGAGATTTATCAGTCATAGCAGCGGAGCTATGGCAAAATTTTTATAAAAATTATGCATAAAATAATTTCATTCAAAGCATAAAAAGAGGACTTCCTACCATATTCTAGGAATTATCATCCTAGATTAATTGAAAGAATTTCATTATAATCATGGAGAAATTGAATTTTAATCATGCATAAAGGATAAGTTTTTATATCAAAAGTGTTATTTTTACCATTTTTATTTCATGCATAGAAGTATGCATAATGCTTAAATTTTTATATCAAAAGTGTTACTTTTATTATTTTTATTTTCATGCATAGAAGTATGCATAATGGATAAATTTTTATATCAAAAGTGTTATTTTTATTATTTTTATTTTCATGCATAGAGGTATGCATAAAAAGTTGATTATTTTATTGTAAGGGTGTTACTTTTATCATATTGGATTTCATGCATAGAGGTATGCATAAAAGACATTCTTTTTATACTAAAAGTGTGATTTTCCTCATAAATGGATTTTATGCATAACTTAGATGCATAAGAGAAATTCTTTTATTCTAAAAGTGTAATTCTTACTAAATTGAATTTATGCATAAGAAGATGCATAAAAAAATTGATTTTTAATTCAAAAAGTGTCATTCTCATCTAAATTGAATTTATGCATAGGAAGATGCATAAAAGATTGAATTTTAATTCAAAAGTGTCATTTTCATTTAAAATGAATTTATGCATAGGAAGATGCATAAAAGATTGATTTTACTTCGGAAGTATTAATCTCCTTAAATAGAATTTATGGATAAGTAAATGTGTAAAGAAATCTTATATCAAATATAAGAATTCTCTTGTATTCTATAAATAGATATGAGATGTGATAGGATGTGATAAGAGGTGTATAAGAGGTGATAAGATGAATTAAGATGTGATAGGATGTGATAAGAGGTGTATAAGAGGTGATAAGAGGTGATAAGATGAATTAAGATGTGATAAGATGTGTATGGGATGAGGTAAGAAGTGTATGTGATAGGATAAGATGTATATGGGTTGTGATAGGGCAAGAATGGATGTGATGTAAAAGATTAGATGTGAAGGCATATGGGGTTATATGAATGGGAATGTGGAAATGGATGTATGTATGTGGATGTGTGGATGTGGAGATGGGAGTGTGGATGTATGAACGTGAAAATGGATATATGCATGAAGATATATATGCATAGATGTGAATGTGGATGTAGATGTGGATGTATAGATGTGAATGGATGTGGATGTATAGATGTGAATGGGAATGTGGATGTGGATGTATGTGAATGTGGATGTAGATGTGGATGTATAGATGTGAATGTGAATGTGGATGTGGATGTATGTGAATGTGAATGTGGATGTGGATGTATGTATGTATGTGGATGTAGATGTGGATGTATGGATGTGTATGTATGAATGTGGATATGGGATGTGGATGTATAAATGAGGATGTGAAAATGGAGGTAAACATGTAGATGTGGATGTATGTGAATGTGAATGTAGATGTGGATGTATAGATGTGAATGTGGAATGTGGATGTATAGATGTGGATGTATGGGAATGTGGATGTGGATGTATGTGAATGTGAATGTGGATGTGGATGTATGTATGTATGTGGATGTAGATGTGGATGTATGGATGTGTATGTATGAATGTGGATATGGGAAGTGGATGTATAAATGAGGATGTGAAAATGGAGGTAAGCAGGTAGATGTGGATGTATGGATGTGAATGTGGATGTGGATGTGGATGTATGGATGTGGATATGGATGTGTATGTATGAATGTGGATATGGGATGTGGATGTATAAATGAAGATGTGAAAATGGAGATAAGCATGTAGATGTGGATGTATGGATGTGAATGTGGATATGGATGTGGATGTATGGATGTGGATATGGATGTGAATATATGATATGTGATGTGAAGGAATTTGAAGTGAAGAGATGGAAAATGAGGTGATTGGATGAGTACACATATAAATGGAATGTGGAATAAGTAATGTGGATTAATGAGGAACAATGTGGAAAAATGAGAGTTAATATAGAAACTGTATTTGTAAACTGTTTGTAAATGCTGTTTGTAAATGGCTGTTTTATGTCAAGAATGCTGGGGAAGCATTTTGACCGTCTTGTGATTAAGGTCGTGGAGACCTAACTGATAAAGTTGCAACTGCTGACGGAGAGTCAATGGAGGACGTCTCGCGTAGCAAGGTCGACCGAGGTCTTGACCAGCCTCGGTTCGATTAAAATGGTGAGCTTCCGGTACGGTGGATGAGGGACCAAGGAAGCGGCCTATGAGTGAAGCGCTAGGTCACCTGCGAAGGATCCTAGAGGGTGCTGACCATACGGTGCTCGGGCTCTGGGTCGCCTAGGATACCCACGCGTGCGTCGAGGAAGATATTGGAACAAGGAGTAAGAGTTGTTTTGTGAAACCGGGCATGGATCTGGTTGACTGACCTTGCTGGTCCTCAACGGATGAGTCCATGGCTCTTTTATATGGATCTGTTGGTTGATCTTGCTGATCTTCAACGAGAGTCCATCTTGATAAATGATTATATTGCCGAGTATTATGGGCTAGGAACTATGGAAACGGCCTCTGAGTGGACAGGTGGTGAGCGTTCTAGTTGCCAATGATGCCATAGATACTCTGATGATGAAGGAATGATGGGAAATTTGAGAATCAACCGGATAATTTGGAAGACTGTGATCAGTGGTACTATGGTTTCATTAAAGGATTGTTTTAAAGTTAACTGATGCTAAGAATAAGGCAATTTCATATTGGGTGTGTAAGTGGTGTGCCTAATTTTATGTTTACTTGAACTTCCGGCTAGGGGGCCTTGGAACTCTTTTCCTTGGTACCCGGGACAAAACCTAACCAAATTCCAAATTGGATCCCATCACTACAGTGGTTGGGCGGTTGGCTAACCCATGGGATCGGATGGGGTTAGGCTGGACTGATGGATCCGTAAACCGAGACTCAATTTCTGTTATTACGATAGATGAAGTAAGTCCCGGATAGTAATTGTTCTATGGATAGGAATCAACGGCTGTGCCTCTTGATGGGAAAAAAGCGTTGATCCCAATGATCCAAGTGCAAGTTTCTTCCTTGATCCGACCGAGTATCTTTATAGGTGCAGTTGGATCAGCGTGATCAGTAATGATCTTGACTACGTTAGAGTAAAAAATTATCCTGGTGGAATCGCCCGTGCTTTCCGGGTAAGGGAAGTTTTTTCCGGGTTCGGTTTTGGAAAAACCGACGGATTAGTCTCTTGTCCGGATATCCGTGGACGAGGCCCCGAATGTGGGACCCCTGTCCCGTGCGAGAAGTGCTACTTCCGCTGCTAGTACCCGAATCCGTTGCTCGGTGGGAACAGGGGGATCTCTCAGTTGGTATCAGAGCATTTGGTTAATAAAGATCAATTGAGAAGACAAATAGGTCAGAAATTTATCAAGAAACACAAAAAGGTTGTAATTGTGTGATATAATTCATACAATTTGATATTCAAATTGAAATTCGTAATTTGGTAATTGGGTCTTCAGATGGAAGTACCGCAATTATATAGAATCCTTGACTTGCTTGAGGCCTAGACATGATGGTATTTACCTTATAATTCCAAGGGCCGTGACTATCCGTATATACCGAGAGTATAACTGCAGCTCTTTACTGACAGTATATACGAGTAAATCTAAGACTTGAAATTATAAGCGTTAATGCTATCCAGATGATGAATTTGAATGTGGTTGATATGATTTTTAATTCTGTTTGGGAACTGATGAATTGATTGGGATTCTGATTGAAAAATGATGATTTTTGAAATTTAGTTGAAATATAATAACTTGAGCAAAACCGCAATGAGGATGAATGGGACGAGTCCCTGTAATGATAAATGATGATAATGATTTCAGCAAATCACTATGAGATTAGTGGATTGTGCTGTCAGATTGCTATTATTAACACTTGACTCGGTATATCAAGTTAAGGGATGACAAATTGAAAACTTGCTTGACTGAAATTCCCGTGGAGGAATGTTCAGAAAGAAAAAATTTCGATCTGATGACCATTATCGTGTTAAAGATATGAATGATATGATCTGAAATGAATTTATTTAATGATGAGTTCTATATAAAGGATATTTATCCCCGTATTCTGTTGGGTTGACCAGAATATAAGGAACCCTAGAATAAATTGGATCTTAAGAAAAAGGGTTGTCCTCTACTTGGCGAGATGAGGACATCTCACACTTTTTTAAGTGGGGTAGAATGTAAGATTCCTCCCCAGCCTTCGAGGCATACAGGAGTAAGAATCTCCCTTTTTGATCTTAAAATTATTCCCTCTCAAAAATAAAAGAAAGATTCTGTTTAAAAAAAGGAAGACCCTTTCCCTAGAATACTTCTCAGGAGTCACGCTGTTTTAAGGATTCAGAACAATGAGTTCAGAAGTGAAAATCGGTGTTTTGGATACCAAGGTTTTGGTCTTCATTCGAGTACGGCACAAAAGAAGTTCTTTATCTATTGGGGAGTTTAAGAAGTTATCCCCCAGATATTGTGAGCCTTATCTGACTTCAAAGAAAGTAAGTGACTTAGCTTACGAGCTTCTTTTATCTCCTCATCTCAAAGTTCTTAATGCCTTCTATAGAAAATTGTGCCAAACCCAAATCATGGAAAGACGGTAAAACTTCAGTGGCAAGCTACCGTTGGCTTCTAAGTTACACTAGCTCCTTCCTTTATATAAGTCGTAACTTTTGCTTGTCGCTCACAGTAATCTTACTCCCATCGATCTCCTTTCTTCCTAATCTCCTTCATGGCTTGGCAACAAGAATTAGTTTTATCCATAATGATTCCTCACCTTCAAGACGCAAGTGAGTCTGTGAAGAAGGATTTTATAGAACAGTATGAGCGCTCACTTTTCCCTCACTTGGGAACTTCTGTAGCGCAGACCAAATGGCGGACCTATCAAGACATAACTAGGGTAACACCCTGGGGTCAGCAGCACTTCCGTAACAATGTCCGCTTGGCCATGGTTATTGAAGCTTTGGGTTTGGGTCCCCGATACTACTGCGTCATGAGATCAAGGCATCCTGGGTTTTCTGAGCGGGTCTTCTTATTGGCGTGTTTTCTTCCTCATGAGAAGATATGCCTTTACCCCGTTTTTGGCTTGCCTCTCAGAGGTCCTTTTGTTAGATCACCTCATACCACTGAGATAGGTGCGGCAATAACCAACAGAATCATTCCCATAGATGAGTTACCCTATACTTGTGCAGCTTGTGAGTGCTGCTTTTGTGATCATATGATGGACGGGCTTATGGAAGTGTAAAGAGTTCTTCTATCTTTACTGTATAAGTTCCGAGAATGAATAAAGTTTAAATCTTGTTCTTATCTTGAATCTTGCTCTCTTTGAGACTTTTTCTTGGTGGTTAATCCTGATTTAAATTTTTCTCTAAGTCTCATAATTCGTGCATCTTGCGAAATTATCCCAGTTTGCGAGATGAGGACATCTCGCGTTTTTTAAGTGGGGTAGAATGTAAGATTCCTCCCCCACCCCCTTTTTGATGTCTAGTATCTTTCCCTGTTAATCAATCCCTCTTCAGAAATATAAAGACCTTGTTTCTATCTGTTTTAGCCTAGAGAGAGAAAAATATTCTAGAGAGAGAATATTCAGATTTTGAATATTTTTGGATAGAAAAATATCTCTTCTAATTCAGATGAGTTCCCCTGAAACAGAAATTCAAAAAGAATTTTCCAATGTGCAATTGGAATTAATTGAAAATAGCTATAAAGAACCTTAGCCTAAGGGTCTAGATTTTCAGAAATCTTTAGACTATGGTCCAATTAAGGTTCCTATGGACCAATAGCATCAATCCATGTGTAGGGAGGAGATAAATCCAACTTGTAAAAAGAAAATACCCAAAAATGAGTAAATGCTCACATGAGGTGAAGAGTTGAAAATGTACAAGGTTTATTAGTAAAAAATTATGAGCAATATTAAAAGTATGACATATGTAAGGAAGAGGAGTTCTTTAAAGGAGGTGCATATTTCACATAAGATGAAGAGTTGAAAATGTACAAGGTTTATTAGTAAAAAAATTATGAGCAATATTAAAAGTATGACATATGTAAGGAAGGGGAGTTCTTTAAAGGAGGTGCATATTTCACATAAGATGAAGAGTTGAAAATGTACAAGGTTTATTAGTAAAAAAATTATGAGCAATATTAAAAGTATGACATATGTAAGGAAGGGGAGTTCTTTAAAGGAGGTGCATATTTCACATAAGATGAAGAGTTGAAAATGTACAAGGTTTATTAGTAAAAAACTATGAGCAATATTAAAAATATGACATATGTAAGGAAAGGGAGTTCTTTAAAGGAGGTGCATATTTCACATGCTTGAATGAGTTTTAAACTCATAAAAATTGAGATATTTCATCTCTCCTCTCTCCTCATTTAAGTCTAGTTCCAAAAAGTTAGCTTAACTGACCTAAAAATGGTCAAAAATTGACCAAACTGATTTGGAAAATTCTAGAATCAGTTTGTTTGGTTAGGAGCTCAATTTTTCCTATAAATAGAAGCCTCTCCCTTGTTGAAAAATATATAGTGTTTATGCATCGTTACTCTACTCCACCTAAGCCAAGAACTGTGAATTCATTTAATAATTCACTAGTTTTTGGAGCTTCCCTCTTTCTTCAATCCCCATTAGTGGCTCCATCAACATACTTAACCAATTGATTGGTTGGGGGCCTCTACCGTGAACAAAGAATCAAGAAATTTGGAAGGTAATTAGTGAATATTGATCTTTTCTATAATTTCTCAATGTTTCTCTCTTCTCAACCCCTCTCAAGCTTGAGAAGCTTAATTGGTATGTTTTTTTTAAATGCTATTAAAGTTAATTGGTGAATAGTAGTGAAGAGTTACATAATTTAATAAATGCTATTGAAGTTAATTTTCATTTAAGTTTAAATTTTAATGGTTTTTATGTAATTTCTCTCTCTCACTCAAGAAATGGTCATACTCATGACCCATTCTCAATCCAAATCAAGCTTTTCATAAAGCTTTTCCTTAACCCAAGATTAAGCTATGCTTGAGGCCAAATTAATGGCTTTTTTCTATACTTTTAGTTTATGCATATTGATGATTCAATCCATTATAGTTTAATGATCCAATTAGAGATCATTTTAATTATTTTCCTTAATGATAAGCTTTATCCCTTAGAAAAATTGAGATTTATCAGTCATAGCAGCGGAGCTATGGCAAAATTTTTATAAAAATTATGCATAAAATAATTTCATTCAAAGCATAAAAAGAGGACTTCCTACCATATTCTAGGAATTATCATCCTAGATTAATTGAAAGAATTTCATTATAATCATGGAGAAATTGAATTTTAATCATGCATAAAGGATAAGTTTTTATATCAAAAGTGTTATTTTTACCATTTTTATTTCATGCATAGAAGTATGCATAATGCTTAAATTTTTATATCAAAAGTGTTACTTTTATTATTTTTATTTTCATGCATAGAAGTATGCATAATGGATAAATTTTTATATCAAAAGTGTTATTTTTATTATTTTTATTTTCATGCATAGAGGTATGCATAAAAAGTTGATTATTTTATTGTAAGGGTGTTACTTTTATCATATTGGATTTCATGCATAGAGGTATGCATAAAAGACATTCTTTTTATACTAAAAGTGTGATTTTCCTCATAAATGGATTTTATGCATAACTTAGATGCATAAGAGAAATTCTTTTATTCTAAAAGTGTAATTCTTACTAAATTGAATTTATGCATAAGAAGATGCATAAAAAAATTGATTTTTAATTCAAAAAGTGTCATTCTCATCTAAATTGAATTTATGCATAGGAAGATGCATAAAAGATTGAATTTTAATTCAAAAGTGTCATTTTCATTTAAAATGAATTTATGCATAGGAAGATGCATAAAAGATTGATTTTACTTCGGAAGTATTAATCTCCTTAAATAGAATTTATGGATAAGTAAATGTGTAAAGAAATCTTATATCAAATATAAGAATTCTCTTGTATTCTATAAATAGATATGAGATGTGATAGGATGTGATAAGAGGTGTATAAGAGGTGATAAGATGAATTAAGATGTGATAGGATGTGATAAGAGGTGTATAAGAGGTGATAAGAGGTGATAAGATGAATTAAGATGTGATAAGATGTGTATGGGATGAGGTAAGAAGTGTATGTGATAGGATAAGATGTATATGGGTTGTGATAGGGCAAGAATGGATGTGATGTAAAAGATTAGATGTGAAGGCATATGGGGTTATATGAATGGGAATGTGGAAATGGATGTATGTATGTGGATGTGTGGATGTGGAGATGGGAGTGTGGATGTATGAACGTGAAAATGGATATATGCATGAAGATATATATGCATAGATGTGAATGTGGATGTAGATGTGGATGTATAGATGTGAATGGATGTGGATGTATAGATGTGAATGGGAATGTGGATGTGGATGTATGTGAATGTGGATGTAGATGTGGATGTATAGATGTGAATGTGAATGTGGATGTGGATGTATGTGAATGTGAATGTGGATGTGGATGTATGTATGTATGTGGATGTAGATGTGGATGTATGGATGTGTATGTATGAATGTGGATATGGGATGTGGATGTATAAATGAGGATGTGAAAATGGAGGTAAACATGTAGATGTGGATGTATGTGAATGTGAATGTAGATGTGGATGTATAGATGTGAATGTGGAATGTGGATGTATAGATGTGGATGTATGGGAATGTGGATGTGGATGTATGTGAATGTGAATGTGGATGTGGATGTATGTATGTATGTGGATGTAGATGTGGATGTATGGATGTGTATGTATGAATGTGGATATGGGATGTGGATGTATAAATGAGGATGTGAAAATGGAGGTAAGCAGGTAGATGTGGATGTATGGATGTGAATGTGGATGTGGATGTGGATGTATGGATGTGGATATGGATGTGTATGTATGAATGTGGATATGGGATGTGGATGTATAAATGAAGATGTGAAAATGGAGATAAGCATGTAGATGTGGATGTATGGATGTGAATGTGGATATGGATGTGGATGTATGGATGTGGATATGGATGTGAATATATGATATGTGATGTGAAGGAATTTGAAGTGAAGAGATGGAAAATGAGGTGATTGGATGAGTACACATATAAATGGAATGTGGAATAAGTAATGTGGATTAATGAGGAACAATGTGGAAAAATGAGAGTTAATATAGAAACTGTATTTGTAAACTGTTTGTAAATGCTGTTTGTAAATGGCTGTTTTATGTCAAGAATGCTGGGGAAGCATTTTGACCGTCTTGTGATTAAGGTCGTGGAGACCTAACTGATAAAGTTGCAACTGCTGACGGAGAGTCAATGGAGGACGTCTCGCGTAGCAAGGTCGACCGAGGTCTTGACCAGCCTCGGTTCGATTAAAATGGTGAGCTTCCGGTACGGTGGATGAGGGACCAAGGAAGCGGCCTATGAGTGAAGCGCTAGGTCACCTGCGAAGGATCCTAGAGGGTGCTGACCATACGGTGCTCGGGCTCTGGGTCGCCTAGGATACCCACGCGTGCGTCGAGGAAGATATTGGAACAAGGAGTAAGAGTTGTTTTGTGAAACCGGGCATGGATCTGGTTGACTGACCTTGCTGGTCCTCAACGGATGAGTCCATGGCTCTTTTATATGGATCTGTTGGTTGATCTTGCTGATCTTCAACGAGAGTCCATCTTGATAAATGATTATATTGCCGAGTATTATGGGCTAGGAACTATGGAAACGGCCTCTGAGTGGACAGGTGGTGAGCGTTCTAGTTGCCAATGATGCCATAGATACTCTGATGATGAAGGAATGATGGGAAATTTGAGAATCAACCGGATAATTTGGAAGACTGTGATCAGTGGTACTATGGTTTCATTAAAGGATTGTTTTAAAGTTAACTGATGCTAAGAATAAGGCAATTTCATATTGGGTGTGTAAGTGGTGTGCCTAATTTTATGTTTACTTGAACTTCCGGCTAGGGGGCCTTGGAACTCTTTTCCTTGGTACCCGGGACAAAACCTAACCAAATTCCAAATTGGATCCCATCACTACAGTGGTTGGGCGGTTGGCTAACCCATGGGATCGGATGGGGTTAGGCTGGACTGATGGATCCGTAAACCGAGACTCAATTTCTGTTATTACGATAGATGAAGTAAGTCCCGGATAGTAATTGTTCTATGGATAGGAATCAACGGCTGTGCCTCTTGATGGGAAAAAAGCGTTGATCCCAATGATCCAAGTGCAAGTTTCTTCCTTGATCCGACCGAGTATCTTTATAGGTGCAGTTGGATCAGCGTGATCAGTAATGATCTTGACTACGTTAGAGTAAAAAATTATCCTGGTGGAATCGCCCGTGCTTTCCGGGTAAGGGAAGTTTTTTCCGGGTTCGGTTTTGGAAAAACCGACGGATTAGTCTCTTGTCCGGATATCCGTGGACGAGGCCCCGAATGTGGGACCCCTGTCCCGTGCGAGAAGTGCTACTTCCGCTGCTAGTACCCGAATCCGTTGCTCGGTGGGAACAGGGGGATCTCACAGTTCCGCCACTCTCTGCCTCAAGCTCAGTAGTTTTGTTGCATAGGTATCTACATCCATGTCTTCTTGTTAGAGCTCTCATTTGATCACAGAGTTGAGTTACAAACTTTATCTTACAAAATCTCCCGAGAAAAGTAGTCATGACCTCTTCATAAGTTTGGAAATGGTTGTCTTGGAATCCTCACACCCACTCCATGGCTCTATCTTTGAAGGTGTTCATGAAACCATCTGTGTGGATTTGACTTAGCTCTGGTTCTTCCACATCCCAAGGTTTGTCCACTTTCTAGTATTGCTCAAACCTCCTTACATGCAAATGTGCATATTCCCCTTTCTCTCGTGTGAGAACACCGGGAAATTTTCGGCTAATGATGCCATGGCTCCCTTGAACCTTTTCTGGGGGTTTTGTTATTGTGGTTGTTCTTCCTGGTTTTGTTGCTCCACCCTTCTTAGGCTTTTTGGACCTGGTCTATGCACAGCTTCTAGTTCTTGGCACTCCTTTTCTTGGTCCAAATTGTGCTTGAAATTTGACGCTCCCTCTTGCTCGTGTGGAGTTGTAGAAGTTTCCACAATATATTCCTGATTGGAATGGTGCGAGACACTCCCAACTGCGAGCTTCTAAAAGGCTTTCTTGGAAGGCATTACTTTTCTCCATTCTCAGGTTCACAATCATGTGGAAAGCATGCCTGCCTCCATTTTTGCCAGTTGGGTTGTGTGGTGGAAGGTTCTCCTCACTGACTTGCCCAGAACAGCCCCTCCATGCTATGGCTTCTCTGCACACTTGTTTAAGGCATCTAATTCTAGCAAGATCAGTTTGAGTAGAATTAGAACTTTCTCTTTTAGAGTTTCCTTTGCCTCAAGGTGCAAAATGCTACTCAGCGGACTCCTCTACTCCGTTGCAATTTCCCAAAAAGGAAAGATTTTTGGCCTAGTTGGGGTAGAGGTTTCCCCCTCAGAGCAGGAAGTTGTCCAGCAGAGTTGCGGCAGAGTTCCCCAACAGGATTGCTAGGAGTTTCTCAGTGATTTTCCTCTTGGCGGAATGGCAAGACAATAGTTTGAAGTAACAGACCAATCATGCAATGATGTGGGAGGCGTGTAGCCACCTGCCAAAGCTTCTGGATTCGAACACCATCTCTAGAGTGGTTATGGGGACACTCAGAATGCCGCTCCGCTTTAGAACTACACACACTCTTACTCTACTACATAACTCCCTCACTCTTTCTCTAGTGCACAACATGTTTATTAAAATAGAGACACATCATTCTTATTCAACACATTACACAGAGTACACAGAGACATAATGAATGGCAACATTGTTCTTTATTTACTGGATTACTTTTGGAATCATTGTAGTATCATTAGAGAGAAACTTCTTGACATAGAGACTACTACTTCCTAAGGACTATGACCATGTTTGACTATTTCTATTGGCTGTCATCTAGCATGCAACCTACAACCTTGCAGTCTCTTTGCAGTAGTGATCATCCACCCTTTTAAGCTTTGTCTTCTCTTGATCTTGGCAACGGCTAACTCTGGTGGTTACATCCTGTCACCTTCACACGTGCAGTACTACCAAGGTGGTGCTCACAATGTGGAAAGTGGTTTGACTGTGCACTTTGTCACCCCACTGAGCCTCTAGGCACAACACCAACGTAATTATTTGGCTTATGAGGGTAGTTACTTGCAATAGATCGTGCTCTTAAAAAAGTGGCAATATTACTTATATGGCACCTGCTTTGAGGTTGTAGTTCTTGTAAAACATGGATAACATTGCCTTACACCTATAAATTTCCTTTTTTGATTCTAGAATCAGATCATTTGCTCATAAATTTTAGAAATGGTGTTGCCTCAAGTGCCAAATCTACACGAAATAAAACTGTGCTCGCTCAAGCTGAAATCTACATAAAGTAAAAGTGTGCTACCTCAATGGGCAATCTGCACAAAATAAAAGCGTGTTACCTTAGGCAATGATCTACACAAACTATCTGTGTGCTACCTTAGGCGAGGAATCTACACATGATGATGAGTAATGTGTGTTGCCTCTTAGGTAGCGAATCTACGCATCATGTACTTTCTGATGCAAAATATAAAAAAATTAATGCAAATGATTATGATTATGATATGCCATAAATTAGAGTAGGGTGGGTGGCTAATGATGACTTGGGAATCCATTATGATTCTTTAACAAGGTGATTCTTATACTTAACTAAATATTAGTGGTATACATGTCCTCTATATGAGTAGTGGTCTAGTCATGGTCAATAGGGATTAGGGATTAGGGTCTTGGGAATCCATTGTGATTCTTCAACAAGGTGATTCTTATACTTAACTAAATATTAGTGGTATACATGTCATCTATATGAGTAGTGGTCTAGTCATGTGGTCAATAATAGTCTTAGGGATTAAATTCTCTGATTCTTCCTCAATAAGTGGTGGGTCACCAATAGGTGAAACATGGTTGTACCCTTAAATGGATGCATTCAAATAATATGAAAGGAATTATGAATGTACCAGTGGGTGGGTGGGTCTAACCTAAAAGCATTATCAATAATCATATATGTGATCTTAAAAGGCCTATAGAAGCATGGACCAAGCTTAGCTTCTGGATGCTTTTCATTATTCTTTAATCTTTGTTTTTCAACTCTTAAAAAGACCATGCCAAAAGATATTTAAGATAATTAGATGATGTGTGTCCAATGGAAAACTATGCGCTTCTTGAGAACCATGGTCAAAGGTAAAGCAATGAGGGAAACATGCACACAAATTTCCTAGAAAAATGAGAGAGACCTAAAAAGGATCTAACTTTATGCACATTTATGGGGGTAGGCCATTCC